>NC_088998.1:1825810-2138715 GCF_963932015.1 Anas acuta
GAAAATAAAAAGATATGAAGTCTGAAGGATAGACAGTTGAACAGGGAAAAAAATGCTTTGGGGCAAAAGATGAAGGATCAGAGACTTATTAGATGGATTAAATGACAAAACTCGCTTCAATGAAAAGACACATCAGATCCGCAGGCAGCAAAGCTGTTCCTCCCTGTGACACTGGCTCTGCAGAGCGCTGAGACAAGCACTCATCAGTCAATGAAGAGAAGCTGGCGTGTGCCCACAGTTCATGCACTGCAGTTTGATTTATTTTCGCCACGGAGAGCACTGCCCACAGGTGCCCGGCCGGCACCCCCCCTGCCGTGTGCGAGCACCCACGGGCTGCAGCCCTCAGGTGCCTGGGGACGGGTGGGGACACCGGGCTGGGCAATGCCCCCCCTGCGTCTTACAGCTGCTTGGACATCGAGAGCAAAACGACAACAAAGCTGTAATTTTAAATAATAATAATAATAATAATAATAATAATAATAATAATAATAATAATAATAATAATAATAATAATAATAATAACCACATCGCAGCACGGCCCTACAAAAAGCTCCACTCCAAACCCCGACTTTAAAGCGCTCCGGGCCCCACAGAGGCGGCGGTGGGGGCAGGCAGGGAGGCGGCATCCTGGGGGGGCAGAGCCGCCGGGGCTGTGTGGGGCCGCCCGCCCCGGTGCCAGGCCCCGCTGCGCTGCCTCCTTCATCCCGCATCCTTCATCCTCCTCCTCCTCCTCCTCCTCCTCCTCCTCCTCAGCGCCGGCCCCAAGCCGCGGGCAGCAGCAGCAGCAGCAGCAGCAGCCCCCCAAACACCCGCCCTGAGCCCCCCGAGGCTCCCTCAGCCGGGGGTCCGCCATCCCCTCCCCTCCCCACCCCACAGCCCCGGGCCCGGCCCCGCTCACCGCTCACCGCTCCCCTCCGCCATGCCGCGCCCCGCCCCCCCCGCCATGACAGCCCCCTCCCCGCCATGACACCGCCCCCGCCGCCATGTCGCGAGCGGTCGGGGCCTCTCGCGAGATCCGGGCGGGTATATCCACCGCCGCCATGCGGCACTCTCCCTTTTCGCCGCCACAGCTCCGTGAGGCACCGGCTCCATCCGCAGCCATCCGCGCCCCGCCGCCATGCCGCCCAAATTCGACCCCACGGAGGTGAAAGTCGGTATGTGGCGGGCCGGGGGGCGGCGGGTGGGCAGGGGGGGAGCGGGGGGAGGCGCGTCCCGGTCTGACGAGGCGTTGCTGTGCCCGCAGTGTACCTGCGCTGCACCGGCGGGGAGGTCGGCGCCACCTCCGCTCTGGCCCCCAAGATCGGACCCCTCGGGCTGGTAGGTGACGGGGCTGTGAGGGGCGGGGAGCTGCGGGCATGGCGGCCGGGCGCGGTGCGGTGCCCCCCCGCCGCTGTCCGGGCTTTATTTTTTTGTCTCCAACGTCTCCGTTCTTCGCAGTCCCCCAAAAAAGTCGGCGATGACATCGCCAAGGCCACGGGTGACTGGAAGGGGCTGAGGATCACGGTGAAGCTGACCATCCAGAACAGGCAAGCTCAGGTACTCGATGCCACGAGGGATGGCTTCGTGGTGCAAGCGCCGAGCAGGAAGGAGCTCTGCTTGCCCCAGCCACGAGCGTAAATCCCGGCAGGGTCGACTCAGCCCTTCATCCTTCCGAGGTGGATAAAATGAGTTCCACACGGCAAGCCGTGTGGGGGTCTTCGGGGAAGACCTTGACAGAAATGATCCTTCTGAGTGCTCCTGGCATGAGTGATGCAGTGATTCTGTATGTGCATAAAGCATTTGACCTAGAAAAATGCGTCAAGCAGCACAGAAATAATATAAAAAAAAGAATCCTGAACTTATCCTGCAGCCACCCGCCACTATACCTGTCTTGAATTCAGTGGCTGGTATATTCCAGTGGTGAGCTGAGAGGAAGCCCCAGCCCAGGAAGCAGTTCTCTTCTGGTTGTGGAGAGGCCTGTGCCGAACGGCTGGGAACAAGCCTCTGCTTCACGGGAGGAGGCCACATGCTGGCCAGTACCCCTGGCTGCGTGCTAACCACTGAGCTGACTGAAATGCAGTGTTCTGGGCAGCCAGCTCCCCAGACACTGACTGCTAGGTCGAGTATCTGCATTATTTACCTGCCAAGATGGGGGGGAAAAAAAAGAATTAATCTCTTTTCATTCAGATAGAAGTTGTTCCTTCTGCCTCTGCCTTGATTATCAAAGCTCTGAAGGAGCCTCCCCGTGACAGGAAGAAGCAGAAAAACAGTAAGTTTTCTTCTGGTTTTAGTTCCAAATGTCATTTGGTGCTAAGAGGGAGCATATACCTGCCTCTAGATTGTTTGGCATAAACTGGCAGGCCAGTGTCAGGGGGCTATCTTGGGCAGCAGGACACGCTTGTTGTGTACAGTCAAGTTTGTATACCTTCAAGACAACTAGAATAGCCACCCGCCACTGTACCTGCCTTGTAATGCAGTGATAGTACAGTCCAGAGGTGAGCTGACAGTAAATGCCAACCTAGGAAACAGAGTTATTCTGGTGGGTAACTTTGTGCCGAAGGCTGGGAACAGGAGATTTTATGGTGGTGCCACTGCAGATCGTAACCTCTGGTCTCTGTGTGTCTGAGTGCTGGAATGGTGCTTCTCTATTAGAGTGTGGGGAGCTGGAAGTGTGCTGTGCTTCAGTGACCTTACTATGTCATTGCTTTGCTTCACAGTAAAGCACAATGGCAGTGTCAGCTTCGATGAGATAGTGAACATTGCTCGGCAGATGAGGCACAGATCCCTGGCTCGAGAGCTGTCAGGTAAGTACTGGTCTTAGGGGTTTGTACTGAGTCCTCCTGCTGCTTGATCTGAGTGTCTCAGGCTCTGGTTTGAGTCCTGGGATGGCCCCATGGCTCTGGTGGTAAAGCTCCTTCTACACATTGTTTGCTCTGACACTGAACTGTCAGCTCTAGTACACAAACAACCTCATAGCCAGCCTCTTACCTCCTGATGGAGGCAGTGCAGGGTATGGGTGTGTGTCAGGACTCACCTCAGCATTCCTGACCTGGCTACAGTACCTGCTTTCATCACTGTATGAGGCTGAGGAGTAGGCAGCAACCATCTGGGCGCCAAGCTTGCTTGTAACAGACATAAAGGGCTTTTCTGGATGCTTCTGGAAATGAGTACACCAGAACTGGCTTCAACTGCACTCTGGCCCGTTCTGAACCCTGTAGCTGCAGACCTCTAAGGGAAGGGAGTGTTATACAGCTGAGGGTGTTAGAATAGAGTTCTCTACTGGCTTTTTTTTTTTTTCCTGTGTTAAAGCACTGATGAGCTTTCTTCTAACTACAGGGACAATTAAGGAGATTCTTGGAACTGCTCAGTCTGTGGGCTGTAGCATTGATGGCAGGCACCCACATGATATCATTGATGACATCAATAATGGGGTGATTGAGTGCCCAGCTGTAAGTATCCATCTCTAGCTGAAACTGCTGTATTAATTTATTTACTAAAGGGCTCTTTACTAATGAGCTGTATTTGCTTTTCTCAACAGAGCTAAGAGTGCAGAAAAGTTGCCGAATGAAGGTTCCTTAAGGTTTTTTGTAACACCTTAAATGCTTAATAAAACACCAAGCTGTCTGTAAACAGTGTGACTGGCTTAATTTGTCCTTGTCCCATGCTGTGTGTAGTAGGTCTTGCCCAGGGTCTGCCTGCCCTGTGCAGAGGTACCAAGGTGATGGTTCTTACAGAAACTGGAAGCTGTAGGATGCTCATTTCCCCGAGATCATTTCCTTGAACTTAGAGTTGCCATGAGCAAATATTCCCATGTGATGCAGAGGGCCAACACTGCTAACTTGTCCCATGTGATGTGTGAGCTTTTGCAGGGCCAGATTCACAGCTCCAGCAGCTACAGGTAGTGCCCTTCATCAGGTGAGTGGGATTGTAACAGGTCCCCTACTGCTGAGCCAGCACAGCCCGGTGTGCTGCTGTGCCTAAGGTTGCCTGTCCACATAACTGAGTTAAGAGTAGCTGTGTGTGCTTGTGGGATGAAAATACTCTGTCCCTGTTAGAAATAAAACCCTACGTGTGGCTATATGTCCAGGCCTGTCCTTGTTAAGGCCATAGCTCTTCAGTCAGCATTTGTGCCTGATGGTGTGGAACGTGGCCTGGCATTAGCCAACGCTAGGAATATCTGGCTTAGGTGAATTTGTGAGTTTTTCTCTTGTAGACAGATAGGATCCTTTGCTCAGCTTTTTATTGTGCCTTGAAGCAGAGGCAGGATTTTTTTGGTGACAGGACAAGTACACACTGGATTGACATGAACTTCTGTGCATTCTTCACCAAAGAAGAGGAGTAAGCCCTTTGATTAGGAGTAGAATCCTGTGGTCCTCTCCAGTTCAAAAAGTTGTAAAGGGACCAGTATCATGTCTCTTGGGTCTCCTGACTCCTTGAATGGTGATGCTGGGGGAGCTGGGTAAGCAAGCTCGATAGCCGCTGTCTACATCATATGCTCCAGGTCCTGGTGTCTCTGAAGGAAAAATAAGCAGTGTGCGTTGGTATTTCGCTTTGTATGAGTGTTCTGTAAATCCAGTTTACTGCCTGCCAAGGAACAACCTGAAACCTGGCTGAAAACCGGGGACGGGGGGAGAGGTATGCTATAAAACATGAGGAAAGTGAAAGGTTTAGCCTTGCATATTCAAAATGAGATGTACTTTTTGGTAAAACTAAGGAGGAAGGCCTTGTAAACACCCCCCAGGGGGGCTGATCCAAACCACCCCTTCTGATGAGGTGTTAAGAACCTCTTCCAAGCTCAGCTATAATGTAATTTAACCACGGTTTTCTGGAGAGGTTCTTGTGTTTCAGGCTTGATGCTAGAAGTCATTGTACTTTGCAGAATTCGATACTTGGCTCTCACACCTGAGAACTGTGGTGCTGTTACTGTGGTACTGCTGGAGGGTGTGGGTGAAACCAAAATTCTCCAAAGATCCCGGGGAAGATCCTTGTTCTGTTTCCAGCAAAGGCTGGTTTTCCTTTGGAGTGGCACAGCACAAGGGATGATGCATGATCTTTCAGACTGGAGAAAGCTCTTTTAGAAGTGAAGTGGATTCATCCTGGTAATAATGCTTTAGCTGACTCTGAGGTATTGCTAAAAGCCCTGCTAACAATGGTGTTATGACTGCACTTCACTTCAGCCCTAACAACGTCCTGGGGAACTGGGGGGGAGGGGAGTCCTGTTAATTTAGATCCATTTTTCTGGAGAGAAAGGGAATCAAATTCTTCCCAGGGTGCTGAGCTGGAAGGGCCTCGTTCTCAGGAAAGTGTTCTGGAAGGTACGTTCTCCTCCTCCACAAAGCAGTGTTGATACTTGATCAGCTTTTTTCTTGCCACTGGCTCTTCACTTCTGCAAATAACTTTAAGTTATAGAGCACTTAAAGCACAAGAAGAAAACTTTCTGGCTGGAGCTCTGCTGTGGCAAGCAGAGCTGTATGAAGCTATTGTAACTGTGGGAGGGAATGGCTTCTTGGGGTGTCCGGGACCCTTGGGAACAGCCAGTGCTGCAGGAAGGAGAAATCAGCTGCACCAGGGAAGTGGCTGCAGCTACAGCACGCACCAGGTGCTGAAAGACCTGGAGCCTCTGGAGACGACAAAAAAAAAAAAAAAAAAAAAGGAGGAAAACTTAAGCTTCCAAGCAAATCCCAGCCTGAATCAGATGGGAGAAGGTGTGCGGTGGCAGCTAGCTGAGACTTCTTGGAAACTCCTGTGCTGCGTGCACTGAGCTACTGCTGTTGTAATGCTTGTTTCTGAACTATGTGCAAGCAACGTGTTACCTTCCAGTGTAGGAAGCGTTGCACAATTCCTAAGCAGCTGTAGTTTAAGGTTACTTGGGTGCAGAGCAACTGTGAGCTGATTTGGAGAAACTAAACCTTTGTGTTTGCTCTGGTTTAAATGCAGCTTCTTGGCCACGCTGCCTCTTGGCATGCAGCAGTCATGCCCTAGGAATGCATCTCGTGCTGCTTGTACAGCATAAAATGTTAGCATATGTACGTAATAGCGTATATACATAAATAACAATGCTAGCAGTGGGATCTTCAGAAAACACGTTTGTGCATCATTCAACAACAAATTAACTGCTACTTCGACAAGACTTCTTATCTGCTCTGCCTCTGTGCTAGAGCACGTGGTAGCAAAGCAGGTAAAGCTTCACAAGTGGACCCTGGGAAAGGAGGAGTCTGCCTGCCTGTCCTTGCAAGATCCAGAACGCCAGGTCAGCATCAAGGCCAGCCAAAAGAAACTGCTAATCATGTCCATTTTCCACCATAGTTCTGCTGCCTGAAATGTTTAATGGAGCAACAGCTCTGTAATTTTACATTATGCTCGTGGGCAGAAGTGGGGTGGATAGCAGCAACAAGGGAGGTGGCAGGATCTTTGGAGAAAGGCTGGGCTGGCAGTTTAGCTGAGGGGAGGTGGTTGCTGGAGGGAGGGTGTGCAGGTGGGGAACCTGGGCTGACCGATGTATTTACGGTTCCTGAGAAGATCCAGCTTTGTCCGCTCTTCCCTGATGAAACGTGGGTACATCGCTCCAGAGAGCTGGGGGCTGCAGATATTGCAGACAGGCTGTAGTGAAATGGGGAAAGACAAAAATAAATAAATAACTTCTGTCAAGTCAAACACTCCTGGCAGGTATCAACTTAGACTGTACATCCCAACCCGTGCCTGTCTGAGTGCAGGATTTTTTGCAGCCTCTTTAGCTGACAGAAGCAGAAAGCAGGAGAGCTTCTGCCTTTGCTCTTTCTTTTGCTCCTTCTCCAGCTGTTTGTGGAGCCTTTTTCTGAGGCAACCAGGAAGTAAAGTAGAAACAAGGCTGAAAACCCAGACACTCACTATCTAATTTCTTGGCTTGGAGATTCCAAGCAAGGAGCCTTGGTGCTCTCTGAAATGAGGTGTGCTTCCTTACGGTCTGTAACCCAGCATCTTCCCTGCCTCTCTAGGGACACAGCTTCCAAAAAATCCCAGTTAGGTACGAGAAAAAAAATCTCTGAGTGGCCCCAGACTGCAGTGGGGATGTGGTGGGGTCTCCATCCTTGGCGATGTGGGGAGCTCAGCTGGGCACGGTGCTGGGCAGGCTGGCTGCGGCGCTGGCTGCACGTTCAGCAGACAGCTGGGTCCTTTCCAGCTGCAGCTTGCAGCAATTCCATGACAAAGCTGCACAAACACATTGCTGGAGAGGAGGACAGCCTGGCAGAGGACTGCAGCACCCGTTTCAGGAGCAATTTTAGTTTAAACAGGTTTGAAATGTTTGCTGATCATAGTGTTAGTGGAGCTGCCACTGGTGTGAAGCCTGAGAGCTTCAGGAGTGCCCTGGCCTGTCCAGTGTCCCAGCTCATGCACACTACTGGCTTTCCCCCAGTTGACAGTCCTGGTAATGATTAGAAAAAGGACTTTTTTGCTGAAGGGAAATTCTCTTGGGGGCAGGATGTGTAACCTTTCCCATGCTACCTTAGGGCACGTGCTCTGGTAGAAGCCACGCAGCACTTGGAAGCAGGGCACTCCCCTGCCAATAATTCATTTTTTCCCGACCCAGGCTTCTTAGAAAGGAGGCAAAGGGTTTGTTAAAGATAGTAACAACCTACATTAGCTCCATATTTTAAATCCATTTTCCCAATAACTGGATCTGTGCTCTGACACCAGGGTCTCTTCCCACTGGAGCGATCTGCACCTTCACAAGAAAAGAGGGAGAGGGATGTTGAGAAGTCCTGAGCCCTTCCCAGGAGACCTTCACTATGGTGGCACAAGAGCTTTGAGCAGTTTAAGGAGAATTGAGTGTTATTTCCCTGAGACAAAATGGGCCCTAAAGAGCCAAATCTTTGGAATTCACATCTTGCTTCGTAAAATGTTAGGACGGAAAATCTGAATTTCATTACGGCTCAGTGCGGGGTGCTGAAGCCCTGTGGGGCAGCTTCTGCCCATGGCATGTGCTGTACTTGTGTGCACGGTGAAGGTGAGAGCTTGTTACTGTGGGCATGGGGACGGAGGAGGGCCGCATCCAGGATCGCCTGTGGGGAGGACGGGAGCCATGGGCTGTGCTCAGGGTGTGCAGGTCCCATCCGAGCAGCACAGCGGTGGCTCTCCCTTTTCCAAACCAAGGAGTAGTCTCCATCCATTGCCTCCTGCCACACCTCCTGGGGCCTTGGGGACACCGTGTCCTTCGCTGATGTCCCCAAGGGAAAAGAACTGCCAATGGGGTGATGTGGGAAGTATACGTGTCAGAAGGGGCAAAAAAAGCCACAACAAGAAAGGAAGCTTTTTCCAGCATGAAGGAAAGGAGGAGCCTGCTTTTCAAGGAGCTGCAGACAGAACCCTGGATGGAAATGGGGCTTGGGCAGCTCGAGCCCACAGCTCACCTCTGAGCAGAGCAGTACCCGGTGCTTCACTGAGGACTCGGGCAGGCTGGCATCCACACAGAAGATAAATGCAAGCACTACTGACAGCAAACCTCCAAAATGGAGCTAGTCCTACCAACACCGTGGGTTTTTTGGGGGGAGAGGAAGACACATAGCATCCCCCAGGCTGAAGTCATGAACCCAAACCGCTGTGACCCCCTCTCATGCACCCAAAAGTGCTCACAGGGCTGGGCATGAAACGTCAGCTGCCACTCACCCCTGCGGTAGCTGGCCAAGTATCTGATCATTTGCTGGTGGCTCTCCATCGCAGGGCTGCCCGTGGGGAGCCCTTTGCCTGTGGGCGACCTCACAGCCGTGTTCTGTGAGGGGCCCTCATCTCATTACCCACCCCCTGGCAAACCTCAGAGAAATTGTCATCAGCAGCACCACTCTGATCTCCCGGCACGATCTCTTCTCCCCTTCTGGTGAATAAGAACCCATGTGGCCATCAGAAGCATGGTCACAATCACCAAAACTCAGAATCCTCAATAATGAAGTCATCCCCCTGATAAACCACCCTGCGTGTTCTTTCCCTTTCTAGCTAACAGGGCACTTCATCATGGATGCTACTTTTCTCCCTTACGGATTCTTTAAAAAGCAAAATGTTATCTTTACCATGCATTTGGTTTCAAACCCAAGGCCTTGCTCGGCTCTCTCATTAACCACACTTTTTTAACCAGACTTTTGTGCGTTTGAAGGTTCGTGCACCTGGTTAGCTGCCACCATGCAGGTGCTTGAGGCGGTCCCAAGCGCGGGGCCGTGGTTAGGGTGCTCCCAGCACCTTGTGGGTCTAACGCCGGACTGCCCCACACAGCTCTGCTTGGCTGATCTCTTGGGTCCATCGTTACGCTCTTAAGGCATCTGTGGGGCCGCTCCACCACAGGAATGAAAGATTCGTGTTTATTTTTTATTTTTTATTTTTTTTTCTCCAGATTTGCCTTTGGATGTAACATTTGTCTCCTCAGGATGGCGGGGCCCCCACCTGCAGCTCCTGTGCCCAGGGCCCGGCTGTGCGGCCCTGCCCGGCCCTGAGGCGACCGCGTGGCAGGCGGCCCGGCCCGGCCCCGTGTCCCCGTGTCCCCGTCCCTGTCCCCGCGTGGATTTTCTCGTTTTTTTGCATTTTGACCCAGGATCTTTGGGGCACGCGCCCCGCAGCGGCTTCCCCCAGCCTCTGAGCTCAGGACCCCGCTCCGGGCCCTGCCCCGTGCTGCCGGCGGTTTGGGTTTATTTTGGGCGTGTTTCGGGGTTATTTTTTATGAACAGAAGGGAACGGTCCCCGGGGGCCCGGCGCCGCCTGTCAGCGGCGGGGAGCAGCCGCCGCCCCCCCGGCGAGAGCGCGCGGCCCCTTTAAGGCCCCCCCCTCCCGGCGCTCTCGCCACCGTTGGCGGCACAAAGCTTCCCGCGAACGTGACGTCAGCGCCCGCGTCCCCTTGCCCCCGCCCCCTCCCCTCTCCCTCTCCCGCGCGCTCCCCGCACCTCCCTCCCCCTCCCCGCGCGATCCCCGCGCCGCGCCGCCCGCCGATTGGCCGAGGCGGCGGCGTCGCGAGAGCGACGCGGCGGCGGCGCGGCCTCCTATTGGCCGCGCGGCCGCGGTGGGCGGGGTCGCGCGAGCCCCGCCCCCCTCCCCGGGTGTGCGCGAGGCGGCGGCGCGTGGCAGCGGCGCGGCGGGGCCCGCTCCGGGCGGAGGGCGCGGGGTTGGGGGGAGGCGGCGGCGGCGGCCCCGGCCCGGCCATGACCGACTTCAAGCTCGGCATCGTGCGGCTCGGCCGGGTGGCCGGCAAGGTGCGAGCACGGCCGCGGCCTGAGGGCACCGGGAGGGGGCGGGGGGGCGGCGGGGGACGGGGAGCGGGGAGCGGGGTTGGGACCGGGGTTGGGGCCGGCCGCGGGGGGCGGGCACCGGGAGCGAGGCTCGGGAGGGCCCGGGAGGGCCCGGGCTCGGTGGTGGCGGCGGCGGGAGGGGCGGGGAGGCCGGGCCCTGTGTGAGGGCGCGCTGTGTGTTGCAGACCAAGTACACGCTGATCGACGAGCAGGACATCCCGCTGGTGGAGAGCTACTCCTTCGAGGTGAGCGCCGGTACGGGGGGATCCCGGGACCCCCCCCGCCGTATCCCCCCTCCCGGTGTCCCCCTGAGCCCCCCCGGCCGGTCCCGGTCTCAGCCTTTTGTGGCCCCAGCCCGCTCCCCGCGCCCCTTCCCTGGGGGCCCGGAGGTTTCCCCTCGGCCGTGGGGGCTCCTGGGGGAGCCGCGGTGGGAGCGGGGAACTTGTGGTGTCTGTGGGAGAAGGGTGAGCTGCTGCGCTGGGGCTCAGCAAGGGAAAGGGCTCCCGGCTGGGAACTCCCCCAAAGCCTCGGCCCCGTTGGAGCAGGGCGCACCCGGTGCTCAGCAGCCCGAGTGCTGCAGCAGCGCCGCTGCCAGAACCCACCCAGCTCCCCTGGTCCTCCCCGGGGGTGATTCACGGCCAGCAGGCACCACCACGAGTGCGCTAGCGGGGTCTGGTCCTTAGCACGGCTCGGTTTGAGCATTGGCACCAGTGTGAGGGACGAGGGCAGGACCACTTCTTGCACCAGCGCCCTCTAATTAGGTTGGTGCAGGGCAGCACCGCGGTGGTTTGCTGGTGTGGAGGGCAGATGATGGCCCCACGGGCTCACCACTGAGTTCCCACTGGCCTTAGCCCCAAGCGGGACTCCTGCTGTGCAGAGCCTCCGTCCTCCCCTTCCCTTTGCATCTTCCCAAACCGCAGTAGCAGAGGTTTGTTCCTGCCGGAGGTCCCAAGCAGCTGGGATTCCATTGTGGTCAAATAGGAGACAAGTGTGAAATGTTGGGTCCTTTCCTTATCCCTGCCCCAAAGAGCCCGTGCTCCTCTGCCTGGCATTGGATGTTCTCACAGCCTTTTCCTTTTCTCTAGGCTCGCATGGAGGTAGATGCTGATGGAAATGGTGCTAAAATATTTGCTTATGCGTTTGACAAAAACCGTGGAAGGGGATCCGGCCGCCTGCTGCATGAGCTGCTTTGGTGGGTATCGTGAGGAGAGCCGGCCAGGGCTGCAGCTTGCTGCCCCCATAGTGGGTGTGGGGTCTCTCTGCTTGTGGTATTTCAGGTCTGCTCAGGAGGCTTGCAGCTGCTCTCTGTCAGAACCAAGTGCAGTGGGTGCCGTTAGATCTTGATATAGTCTTGTTGAGGCTCTGTAAAAACAGTATTTCCAGGGAAAGCCATTACAGGTGAGTATTTGTCAGAAAGACCCTTGCTTAGACCTGAGAAATGCTTCACTTGGAGGCGGGCAGGAGACTGGCTTCATTTAAGTTAACAGATGAAGACCTATCTTCTGAGCTGCTTTTGTCCTGTGATAAGCAGGTAAGTTTGAGAAGTGACAGGCCACTGCAGAGGGAGAACCTCCGATAAACTAAAACTTTAGGGATTTTTGTGAGTTTTTATGTTTCCTGTCAGCTGCTGTGTCTTATTTCCCATGTTCCAAGAATCATTGCTTGAAATCCTTCCTAGCTGCAGTTGACATTGGGAGGCCGATTGTCACAGTTCTGAGAGAATGATCAGCTCGTCCCCTGAGCTGTTATGTTGCACTTCCTAAGTGTGTTTTTCGTGGGTTTGTAGGAAAGATGGGATATGCTGAAGAAAACTGTTATTTGTCTTAAAAAGTCTTTTATGAGAAATTAAGTTTTTTTCTATTAAGTTCTGTAAACTACAACTAGAAGTCACAGTGCCCAAGATCTAGCTGCGCTTTCTTCATTGTTCCAGGTTATTTCTTCTTCCCGGACTTAGGCCTTGTACAAGAGGGAGGAAGTTGGGAAGAATGTCGGGGACTATTATTATTATTTTTAATCTGCTCATTAAATAAGGATTTTAACCCGTATCTGTTAATGTTTAATCTTGTTGTACGCAACTTTGGTGAAAATTACTAGGAAGTTGGCTGCAGTATGCATGATAAATCAGCCAGCCAGCTTCTGCTAACTGTGAACCTCATACAGTAATAATTGCAGTCTGCAAGTTGCACTAACAGTACCTGGAAATTATTCCAGCTGGCTGTTGCAGGCTGTGTGGATGATGACAGTCCAGCAGTTTGCTTATTACACAGCCTACTCATTGCCTCTTCTGGTTAGTTTTACTTACATTAGGAAATAATCCTAACATATTCGGTTAGGTAATTAAAATGATGTGCACGCTTCAGCACATACTCGTTTTAAAAAACAAAACAAAACAGATTTTGAGCAGTAGGGATTTTTAGTAAGTCACAGAGGCAGGGTGTAACTGTCATGCAAGCAGATCTGCAGGTCTGAAGCTGCAAAGTCAGACTCATTCACTGGGAAATACCGAGTATTTCAACTGTTTCTGTAAAGTCCGTTTGATCCCTTTGAGGATGTACATTTTGCTGTGATCTTTAATTACAAGCTGACACAAGGCAGCTTAGTGTTCCTTGTACCCTTAGAAAGCCTTCTGGCTACAGGTGCTGTGTGTAGTTACCAGCCCTCCTAAGCAGAACACATGCACTGTTTGGTTTTACTTACCTGTGCTGGGGGCTGTTCCAAAAACAAACCTGAGGTGTTTTAGCAGAAGGTCCTTCCCTTTGTGAGCTGGAGCAGTGATCAAGGTTTCAGAGGCCTCCAGAAGGCCAGAGAGATGGGCAGTAGTGGAGCTCTCTGCTGGTGCCAGCCCGGCTTTCTGGGTAAATTAAAAACAAAGAACTTGAATTTCTGCAGGTAGAGGAGTTCAAATGTGTAACTTAAGTGTCTTGTCCCCCCCCCCACCAATCTTTCTTGTGTTTCCTGTGTTTACTGCCTCCCTGCACCCCTCAAAAAAATGTGCTTGCTCTGAAAACCTGATTCTGTCCTTTGGCTTAAGATACAATGAGTGTGCATGTGTTGGATACTTTTGCAAGTAAAGCTGTTTTCTTTATTTCAGTTTAGTTAAGCAGCTGATACTGTTCATGTAGTAAGACCTCCACATTTGGAAGCTTGTGGCTACCAAAGCTGCAGTGGTAAGAGTGGCCTTTTACCCACTCTTTCCTTAATGCTCTCCTGCCAACCTCTGCAGTGACGTGCAGTATGAAGTGGGAGCCACTCTCTGAAATACACCCATACTTGCTACAAATATTCTTTCAGGAAGAACTTTCTGCAGCCTCTCTTGTGCTTGTTTTGTTTTCAGGGTGCGCTTTCAGCTCCTCTGAAGCAGGATTTGAATGTCTCTGGCTGGGTACCCACAGTTAGCCTGTTGCCTTCTCGCCCCGCTCCCTGGTTAGCGATCCTAGCTTGCCATCTTTTGGCTGGGTGTAGTAATGTTCCCTGGGGAATGAAGTGTTAGGAGATTAGTCAGACGTATCGCTGGCTGCGTGTCCAAAAAAATCCAAGCCCATATATATAGAGAGACATTTTTTAGTGTACTTACAGTCATAGCACCTGAAACCTCTGCAGTGAGGGCTCCCGTTGACTCGAGTTGCTGTTGCCTGTGCTTGGCACTTCTGTTACAGGCCTCAGCTCTCCAGTTAATGGGGGAAGAACTGCAGTGTACAGTTAATTTTCTGAAAAGTTCTGCTTTAAGTGACTTTTCTGATATCCCGTAGGCACTTGGGTGTGCGGGGGAGGCAGAAGCTGTGGCCCTGGCAGAGCTGGCTGCCTGCTGATCCTGTCTTCTCTGTTCCCATCCGTAAGGGAGAAGGCAGGGCTCTTCCACGGGCCTGTCCTTCGCTGCACTTTTCTGGTTACCTTCTGAGGTAGCCCATGCTGCGTGCTCGTGAAGCACAGTTCGAGGGAGTGGAATGACACATGCTTGTGCGTCCAGAGGTTGCTCAGTTATGCACAGAGAACAGGGACTGTCCTGAATTTGCTAGTGCTAGTTCTGGCATCTCAGTCAAGTGCTATTGGGCTAACGCTTTTCCTGGTCATCGGCAAGGCCAATTTCTGCTTTCCCTTTGAGACTTTTGCCACTTGAGGTAGTAGAAGAACTGACAGCAACGTAGATGTGGACAAAGAGGAAGACGGGCTCTGCTTGTGGATCTTACTGGTATTTGCTTGGGGGGTGGGAAGGGTCATGGGTGCAGATGCTTTGGAGGAGCAGGGGTAGGCACATGGTGTACTGGTGTCCCTGACAATCTCTTGTAATCCTCACATACCCCAACTTGGACCTTCCTTAAACTCTTGTTATCCACTCCATTTCAAAAAAGTTTCTGCACTTGGTCTTGGTCTCCCCTCTTCCCTCTTCCAGTTTGCTCTCACTCTGTGCCTGTCTCTTCCCTGATGCCTCATTTCTCTCTATCCCGTCTCTTGTTGGGACTTTGTCCTGGTCTCCTTCTAATGAACGTTAACTCCTTCCCCATCTCTGTGTCTGATCAGTGGTTACCTTCATCTGAGCTGGTGTGCTTTTGTGTTTCTCACTGTGAGCTTTTGGGGCTTCTGATCTCCTTTGCCAGATCCTCCTGTAGCATTCGGCAACTCAAAAGTAGCTCTCCCTCTTCTGGGGCCTTTCAGCGGACTCCTTTCCACAGTGTGCACACTTTTTTTTTCCCAAATAAAGGATTTTATTCCTTATAACTACAAATGGGAGAGCTCCTCCCTGTTTATGGAGGCCTGAAATGCTCCCTGACAGGAGGCTGCACACCCTGCCCTCATGCAGGGCTGCCAATACAGGAAAAATAGTTTTGCCTACAAGCTAGAGTGGCTTTTCCCTGTTCTGCTGTCTAATGCTAGAGCTTTGTAGAGGAAAAATATACAATTTGCCCAGGTTAAATTCCTTATCTATTAAAAATTGAATAAGCCCTTTGAACTGGAATGTTCAGCACTGAGCTGGAAGCAGCATCAAAATTAGGTTTGGGTGAAGTTGTCAGTGGCTGTTGGAGCAGTCTCCTCGAAGGAAATGCTGGGTAACCTCCAGAGAGTGCTGTCAGTTTGACATCACCCTTCCTGATTGCCACTGGATCTGTTCTCGTTGTGCTGTAAAGTTTGTTGTGGCATAGCAGAAACACCAGGGTGCAATTTCTGTCCAAACATGATATTTGGGGTGGGGATCCCCCCAAGAAGCTGTACGGAGGCTGGCCTAAGCACAAGAGCATTTGACAGTGGAGTTGAAACTTAAACAGGGAGAGGAGAGCTGAAAAGTAGGTGGATTGGGAAATGAGATCTGTTACAAGGCAACAGGGAAAAATTGGTATGACTTAATCTGCAGCTGTCCTGCTTTGGTTTGGGCAGGTTTCTGTAGATGTCTCCTGGTCAATTGTGGGTTCATTGCAGGCTTTCTGTGTGTTATAAATAATTAGTCTGAAGAACGAACGTTTGCCTACCCACTGGTGAAACCCCTGTCCTGTTGCTTAAGAGACATCCTTAGTAAATGAAAAACTGACTCACACCAGTGCCAAACTTGCATGTAAATGTCTGATAGAAACTCCTATTAAAACAATAAAACAATATTAGCTCCTTTCAAGTCTGCACTGTTGAAATAATTACGTAGGTGCTGTTGCATCAACTTGGATGGTAGTTTCTGGAACTTGAATTGCAATATTCTTACAATTAAAGTATACCACGATTGTCTTGACAGAGTCAAGTCATTTGTAATGGAAATAATCTCCTGGAACAAATCTCTTTCTTGTGAGAGCTGATAGATTTGAAATAGCCACTGCAGTCTGTTGACAACCTGAGTTTTACTGTTCTTATTTCAGTGACACCAGGCAGCAGACTAGAAGGCAGCTGCCTTCTGGAATTGGTGCCATTCTTCACTTTTGGTTGTGGAGTCTTTCATCACTGAGCTTCAAGCTGGTTTTGTTTCCTCCAGGGAGAGACACCGGGGAGGCATTGCTCCAGGATTTCAGGTGGTACATCTGAATTCAGTGACCGTGGACAACCGCCTAGACAATCTGCGCCTAGTTCCTTGGGGGTGGAAACCCAAAGCTGAAGATATCTCTAGTAAACAAAGGTATGTCAATATTTGACAGAGGGATACCATCAAAAAAAAACAATAATAAATTATTTTGCCTCTTTCATTTAGCGGTGTTCATCTTGGCAGAGCCTCTTTGTTTGATCTTGGGCTGCTTATCCATCGCTGTCTCAGCATTCTCACTGGGGACCAGAGTTGATGCTGACCATGCTAGCTATGAAGGGATGATCTAACCCCATGGTGTTCTGTGGAGGTCCTGCTCTGCCAGATGTCGCAGCAGTAAAATAGTAAACCTGCATTCCCTTCTGCTTGAGTGGTGGCATTTGGGCACGCTGGATTCAGTCTGTAGTTTTTACTGGCTTGTATGTCTCATCCTCAGGCACTGACATTCTAACGCAGCCTGTAAAAACCAGCAGCTGCAAAATGCTTATACTTGGAATAGTTTAGTTAGGTTGAAACTAAAATGAGTTCCTCGGAACAGCTTCTGTCAAACTTTGCTGTAGATTGTGGGAACTTCCTACATGTTGCGTTGCACTGATGTTACGCACAGTGTGTCAAAGTAATGTTAGGATGGGTTTGTTTCACCTGTGGTGATACAGCCCAGCTTCGTTCTTTTTTGGGTGAGAGGCCCATACCATACTAGAAACTTATGTACTGTACTAGAAGCTTCTCTTGAAACACCTGCAGCACCCACAAGAGCTTGTTGCAATGCTTTCAATAATATGTAGTGGATGGTACTGAATAGCAATGGTGCTGTCCTCACATGGTTCTGTGTTTCCAAGAGCAGGGAACAGACTTAGAGCCATTTACCCAGAAACAATGTTGCTTAATACAAATTTCTTGGTGTAAGTTTCATGAGATACTTTTAAATATTTTTGTTAGGTTAGAGTAACCCTCAAAGGATTTGTGGTAACCTTACCTACTCTGTTAATGAAGTTGGAATTATTTTCCCCATATGCTTATTATGAATGTATGGACTGAATGTGGGCTTTTTTTTTTTTTTTTTTAAGGGAACAAAGTCTGTATTGGCTGGCAATCCAACAGCTTCCTACAGATCCTATAGAAGAGCAATTTCCTGTACTGAATGTAACACGATATTACAACGCTAATGGGGATGTTGTGGAGGAGGAAGAGAACTCATGCACATACTATGAATGTCACTACCCCCCGTGCACAATGATTGAAAAACAGGTGTGTGCAAAAATGTTGGAAGTAAGCATGTAGTGGCTCAGGCTACCTCATGCATCCAAGGGCTTGATCCTTAAAATATAAAGCTTTGTGTAGTCCATTGAGTTGCTAAAGGCAATAATTCTCTTCAGGTCAGGTTTTCTTTGGCATTAATCTTTTCTGGTATGATTAAGGTTCTTAGAAGTTCTTTAATATAGTCCTTTATGAATATGCAATAAAGAAGTACTTTATCAAGGCTTCGTGGAGGAAACATGAGGCTTTAATTGTCAGTTTGAGAGAACGTTGTTTGGAACTGGAGCAAGAAATGACCTAGCGGTTTACTGGGAGGAGCGTAATTGCTGCAATGTGTGTGAAAAGACAGGTGGAAGCATTCCAGGTGTCTAGTGACCTGGAACTTGAAGGAGCTGTATGAGGCTCCTTTCTCCTATGAGGAGAAAGCGTTAAGGCTTTGGGCAGTAGTAGAATCAAAAAAAAAAAAAAAAAGAGAGAGAGAAAGGAAAAAACTACCACCCATGGTTGGCCCTTCCTAAGAAGAGGATGAAGTTGCATGGCGTTTATTCAGTAGAGAACTGGGAAGACAGCTCGTTCTGCTACTGTCCTGTAGGTATGAATAAGATGAAGCATCGTAAGGTCTTGATCAAGGCTGGTAGAGAATTAGATGTCCAAGAGTCGTACCTCTGTCAGACACACATCCCTATCTATGAATAAGAAGGGCTTTGCTTTTGTGATAATGACTTTGGCGTGCTCAGCATTTAAGTGCTCCGTTAGGCTCACTAACACTGTGTTGTTTTTCCTAGTTACGTGAATTCAACATTTGTGGCCGATGCCAGGTAGCAAGGTACTGTGGGTCACAATGCCAGCAGAAGGACTGGCCTGCTCACAAGAAACACTGTCGGGAGAAGAAGCGGACCTTCCAGCAAGAGCTCGGACCAGAGCGATGACCGGGTGGCACAGGCCTCTTAGCAGCAGGATTCCTTCTCAAAGGCATTGGACTCTTGCTTTTGCACAGTAATGACAGACTGCTTATTGAAGCCAGAGGCACTGAAGAAGAAAATCCCTGTGATGCTTGAGCAGAACAGCTGACTGGACTAAGCCGGCTCTGACTGGTGCTGTGGAAAGGGATTGGGTCTACCCTTCCAGTATTATATTCTCAAGCAAAAAGACTACTGTGGAGGCTCCAGGCAGGAAGCTTCTCATTATTTATATGTTAATACGTTTGTAAACTCATGTACAGTTTTTGTTAGAAATTCTTGATAGGACTCATTAACTGTAATGTGCAGATGAGAACACATTGTTGGCCTAAAAGTTTTAAAAAAAAGTCATGTAGCAAAAGCTTTTCCTCCCATGTGGCTAGAAGTATCTGTGGCTGTGCCAAGGCCAGGAGGCAGGCTCCAACATCAGCACTTGCTCTGGAGAACTCTGCATGGAAGCTATATTTAAAAAAAAAAAAAAAAAAAAAAAGGCAAACAAAGTAAAGGTTGGAATGAATCACTGTCTACTCTCTAGTTTTCTCCTGTTCCCTTCCAGTTGCTTTCAGAGCACAGTCACACTTGGGTGTTGCAGATACCTACTCAGTAGGAACCAGCGCACCAGAAACTGGAACACGGTGTAGGGACCATCTGGGATCCCCGCGTGCAGGCCAGCTGCAGTGTGCTGCTCCCGTCGGAGAAGGGTGCTGCAGATCGTGCTGTAAGCGGCCGGAATTTTTAGAAAGCTGAATTGGCTTTCTTGTTACGAAACCTTTGTATATAAAGTAGCTGTAGGGGAGCTCAGGTTATCAGCTGTGTGTGGATGTGGTTGCCTTTGTGGCTTCCCTGTAAGCATAGCAAATAGTGATGTGCAGATATGCTTAAATGATCTAATATTTGGTAATCTGAGTTATTTATTTGTTTTTAAAGAGATACCATCAAACCAAGAATCACTTCGATTTTTTTATGAAGTAATAAGTAAAATAATATGGGAGGAGGATTTGAGTTGCAGAGTACATGCCTGTTTTTCTTTCCAGATGTTTTGTCGTGTATAAACTGATCTTTTTTTTTCTCATTTTTCCTTAAGGAGTGTCAAGTGATTTTCCTGAAGAACTAAGTGGATAAGTTAGTGCCAGGTGTTAGTCTTGCTTTGCAGTTAGAAGAATGTGAGCTGCTGAGTTCTTAATGCAGAGCATTTCTCCGAATGCTTATTGAAATAAGTGTTCATTTTTTTTTTTTTTTTGTGAAAGCTGATAAATTTGTTTTCCAATCGAGATTCACTTTGCCACTTCGTGTTGCAATGCTGGTCTTGCTTGTATGCCATTTGTTAGACAACCAGACTGCTGTGGACTTGCATTATTATGTTTCTAATATCTGCACAGGAAGCTCTTAATTATTAGTATTTGGGTGGGTTTTTGTACTTTGCCTTTAAGCATCTTAGTAAATAACCTCTGAAGTTCCTTGCTGGCAGTTCACTTGGTAGATATGTTGTAAGGTTGCAACTCTTGATTCCTGGTTATACCGTAACTTTTCTGTTTAGGCAGCCTAAAATGCCCCAAAGTATGAAGAAGTTGAGCAGGACCTAATCAAACTTTTCTATAGCAGATGATTTTTTTTAAGGAAACATTCAATTAGTTAAATTAACTGTACAGTTTTTAAATATAAAAAGGGACAAAAGGAATAGGTTGTTTTTATTCAGGGTAATCCTCTGAAAAGGGCGTTGACTCTTGCCTTTCTAACAAGGTGGTATTTGACGTGCCAGTTTTTCATTGTACTGGCAGTAATTATGATTAGAAAAAAAAATTGTGGTCTTGGAGCATTTAAACACTCCTGCAGCTTGGAAAATAGCCATGGTTAGTCATAATGTTGCTGTGTGGAGAAACAGAAGGCAAAGACTGTGGATGAAGTCTTGATGAGGCAAAGTGTAAATTTCTCTTGAGCAGCAGATGAAGGAAGGGTGAGACTCATGCTAAAGAGCAGAAAAATTGGGTGGTGGGTGGGTGCTTGGGGCAATCCTGACCCTGGTAAATGGGGGAGGGAGTGGTCACTAGGTTAGGTCTGTCAGACCATGAACCAGGTAACAAGTCGCCTGGGTGAGAAAGTACTGCCTGAGCACCATGGAAGGCTGGATGAGATAACAGGTACTAACCTGAGTGCAACCATGGACTCCAAACCCTCCTTGTGTCAGAGCATGGAAGTGGCTTACAGGGATTTTGACATCTGTAAGCTGTGATGCCTGGCAAGTTGTTTGAGGATCTGATGATTGGTGTGGTCTTCAGGAGACAGAAGGCTGTGGTCCAGGTGCACGCGGTCCTTTGACACCAACTGTGTTGCCCCAGCGCTGTCAGGCCCTTGCGAATGCCCGTGGCATCTTGTGCAGCTATGTGCATCTATGGCTGGCAGGTCTGCTGGTGGGGCGCCCTGGGCTCCCTCAAGTCCCAGGGAAGGGTGAGTGTCTCTGGTGGCAGCCAGCTCCAGGAGGACTCATGGGCTCTGGGGCCCTTTGAGAGAGTCCAAAGAAAGATTTTTTTTTTTGTCGCAGTTGTAAAGTGGCAAATCCAGCTCATGTCAGGAGCCTGCAGAGTTGCTGATAACAGCAGCATAATGGTGTACACACATGTAAGCACACCCAAGAAATGGTGATACTTTCTCCCCGCCAGGTATTCTTCATATCTAGGTAGGGTGGTACTGCCTATCTATCCCAAACACTCAAAAGTCACAATTCAGACTGATAGAAATGACGCTGGCTTAAAGAACAGAGTCTGAAATAACATATTGCAGGCACAGCATTCACCTCCTGATATTTGAGCCTTTAATTCACCCATGGGGTTATACTTTCAAGTTTTCTCCGTGGTGATGACCTATTTTTAAATGAAACTGGTGAAGGAAAAAGGGCAGCACAAAGAATTAACTACTCACAGGTGGCATGCAAGTGGTGTAAGACATTGCCTCGGGGCTGGGAACAAATGTTTACCACCTATCAAAACAGGCTTGAGAGAGGACAAGAGGGGGCTGGTGTGATTAAACAGCAGAGTGTGGGATGCTCTTAGAGCAAGAGGAAATCCTTTATAAACTGGTGTCCAAGTGCAGAAGATGGGAAGAATAAGATTTGGTAGGTTAAATGTGGAGAAAAAATAACGCAAAGGAAAATGGAATTTGAAGAATGTTTCAAAATTACTTGTGTGTTTTATGATTTGAACATCAAGAGCAGAGAGACTGCAGGAGTCAAGATGCACAGTAAAGGGAAAACCTGGCCTGAAGATCCAGCAGACAAAAACAAGTGAATTGTTTAGGGGTGTGTTCATGTGTAAGAGCTGAGGGAATTCACACAGGAGTGCTTCCATATGGGGAGCTCATCAGAGAATCTGCTTAAAACTGAAGTGCTTTTCAGAGAGATTAAAGTTCAGATGAAATGAGCAGTAGCAAGTTGCCAGGACCAGGCGGTGCCACCTGCAAGCTCTAAGGGAGCTCAAGGATGAATAAGCTGAGCTACAAGCTGGTATGTACAGCCTTGTCCGTGGTACCAGTCACGTGTGGTAACAGCTTCTGAAATGGGCTTTGGGGCAGGGGAGGCAACATACAGCTGGGTAAGTGCAGCACTTTCCCTTAGCTACAGCACAGCATCAATGGCTAAATATTGGGGAGGAAACAGCACAGCTTTGTGCAGGCAAGTCCTGCTCCAAAAGCCTCTTGGAGTTACTTGTATGACATCAACAAGAAGGGGATAAAGAGGATTTGGCTGTGGTGGTTGGGTTCCCCAGCTGCACTTGACCATCAGCCTTGTTCAAGGCACTTAAAGGAAGAAAAGCTGCTGTGGGAAAGGGGGAGGATCCTCATGTGGGCAAATGGGGTTAAAAGACAGGAAAGAAAGAGTTAAAGGGATTTTTTTTCCTTTCTGAAGGCAATAGTTGTATGCTCAATATATTAAAAAATAATCATGAAAAAGTAATGGGTCAGGAAGGGGATAACATCTACTCCCAAGGCTCTTCAGGGTAACAATAACAGAGGCTGAGTGAACAACTGTGGAAAGGCCTTATGAGGCCGACTGCTAGACAGACAAAACCTGGCACCAACAAATGGGCATTGCTTACGGGGAAGCAGCCCAGGATGAGCCCTGTGCTGAGCGCTTTGGGAGTGAGTCCTTCAGAACAGGAACAGGCCCGTGGGGATGTCTGTTGGGCAAAGAACCGTGTGTGGGGTGGTTTGGGGGGCGGTGTGTGGCCGTGGGGGTCTCACGCGTGTCTCAGGACCACAGGGACACGGGAGAGGCTGAGGACACGGGGATCCAGCCGTGGCCTGCAGCTGCTGAGGGACATCCGAGCAGGGATGGGCAGAGGGGAGCGGCCGGGAGGACACAGCGGGACAGCGCCGGCTGCCCCTCGGGGTTAGGGACGAGAGACTTTCGTTCGAGGCCCTGGGAGCCCCGCGGGTGCTGATGGAGCCCGGGGCCCCCTCCCGGGGCCGGTCCCTCCCCGCTGACCGGGAAGCAGACGGGCGGCGGCTCCTCCCCGCCCCGCTCCGCCCCGCGGAGGAGCGCGGCTGCCGGGCCCGGCGGGGCGCAGCATGCGGGCGGCCTGAGATGGCGGCGCCGTGCCGGACATGGACGCTGCAGGTGGTGGACACGGAGTTCAGCGCCGATGCCGTGGAGTGGTGCCCGGTGGAGGGCTGGCACAGCATCCTGGCCTGCGGCACCTACCACCTCCGCCTGCCCGCCGAGGTGAGCCCACGGGGGGGGGGGGGGGGGGGGTTGGGGGCTGCAAACCGGGAGCCCTGCCCCGTGCCGTGCCCCTACCGGCCGGTCCTGAGGCGGGGAGGGGTGCGGGGGGTGGAGGTGGAGGCTAAGCCCGGTTCTTTCTTCCTAATTGTCGGCGTAGGGTGATCAGAGAGGCAGCAATGCGGCCTGCGACCGGACAGGGCGCCTCTACCTGTACCACTACAACGAGGAGCAGCCTTACGTCCCGCTGACCGAGATCCAGAGGATGGACACCGCCGCCATCCTGGATATCAAGTGGTAAGGCTGCCCCATGGGGCTTGGAGCTCGCAGCAGCTGCAGACCACAGCGGGCTCTGCTGCTTCGGGGTCCCTTTTTGGCCATTGGTATGGCAGCAACGTTTATGTTTATTAGTTAAGCTGTCCCTGACTTCTCAGAGGGAAGCAGTTCACTTCAGTGAGCAGAGACTGCTCGTTTCTTTGTTAAATTCTTTGGGTTGCTTATGAGCAGCTTGTCAGTGACTTTGAACATCAATTGTCTATATAACGATATATCATAACTCCCCCGATATGTATAATATTCTCCCCCTGGTACAGGCTTGTGGGAGCTTTGAGCCTCAGATTTTCTTCATGAAATTTTTTGATCAAGTACCTTCTGCATCCTGGAGTAAACATTATGGCTTTGCTATCTTTCTTAAACTCCAGACAGATGTGCATTCAGGACTTGTTGAACTCTTGGATCTTTTAGGTGCCATGTTCCAGTTGCAGAACATCCCATGGTTGGCATTGCAAACTCAACGGGGGCCGTGGAGTTCTGCCACCTGACTGGAAGTGAGGTAGGTGGCTGTAATGCCAGCTGATGCTGAACCTGTTTTTAACTCGTATTTAATACGGCTCTAGATTTATTAGCAATGCACAGTGACTTTGCAGGGAAGGTATATGGCTTTCAGGTCTTTCTCAGTGGTCTTAGTTTTATTGTTGTTATTGTTTGTTTGTTTTTTAATGCTTCTTTTGTCTTCTGCTAATGTTTCTCATAAATGCCACAAAATTGTTCATGGCACCAAGAAAGACTGGCTGGGCTCTACCACATGCAGGGTGTGGGAGGTGAAGGCATGGGGAGAGCAACAGCAAAACTTGGAAACTGTTACCAGTTAGTCAATCTTTACTCTCCCTCTTGAAGAGTTTTGGAGAAGGGTTTTTCTGAGTTGGTGGGAAAAGGGACTAATCGAGAGAGCCATGTGAAGAAAGGGAAAACCAGTCTGTAAGGGAATTCAGCAGTCAGATAATCAGTTCTGAATTTCATTGCCCACTAAGAGCAAAATTTAAGGGAGATTTGGTGGGATGTGGAAAGCAAAGGGGTGGGTGTGCTGTGTATGCATAATGTTTGTCCTTTAGCTAGTGATGAGCAATTTTACATTGCTTCAGGACATTTCATCTCTTCTGCTGTGTGGGACCGTAATGTGCTTCTGTGTCTCTGGAAGACACTCACCATAGGTGCAGGCAGCACACATGTTATGTACTTGCTGTCTTCTCAGTCTTAACCCCTTTCTTTTCTTTCCAGTAGAAGAACAGCTGCATGTTGGAGCCATGCTTCAAGGTCGATCTTGGTGCACAGCGTCTGGCCTTGTCTTTAGACTGGTCCACAGGACGAGGGCAATGGTGAGGATGGGAAACAGAGGCTGCTGTAAAGGTTTTTGTGTGTGTGACAGTTCACAGATATAAGCTGAGGCTTTAGTTGAATGAAACTGGTGTCTTTTTTTGGGGAAGTGTCTTAAGGCATTCTTGCAGTGGGCTGCATTCGTTTACCTTCTCTAGAAGTTACTATTCCCAGAGCAAGGGTAACGAAGGAACAAGAAAGTATACTGTGGTGACTGTAACAAGAGCAGAGCCTAATCAAACCACAAATCTGGGGTTATGCAATGGTGAACAGCTGCAGGTGACCCAGAGGCATCTCTTCTCTTTTGCAAGACCACAGTGGGACGCAACTCAATCCACTGGATCCAACTCGGTTTCTCCATCTACTCTTAGAACAGTTGAAATTTCAGTGTGAAGTTCTGCTTAAAAAAGGATAGTAAGGAAATAGTGCATGTAAAAATTTTAGCTGCAGTTTCATGAGAAACAGAAGAGAAGTGGTTTGGAAGTGGCTCCTTCACCTCATACATTTGATTTCAGAATTGGCATCACTGAATTAAAAAACGTGAATTAGCAGTCCCCTGGAAGGGGTAGGGTGTGTGTTTTCTGTAAGTTATGTGCAAAGCAAAGAGCAATGCTTTCAGTGTAAGGCTGGAAAACAGGGGGCCCAGGCAGTACTGTGCTTAATGTTGAAGGACAGGCATTCAGTTGTTTTTGCTAATTAAAAATGTTTATGTGCATGTGTTTTTTGTGTTGTTTAAAGAATAAGTAGAATTTCCAGTTCTACTTTCTTCTTTACATCTCATCTTCCTCTTGCTTCTGCCCTTCAAGATGAATGATGTTTGCCATGATGAAAAGCCCCTTTGAAGCCTATCGCTGTTGTCTGCTGAGAGACAAATCACCCCTTCTAGAAGCTGAATGTGCAGCCTTTGCCTCTCTGTAGAACTCGCAGGAGAGCAGGGCTAGGGGGTGACCCCATATGTCTTGTGTGGAAATTTGGGAAATTCAATGTGGTTTAGTAAGTAGTGTATGATGTACAACTGGAAAGAAGCCCCGGGTCACCAAAATCAGTACTTGCAATTGCAGGTAACCAATCAGAAGGTATCGAGTTCACATCAGGGAATGTCCTAAAATCTGTGCACTGTGATCTGCAAAACTTTTGCTGGTGTTTTAAGTACGTTGTGTCCAGAAAATGCAACAGTAGTGTACCATGGGAAAAGAGCAGGAAGGGTCAGGATCTGTTAGTGCTTTGGATGCCTCTGATAGCAGTGAAGGAAGCCACTTATTTGTACTGCAGAAGAGGGAAGGGGTTCTCAGAGGTCCTTGTCAATCTGGTGTGGAGGGAAAAAAATCCTCTTCACATGGAATTAATTCATTTTAATATCAAGCACATGATATTAAAAACCTCCTAACTCTGACATGATATTAAAATCTGACTCTGTGAGGTCAGGGAATGGGCACCACCACCAACACAGATGATTTAAAGATGGAAAGCTGAAAATAACTGTATAAATGCATGCATCCCTCCACTGCAATACCAGTTTCTCCTAATGTTCATTTGAATCAAACATGCTATCTATCTATACTTTGGCTGCTCTAGCAACC
This sequence comes from Anas acuta, assembly GCF_963932015.1. Classification (NCBI taxonomy): domain Eukaryota; kingdom Metazoa; phylum Chordata; class Aves; order Anseriformes; family Anatidae; genus Anas; species Anas acuta. Next base: position 1,852,189 of record NC_088998.1, read on the forward strand.
TCCTGGGACATCAGTTTCAGTAATTTCTAACGTTTACTCTGTGTTCCACTGCAGCGGGTGTCCTCTGCGAGTGATCAGCAGTGATTCAGAGGGGAAGCTGAATCTGTTCTCCATAGATGAATCTGCTCCTTCTGTGCATGTTCTGAACCAGTGGAAAGCTCACAAATTTGAGGCCTGGATTGCTGCTTTCAATTATTGGAACACTGATGTTGTGTATTCAGGTTTGTAAGCACTGGGAATCTCAATTAGGGTGTGTTTTAAGGGGACACCTTGTTTAGGGATGTGTGTTCCTTGGGATTTTACTTTCCAGGATTGGGTATGCTGCTTCCATCACACCTCTTGAAAGAGCTGGGGCCTCTGCTAGGGTCAAAAAGCTTCTTGCTTGTGGGAAGCAATTAGGGTTAATTAGGAGAAACCTTGTCTTTTAACAGGTGCTTTGGCTTGCTATTGGCAAAAAAGATGGTGATGTGTTGGGGTGTGCAAAAGAGCCAGGGAGATTCTAGAGTCCAGTCTTTTTTGCTTCTAAATTTTTTTTTTTTTTTTTTTGCTTAGCAGAGTGAGGATATTGTTATTGCATGTCTCTTCTCTTCTCTGGTGAGGGTACTGTGAGCCTCAAATGATAGCTGGTGTGTCTGGTAAATGCTCTGATATCCTAGGGCTGAAAAGCATTAGCTCTGTGTTAACTGTTTTGCTTCTGTGCCTTGATGTGGTCATTTGGGTGGTGTTTAGGGTACCTGTACTTTGCCTTTGTGCAGGAGGAGATGACAACCTGCTAAAAGGCTGGGACACCAGATGCAGTCCAGAGACTCCTGTCTTCACCAGCAAGAGGTAACCAAGCTATGCCTGCAGCTGGACCCTGAAGCTGTCGTGTCCCTTCCCAAGCTATGCATGCAGAGATGAACAAGGACCGTGGAGTCTTGTTTGTGCCTCCTATGGGACATGGAGAGAGAAATTAGATTTTCCATCAGGATAGCTTCAGGTTGAAACTTTTCTTTCCGTGTCCTTCAAAACAATTGATGAACTGCTCGCTTCCAAACAGGAAGATGTTGATGGCTTCTTCATAAAAGAAGCGTCATGATTTATGCTCTTATTTTGGGGATTTTTGTGTGTGTTAAATTTGGATATATTATCGTGGAAGGTTTTTAAAAAAATATTCTCCACTGTTCAGTCATTTAAAGTATTTTTTTTTCTGGTGACATATGTATTTGTAGAATATGATTAAAACAGTATGTACAGCTTTCCAGTGAAATTTGATATGTAGCCTTAAAACAATCTGGATTATGAAAATATTAATGTTGAGAGTAAAGTCTTCTGGGAATTAATGTTGAGAGTAAAGTCTTTTGGGAATTGAGTTGTTTTGCTGAATTTCTGAAGAATCTCAGCAAAACTGATCTGAAGAGCAGTTTATGTTACAAATATTACTAGAAAATATTCATGCCAAGAGACTGTATGGGTAGAAGTTTTGCTCTGGAAAAGCTGTTGGACTGTGTAGGTGGAACTTTGCCTGGGCATTTAATTGAGCTGAAATTTGAGTTCACCTTACTCTCCTTTCTGGAGACACCGTGATGCAGTAAATTGCACTCCAAATCCTTGATATTCAAGGAAGAACCCCTTCTCAAATTGTGTATCATTGTCTCTTCCCTCTGCTGTATGATGCTGTTTTGCAGACATTCAATGGGTGTGTGCAGCATTCAGTGTAGTCCCCACCGGGAGAACCTTCTGGCTACTGGCAGGTAAATCCCTCCTAGCTGCTCTTCACTAGTGTGATTATCCCCCTCGGTTACCTTGAATGTGCTACTGCCTTCCAAGCTGTGGCTTCTTTAGAAATTCAGTGAGGTGAAGAGCATGTGATATTTCCCAATTTTCTTCTGAACTTGTTGCACCGAATCAGCTGTGCTGCTCGTCCGCATATTAATTTGTGATGCATCTGCAGCTACGACGAGCATGTGCTGTTGTGGGACACCAGGAACATGAAGCAGCCGCTGGCAGACACCCACGTTGAAGGTGGAGTTTGGAGGCTAAAGTGGCACCCAACTTGTGATTTCGTGCTGTTAGCAGCCTGCATGCAGAGCGGATTCAAAATCCTGGACTGCCGTGGAAGCATGGGTGAGTGTTCAGTGGAAGAGAGATGCTCTTGCACTACTCTGCTGCTCTCCTCTCTTGCCTCCAAGTTAATGGGGAAGCTCCAGCTCTGAGCCTGCTAGAAAGATCCAGACACTGTTAATAGCCTGAGACATTTATTCCAACTTAAAGTAACTCTTCCAGCTTTCCCAGACCTACCCTCACTGTTGGCATGATAGGCTGTGCCAAGGCACTGTCATTATTCATGCGTAAACCTCTCCTAACTTCTCGTGGGAGCAAGGCCTGTTTGCCTTGGTGTAAAAGCACAACCTGTTGACGTGACCATTCCGGTTTGTATTCATCTTGGTGGTTCAAAGAGGTTCTTGTGAGTATCAGGTGATGCTTTACTGTCAGCAGAAGTTACTGACCTACTGGTTATTGCCTCAGAAAGGAAGTGCTGTGCAGTCTGGTTAATCTAGAACAGCACGAATAAGCCCTGTGCATGAATCAGAAGGTATTTATGTGATTAAAAAGCTGTTTGCCTTTACATTACAAATACAATCTGCATAAAATGGTTGCTTTGCTGGGCTTCTCCAGGCCTTGGGCAGATCCACAGCTGCTGAAATGAGGATGACATTTCTTCTGTATAGGGATGGGAGGAACTTGATATCCACTTAACAATCAGTAAAATGCTGAAAGCACCTGGGAAGAACACATCTGTAATCTATTAATAACCAGAACCTGGTCTACCAATCTTATCTGTTATTTTTATGGCTCATTGGAGATCGCTGTATGATCTGTCTTGTCTTTCTTGAGCCTGTTTAGGTATTTTGAATAATGAAGCTCTTAAAACGTCACGCCCATTAAACCCTCTTCTCTTGTCTGCTCACTGAACTAGGGAAAATCAAGGCTAGTGAGAGGTGGCTGAAGAATTGTCAGGAGAGCCAGGACCTTGTTCCTCCTAGGATGCTTAACTCTGTTGTCAAGAAGGTCGTAACCAGTTCTCTGGGGTAGGACAACAACTCTTGTATGACACTGGGACAGGCTCCCCAGGGAAGTCACAGCACCAAGCCCGTTGGAGCTCAATGCTCTCAGACATAGGGGTTGATTTTTGGGTGGTCCTGCGTGGGCCAGGAGTTGGACTTGATGATCCTTGTGCGTCCCTTCCAGCTTGGGATGTTCTGACTCTGAGCCATAGTCAATATGAGAATGCCTTGCAAGCAGTCTGCAACAAACTGTTTCACAACTTGCTTTCTGCTCATTTCATTATTTTTTTTTTTTTAAAGCGGAGAACATGGAGGAGTGTATCATCCTGTCATCCTACGTCTTGCACAATTCCTTGGCCTATGGGGCTGACTGGTCAAGACTCTGCCCGAGGGATTCCTTGTCTGCAGCCCAGGACTCTGCTGCTACGTACCAGTCTTTGGGGGAGCTTGTGGCAAGACCAGAGGAAGGAGACGAGAGACTGAATTTGCAGGTTCGAAACCTGAAGATAATTTATGAGTCTCCTACTGCTACTTTTGATGTAATATTGGATGAGGAGAGCGAGGGCCCTGCCTTGCCGCTCAAAGACGAGGCGCATCCTAAGCTGTCTGGGGATCCTGACCTGGGTAGGGAGCCTGGTTTAAGGGAGAGTTCTGGCACTGACCGAGGGGGAGACCCTGAGTCAGTCGGCAGTTCTGACCCGGGAGTTAAGAGACCCAACAGGATGAGCCTGGACAGAAGTGATGATTCGGCCAGTCCAAAAGAAATGAGCATTGTAGCAACCTGTTCTTTCTATGATAATATCCTACACGTCTGGAAGTGGGAAATGAGCCTGGCCACCCCTTCGGAGACGGCCGGTACTAGATCTCCACCTGAAAGAACAGTTCAAAGTTTGCATTGACAGTCCCGAGGGAAAAGGGTAGGAAAATTTCGGCACTGACAGTAACATCTAAGCTTATGCCCTAATTTCTTTTGGGTTTTGCCAGTTTGTATGGTTGCATTTGTGAGTCTTAGAAGTCAATACTGATGGAGTTATTTCCTGATGGTTTTATTTTCAGCACTGAGGAAAATTTTTGTTTTGAGAAGTGTGGTCAAGCACAGACACGTTTATTCAGTTTTCCCTTAATGTACTAATTCAAAGTAGGACAGCCTTCCTCTCAGAGGCTACTCGTTTGTACATTATGTTGGAATCCCTTCAAGGCTGGTTTGCATTTGTGTGATTGAAGCCTGTTCTCCTTCCAAAACAAACCAAACTTGTCTGTGCTCCTCCATGTAGCCAAACACACACGTTGTGATCAGAGGCTTCCATGCATTTCTCAAAAACGTCCATGAGTAGAGGCTTAGATGTGTATGTAGCTCGTTGTGTGATCCGTAAACTAGCATGTTCTTTGAGAAGACACTCAAAGGCAGTCCAGATACTGACAGTGTGTTGTGCTTATGGTGATACTTAGTAAAAAGAAATTCCTTTTATGGAAGGAAATCTAAACTGACTAGTGAGACAGAGAGCAGCTCAGCAACAGGAAGCTTTGTTCCAATTAGGGCCTTTCTTGTAAGGATTCTGGTATATCTGCACACTCAAACTTTACATCAGGCTCATCACCTGGATGCAATCTCACTTTATTGCTCTCCAAGCTAAGCATGAGCTGGCTTAGCAGAATGCGTGTAGGAAGCCCTGCTTGTATTTTAGTGCCACACTTAACCAACCCCTTCCCACCCTGTAGGCATCAAACCGTTGTTTTTTTTTTGTTGTTTTTTTTTCCATACAGAGATGTACATTTAGGTCCAAAGTCAAGATCTTACAGGGTTTTTTTTTAAAGGTGAACAGCTTTAAAATCAAAACCTCCAAAAAGTACAGGCAGTGTTTCCTGACATTTTTTAAGTTGAAAGTACAGAAACCAAAATCTTAACAGCATTGCCCTAACTACCTCCAGGAATGGCTGCAGAATTTCTCATGGTTACTCCATTAGCTTTCTTTTTTCACTGTGAAATATCAGCAAAACACCGTTTCTGGAAACACTTTCTCTGTTTTTAATTTCATTCTAAAAACAAATGAGCTTAGACTAGGTAAGTAATTTCTAGCTTGCACGGTTTCTCTTTGAGAGTCCTAAAGAATTAGTTGCCTGGAGGGAAAGAAACACCAGCAACAACTTTCTGTAACAGTGCTGCATCTAAAACGAGGTACAGTAGGTAAGAATTTTACTGCTTTGAAACTCTTTTTTCAAAGGTGAATGTGTATTTTAAAAAAACTCTTGAGCGCTGTTACATTAAGATTCGTATTAGTATTGCGAACAAAAGCTTTTGTTAAAAAACGCCCTATTTTTGGATGTTTCTAAAATAAAATCAAGACAAGTGATTTATCTTTCTTGTTTGTTTTGATTTTTGTAAAAAGCCCTTCATGCTTTGGTTGGATTATTGCTACATTTATAATCACTAAGCTACATAAAGCCTGTGTTGTTACAACCCGTACTGATCTAAGACAAAAGAATTTGTTACTAAGAAGAGTGATTCACTGTCTTTAGTTATGACTTATTCTAGGACAAACACCTGTAGAACACTACTGCTGGCATCCTTCCACCACGAAAATCAGCTTTTACTCTTCCTGTTTCCCATCTTTAGCCAGTTACTCCACCTGAGGACCTCCATCCCTGTCACATAACAGCTCGGTTGCTTTAAGGGTGGTTGGCAGTGTGCTTGTTCTTCAACAGACCTTGTAGACAAGTATTTGGGGTTTCAGCCCTGAATGCAGTCCTGTGAAGTGGAAGCAAACACAGCATCCCTCCCCATCACAGCTATATCCAGCCTTGGTGGTTTTGTTTTTAAAAAACACTTTAAGGACTTATCTGTCAGTCTTCATTACAGACTGGACGCTCACAGAGAACACAGGTAACGTGCGCCTTCTCTCCAAATGTGAAAAACTGCATTCTAATTAAATTACCTGATACTCAAGCTTTGCAGTACTTCATATTTAGAAAGCCTCATAAAAAAAAAAGTACCTCTGGGCAGTGCTACAGTCTCCACACAGAACTGTTTCACAGAACCATTTTCTCAAAAACTCCAGTACTTGAGTGTCAGGAAAAAACGTTATTTCCAGCAATTTACTTAGAATTTCGGTATTTTTACTTCATAAGCAGCCGCACGTAACTCTTAAGTGCTGCTTGTATATGTTTCATTTTATGAATTGTAAGGCATTGCTCTTTCAGGAACCTATCTCAAAAACAGTTTTTGAGATGTATTTCAAATTTAAGCATCTATCTTCAAAGGTCAAGCATCTGCACTGCTAATTAACTATATCTTGATTTACTTCAAAGGAGTTTTGAGGCTTGGGAAAGCCTGGAATAATTGTGACATTCAATACAGGCTACAGCTCCTGCTCAGAGAGCTTAGAGTAAGGCTTTGTTGGACGTCTTATCCCTGTTTTAGGGGAACACTTCCCTTTAGCTAGTGAGAAATTCATTTGAGCATTCTGCTTTTGGCTGTGCTCGCAACTTGCAGCAGAGCTGTGGCAGTACTGACCAGGGATGCTTCAGCTCGAAGAGGCTCATTCCACAGCTGCAGACTCTGCTGGAGGCAGAGGAGCCCTCCCTCGTTCCCAGAGGTCAGGCACATTTGCTTCTGTGGCCTGGAGAGCAACTTCCTCCTGTGATTACCAGCGTGTGGTCAATCAGCTCTTGTCTGAGAGCAGGACACCCACACGTGCAATTATACACACGGTGCAAACCAACTGACACCCTCCCTGCTCACTGATGAGGCACAAGCTGCCGGTTCCCCCACCGCGATTTAAATCACACGTTGCAGAAAGACAAAGCGGAAGGATCGGCTTTTAATACCCACTGACAGAAACAGTCCCGGATTTGTGGGCGCAGGTCCAGTCTCTCCCACCACCGCTCACGGCAGCGGCCGCGGGCATCCCCCCGCTCGCTCCTTAGCGCACGTAGTTCTTGGGGAAGAGCTGGAAGAGCTTCCCTTCCTGCGTGGGCTCGAAGCCGTACTTCTGCAGGTCGTTGGGGTCGAAGGCGCCTTCCTTCACGTCCTTCTCGATGCGCGGCGCCACCACCTCGCTGAAGAGCAGCTTGGCCGTCAGCGGCGGCTCGGAGCCCTCGGGGGCGCGGTACGAGACGTAGGGCTTGAGCTTGAAGCCCGCCAGGTCGGGGACGACGAACTGCGGCACCATCTCCTTGACCAGGAGGAACTTCTTGTTGGCGGTCAGCACGCCCGGCCTCTTGGCCCCGCGGCCCTTGTTGTGGCTGCGGGGGCCGCGCTTGCTGGTGAACGGGGACAGGCGGTCGGCGCCCCGCACCAGCCCGCGGGCCAGCTGGGCCAGCAGCCCCATGCCGGGCCCCTCAGGAAGCGGCGGGACGGGAGGAGGAGGCGGCGCCGGGCCGAGAGCTGCGGGCTCCGGGCTCTGCCCCCGGCTCCGCCACCGCCGCCTCACCTCACACAACCCGCACCGGCACCCCGCAGCACCGCCCGCTCCCACTGGCCGGAACGGGCTGGCCAATCCGCAGCGCCTATCTTAGCTCGCTCTCGGCGCGAGGCCAATCAGCAGCGAGGAGGCCGGCTGGGTGGGCGGGGCTGGGCGCTCCCCTCAGCGGGGGGGGCGGGGCCGGGCCTGGCTTCGGCTCCGCTCGGCCCCGTTCGGCCCCGTTCGGCTCCGTTCGGCTCCGCTGGCAGCGCGGGGCCGCCCGGGGGCTCCCGGCGGTGCCGGTGCCGGTGCCGAGCCCCGCAGCGCGGCTCCCCGCTCTCTCCCCGCTCTCTCCCCGCAGTGTGAGGTGCGTGAGCGCGGCGGGGCAGCGGAGCCTTCCCGGGGAGCCGTTGGGGGAGGTGGGCGCCGCGCGGTCCCCGCCCGCGGGTTCGGGGTTTTTGGCCCCAAAATGAGCGCGGGGGGGGCGGGGGTGGGCGCGGGGCGCGGTCGCTGTCCCCGTCCCCGCTGAGCTCTGGGCTTCTTCCCTCAGGGCCCCGGCACCGCCAGGCATGGAGGAGGAGGAGGAGGGCAACGGCACCGGCCTGGAGGTACGGCGGGGACGGGGGGTACGGGGGGCGCCGGGGGGTGCCGCTCCCTGTGGCGTTTCCCCGTCACGGCCGTGCTGCGGGCGGCGCTGGCGTTTCAGGGCTTTTCCCCCTCTGGGTTTCACCGTCCCGACGCCTCAGGATCGGTGCGGCTCTCGCCGTGCTGTATTTGACCATTTTCCGGTTTATTTTCGCCACAAGCCCTCCGCGCTCTGCGCCGCGCTCCCGGCTGCGGCCCCTCCGTGCCCTCTGCTTGGCCGTCAGGCCCTCAGGGACTCGTTGCTCTTCCCCTAATGCCACACAGGGGCTGCGATGGGAACTGGTCGCTGTTGGATCTAAAAGCTTGTATACAGGTAAAAGGCGTTTTCTGGTGAAAATCCAGCATCCAGGCAAGCCATAGGCATGCGGCCAGGTGTGCACAGGGAAGCCTGTTGGGAGGAATTCTGGTTTAAGGTCCTGCTTTCTGCACCCAGGGAGGCTTCGCACCCCTCCCTGCGGGGCACGGCTCGCTGTTTACCTTTGATTGCGATGCAAAGTTCTGGAGCTCCCGCTGGAGCTGCTCCTTCTGTGCCCCGTACTCTGGATGGGTGTGAGCCTTACTGACGTAGCTCTGTGTTTTTATCTACTGTGAAATGTTCATGAAGAAGATGAGAATTAAACCTCGGGAAAGAAGCAGGCAAGTTATTTTCACGTCAATACATACTCTTAGCCTATCGCCGCTTCGTTTTCCAGTGAAGTGCTGGTCCTCTCAGGGATGTTCCAAACAAGTTTTGTGCCCGAGTGTTGTCTGAAGGCTTCTGAGGACGACGTCAAGTCCTTGAACGCAGGTGCTGGTAGTGGAGGCTCCGTCCTGCAGCCGTGGGATGTTGTGGCTGTGCAGGGCTGGTGATTTAACAATTTCACAGCTGTCCCAGGGGCTGTTTTCCTGTGAACAACTGCTTACATGGCTGTGGTGCCTGGGAGGTCAGATCCTGCTTGTTGGCTTTCCCTGCTGTTGCCAAAGGATCGCCAGTGCTTGCAAGTCTCCCCATGCTGTGGAGGGAACGTTGTTCACGCTGGTGGTTGTAATAAACCATACACGAGCCTCTCAGTTTCTCCTGGAGGTCTGAATTTTTTCTTTCCAGTACTGATTTTTTGTACTGTGATGTGTGGGCTCTGCGTGTGCATTTTGGTTTGTTGTGAACTTGTTTCTTCTCACGTAGCAGCAGTGTGACAGTCAGTTGGCAACTCCTGTTTTCCGTGTTATTTGAGCTCGTACAGGCCTGGACAGTAGCAGAACTCTGTGTAACCCCGACGCTGTCAAGGAGAAACAAACTGAGTGACCACAACTGACTAATAGTGCGAACTCACTGGGCTTTGCCAGACTGTATTGGTGGCTAACAGCTTTTCAATGTTTTTTTTTTTTTTTTTTTTATTGTGACTTTTCACTGCCATCCCACTAATAACAGCCTGGCACTGATAACAGCGATAGTTGAGGATGTTGGGAACGTTGTTGGTACGCTGTGTTAAAGCAGCCTCAGAAGATAAACTCTCATCCGCAAGCATTGGCTGGTCAGGCACTGCAAACCTGGAATGAACCTTGATGAGAGAGACTCTCGTGGTTTGGTGACTCTCAGCGTGCGCTTCCAGTTTTCTTTTGGTTGCAAAGCTAAATTAAGACGTCATCCAAATCTGGAACTGAGGGCAAAAATTGGGACCAAAAAATAAGATTCAAGAACTTGTAAGGTTTGAGTCGGGCTTAAGACTTACTGGCTGGTGTGTTCTTATACACTTTTTAGTTTCCTACTTGTTCCTAATATTTGGTTTGCTTTTTACCTCCGCTCAGGGAAGTTTTGAGCTGTCAAACTTACAGCTTTTATAACTTTCACATTTTTTTCCCAGAATAGCAACAGTCAGGATAGGTTCCAGGGCTGTATACCTGAGCTAGAGCAAATCCCACGTGCAAATCTTCTGGTTTACGCTGAATTTCATCTGCCATTTTATTGCTTATTTTCTTAGTCTCTTAAAATCCTTTACATTCCACTCTTGTCCTTATTGCTCTGAGTAACATCGTCATAAAAAAAAAAAGCTGTCATCTCACTGTTTGTCCCTGTTTTAGCATGGTTTAGGAACTGACACTAATATAGAACTCTAGTACTGGCCCCTCTCCACTGAATGTGTTGTGTTTCAGAGTGGATGATAGTTGAAAGAAAGACATTGGAAAATACTATCAAGTTGTATTGTGTATGGCAGAGCAGACACTGAGACGTTTTTATGGAGACTTTTTGCCTGTTGTGGGAAACTAATTTCACTTTCCTTTTGGTGCTAGGCTGTGCTACCAGCAGGTGGAACACGAATTCTTCAATTTGTAGAAGACAGAATACAGACTACTATGGTAATGTACAGCTTTAATCAACTGGATGAAAGATGGTGTGCGCATAAATAGTGTGCACTTGCTTGTAAGCTCCAAGTACTCTGCTTTGCCAAATCTGAAGCCTGAGTAGACTGAGAGGAGGAGTTTTTGTTTCATTATTGTTGCTGTGCGTAAGGCAGGAATTAATTCCTCTTATTTCATCCCATATATATTTAGCTCATCAGTTCATAGATCTTTAGGGGAAGAATGCTGAATATTTCGCATATAAGCTTATGAAGCACTGATATAATTTAAATTTAAACTTCTTGTATGTGTGATGTTTTAGTTAAAACTGAAATATTTATGAATGTGCTTGATATTCAGGCCACATACGGAGCTAAACATAAAATAACTTTCAACTACAAAAGTCATTAATTTGTTTTCCCTGCAAATTCTTCCCACAGCTGACTGGAATTGCAATTGGAGCTGCGTTTGCTTTGCTCCTGATAGGGACTGTTGTGATTGTCATCTATAGAAGAGTGAAACAGTCTAGTAAGTACTCAACAACAATGTTTAAAAACAGTTTTCTCAGTATTTTTTTCTCAGTATTTTTTTCTCAGTAACCTTCAGTATTTTTGTAGCATTATGTGGTAAATTCTGGGTCAATTTGTAATAACTACTTGCTGTGAAGGTAGTGGCTTCTGCAGAAAAAAAGCTTTAACAGGATAAAGAACTTGCATTGATACACTTACCCAGCTCTGAATGTCAAATTCATAACTGTCTTGTGCAGGACACTGGAGACTTTTGTTTCTCTAGTGTATGATAGCCTTAATGTCACTTGGCTTACAAATAATTTCAAGCCTGCTGTGATTTCACTGTTAAAATAATGAGACATCAGTGAACTGGAGGTCTCCTTTTGTGATAGTAAAGTCCCCTGATCTCTCTGCCTGTTTGGAGAGCCTTTTTACCTCCCCCAGTGATTAGGTGGAGCCTTAAGCTAGCTCATCCCTAGTCTGGCTTGGCTAACCGGAGCTGAATCGTGAGGTGCCTTGTGCGGGTTTGAATTTGAAGTGCTGACCACAATAGTTTGTTTCTTAATAGCCACAGTTCGTGTCTGCTAAGGAAGTAACAAAGCTGACAACTCGTGCTTAGTCTTCTTTCTGCCTGTAACATAAAGCTGCAGATGGTTTCTGATGGGAAACTTGTCTGTTTTAGAACAACTTCAACCACATGTGCCTCAATACAGATTTCGCAAACGAGACAAAGTGATGTTCTATGGGCGGAAGATCATGAGAAAGGTAAGAATGTTTGGCATGGTTGGAGGGGCATAAAGATTAAAAAGATCCAGTTTAGGAGGTCTGGTAAATTTTGAAACATTTTGCTTGCTTAGTCTGGCTCAGGATCTTTGACCCATTAAACTTCCTTGAAATTTTGGGGATGTGTCAGAACTCCTGGAATTTTGCCAGAATTGCGAATGGAACAGCAAAAGCTTCTCTTTCTGATTAAACCTTACCTCCTTCAGGAATATTTTCAGACATCAAGGATAATGGTGAATCAAAGAATACTTCTCTATGGAATTGATGGTTGATTATCCATCATAATCTACCTGTCTTTTTCTATATTTAGAATTATATTCAAGATTTTCAGTGTCTATATTCAGGATTGTCCTTTTCAGATAATGACTTCTAGTGTGGTCCTTATGTTCAAAGTCTTTCCCATGTTAGGAGATGGCCAGTCTATTTGGGGAGCACGTACTCAGATTTATTTTTCTGCAGTTTACCTATGAACAGCACTAACCACTTCAATATATGAGCCCTTGTTTTCTTGAATTGTAAATAAGACTTTCAGACTATAATTATAGACTGTTTCAGAGGGCTTTATCCAGTGATTGAACTTTGCCTTAGATTGCAGCAAGGAATGTTATGTGTGCCCTAGGTTTCCTGTCCTGATGTTGTTTGTGCCCTATTATTCTAAAAAGTCTCCTTGAATTTTCTGTCGGTCAGAAGTCAGATCCTGCATGAGATCTAGTTTGACTCTGGCTGACAAGTTGGTTAAATCCTTAAAGTCTGTGGCTGCCTTTTTGATACTTAGTTCTCTCTTTTTTTCCTTTTTTTTTTTTTTTTTTTTTTTTTGTCTCAACAGTTTCACTTTGTCTTTTTCACTTGTAACAAGAAGGTTTGAACAGACATTTCCTATGACTAACTAGGTTAGCCTTAGTGTAGGCATCCTAGGTTTTCACCACTGACGGTCTGGTTTTCAGTTAACTGAGGAGGTTAATGTTCCTGCCTTGCTTCCCTTGAAGCTGTTTAGTGCGTGCTGAATGTGAGATTCTTTTTTCCCCCAGTTGACAGTACCACCGTGGCCAAAAGAACGAATCTTTTCAGAGGAGGAATGAATGGCTGTGTCAGTGCAGAGATGTGCAAGCTTGTGAGAAAACCAAATGCAATAGGGCCTGGGTGTTGAGGTGATTTCCTTACTCAACACCATCTGTGCCAAAGTCTATGGAGCAACTTCTTGGAGTTTTAGTACATACAGTGTTATTGAGAGAGCCTGGCTTTGGAAAGCTGCATCTTACTCAGATGGGGACTCTGAACTCTTTTCAGAGTAGCAAATGGTTATTGCTTGCTTGTAGTCAGATACAAATGGCTGGTGGAAGAAAAAGGCAGCTTAATCCTGACTGCGATGTGTGCTCCCTGCCCGCTGTCCTGCGGAGTCAGATCCTGGGTCTGGTGGGGTCCCCGGCCCCTGGCACCTGTGAGGCAGGAGGGGGCTGGAGCGGCCCCTTCAGGACCACCAGCAGAGTGGGGCTGCAGGCGTCCTCGCTGTCTGTGGGACAGCCTGCTCGAGTCCAGCTGTGTGCTCACACAGACACTGCTTAACAATGTGAAGAGAAATAAGGTAGGGATAAATAACCTTGCTTTGTCAGACACTGCTTGTGGAGGAACGCTTCCTCTTGTGGGCTGCCTCAGCCCTCTGCCGTATGCGCTTTGCTCAGGTATTTGGGCTTAATGATAGACACTGTGCTGTTTTTAAAACTGAGCATTGTTCTTGGACTGTGCTTCTTAAATTCAGAACTTCATAATTTTCATGTTGTCTGACACATTTATATAAAGCTGCCTAGAATTTCACATGGTGAAATCATTTTATGAACGAGATATGTAGAATATTGCAAACTGCTGTTTGTAGTGGAATGCTTTATGCATTTTTGGTAAAATGCCAAACTTGTACTCTTTAAAAAAAAAAAAAAAAAGGAAAGGAAAAGAAAAAAAGTCTCCAAACTAATTGAAGTTTTTTTATTATTATTCTTTTTGTGTGTGAGAAAAGCATTAATACTTCGGTTATTAATGAGTTTATTTTATTGGTCTTGCAGTTGTTGCAATTCTCCAGAAGGTGGCACTTAGTTACTGTGAAAAGGAAGCAAAAGACTGGCTGCATGTCTGTGCTGCTGTTTGTCACCAGTTGAAAAGTGAATCAGGCCTTGGTGTGTTAACATCAGACCTCCAAAGGAATACTGGAACTTTAAATGTTACTTCTCTGCCTAACGTTGGGTGTTCCTCAGTGAGAATTGTATAGCTAAGGGTTTTTTTTTTCTTCACTACCATCCATTACCACTGTAGTGGTTGCTTTTCAAGATCAAAATATATTCTGCTTTATGTCTAGAAAGAAAGTGATCCTGGAGTAGGTGTTGTTCCAGTCCTCAAAGTCTTATGTTATTGCCTCGCTCTACTCATGTTCTAATGACCTGGTAGATGACTTAGATCTTTTGCATGTTTTTTAGTAAATGTTTCTGGTTTTGTTACTTCCTCCTAGGTTACAACCCTTCCGAACTCTCTGGTTGGGAACACTGTGCCTCGCCAAAGGATGCGGAAACGGGCAAAAGTTTTAAATTTGGCAAAAAGGTACTTGGGCTTTAGGGAAGGGGAGAATTCATGCAATGGGTGCTGTTGTGTGTGTGTTGTTGTGTTGTGTGCGGTGGTGGTTTGTTTTGTTTGTGTGTATGGGGTGTGGAACCAAGCCCTCGCACATTGTTTTTCTATTGCTGTTGTTTTTCACAATCCTTTGGTCTTCCAGCTGGGCACTGGCCTTGCATTCTGCTGGGAAGTTTGTTGAAATGGAGTGGGTGTGCCTGCAGCATTATCTGTAGTTTTGCTGAAGAAGGCAGGAAGGGAGCAGTCAGAGAGAGGAACACTGCTGTTTTATCTATTTGATAATGTGTAACTTGGTATAGTGTGCTTTTGGTATTGTGCTCAGCCTATGGTATTTTGGTATTGTGCTCAGCCCGTGTACAACTGGCTGCTAAGACAGATGAGATGCCATCCTGACCTTCTGGTGTTTTGATTTGTAGGATTCTGCGTATCAAGAAAGAGTGTCCAACTCTGCAGCCCAAGGAACCACCTCCCTCTCTGCTAGAGGCAGATCTGACAGAATTTGATGTAAAGAACTCGCATTTGCCATCGGAAGTCCTATACATGCTTAAAAACGTTAGGTAATGTTAAATGGAAAGATAACTTTATTTAGCTTTTGACGGATATTCAAGTGATATAAATATTCTTGCTGCCTCATTTAAAGCCTTAAAATTTATCTCTGTGTGGTCAGAGTATTTAAGTAGTTGAAAGAAACTTCACCTGAGCATAATGAAAAAGTTAAATAGTTTCCAAATTTCTAGAGGCTAAGAAAATATTGGAGTGCATTAAAATAAAATAGAGTGGGCTGGGGAGACAGTTTAGTGCCTGAATTTGGAGATAGTAAGATTTTTCTAATGTGAACAGATTTCTGTTAGTGCATTTTTAAAATTCCCTTTAGACTGTATCTGACCATTTTTTGTGCAAACATTGTCGTAAGTAGTAAATACTAATTGGCTGCCATATGGACAACTTGCTAAACTGCAGAATTTTTTACATGTCTAGCTAAAAAGGTTACAAATAAAATCAAAGCCAACTTAATCCCCCCAGCCCTCCGAAGGAGTGATAGGAAGGGCATTGTGCCAGTTCAGTTAAGTGTTGATATTGCTGACAAAGCAAAAAGTTTCAGATCTGAAACTTTGGTTTTGTTTGTATATGTTAATTTTTTTCCTATTACAATCTAATTTAGTCCTGAAGGTCATACGTAATAGATGTTTTGGTACTGTAATAAAATTACTTTGGTACTGTAGTAAAAGTACTATTTAAGTCATCTAAGCTTTCTCTTGTGGAATTTTGACGTCCTGTGACTGATGTTGCAGAAGAATTAGATTGATAGTCTTAAGGGTGAGCTAATGGAACTATGTGGAAGGCCCTTCTGGTGCTGTGCACAGAATGCTGAGGTTTAAGATGGAGATTTCTGTCTGCCTAGTGGTGACTAACTCGTTTCAGTGTCACAGGAGTCCAGTTGCACGCTGCCTGCAGGAGGTAGTACAAATTTACAGGGATACAATGATGGGATATTTTTTTCCCTTCAGTATTTCTCGTGTTCTGGTTACATTGGGGTAGCTGTACTACAAGGGGAAGTTACAAAGTGTAGCTTTTGCCATACAATGTGTGAATCTGCTGTGGGTTTTTATATTTATTCCCCTTGAAAAGCCATGCTACCATTTGCTTGAAGAAGACCTTCCTTTTTGCACCTGTTGGCATTGTTTGGTGTGATGTTCAAAAAGGAACTCCAGTATTTACACTTCTCAGCATTTTACCGCACTCCTGCATTTCTGTCTTGGTGACTTCTGCAGTAGGAAATGCCAGACCACTGTACTGCTGTGCTACAACTTCCTCTAAAGTCTTTTGGGAGGGCTTTGGTGATTTAGGAAGGATTTTCTAAGGGTGGTGACAGCTTTAGGTTTCATTTGCATAGAGGGGGGAAAAAACTAATATTTCATTTTCTTTCCTGCAGGGTCCTTGGTCACTTTGAGAAGCCTCTTTTCCTGGAACTGTGCAAGCACATGTTTTTTGTGCAGTTGCACGAAGGTGAATACATCTTCCGTCCTGGGCAGCTTGATAACAGCATCTATGTTGTGCAAGATGGAAAGCTGGAAGTTTGCATTCAAGAAAATGTAAGCATAAACTAAGTCATGGTTCTTGAGATAAATCTCTTGGCATAGCATGTGTGTTGGCATGAATTATTAAGCATTGATTAAACTTAGGTTTGAATCATACTGATATTAGTAAAGACTGCTTCCAGCCCTTCAGGGCCATGATATTTCAAGGTGAAGGTTTTGAGCTGTGGTCCACCATGTGTTAGAAGAGAAAGCTAAACGCAGGACTTACAGGGTGTTCTGAAATAACCTCACATACTCTGGTCACATAGTTACTGCGGGAGATTGGGGTGTAAGACTGGCTTTGCACACTGTTGGAAACATCCTCATTTTGGATGATGGTTATGTAAGTTAGGGGTACAGAATAGGATAGTGTCGGTAGAAGAGACCAAGTGATGCTACACTCCGAAATACTTTAACCTGCTAGTTAAGGGGCTTGCCTGGAAGGTGGCAGATCCAGATTTGCTTTTGGGTGGACAAGGAAAAGAAATGATAGCTTGTATTATGGGTGAGTCTTAAAACATTCAGTGCAATCCATTGCAATCCATTCTGCCAATTTGGATTACCTTTTTTTTTTAATGATTATTCTTGACTGAACTTTTCAAGTTTAATTCAGTTTTGGTGGCTGAAAATGCATTTGCTAGGGTTTCTAATGATCTAAAATTTTCTGATTTCTATATATACACTTTTGTGGTGGTTTTACTTGGGTGGGCAGTCGAGCTGAACCACAGCTGCTCTCTCACTCCCCCTCCTCTTTGAGGACGGGGAGAAAATATGATGCAAAGGGCTCAAGGATTGAGATAAGGATGGGGAGATCCCTCAACAATTATCGTGATGGGTAAAACAGACTCAGAGTAGGGAGATTTATTACCTATTACTAGCAAGGTAGAGAAGTGAGAAACAAAGGAAAGAAACCAAAAATGCCTTCCCCCATCTGCCCTCTTCCACCTCCTCCCCCCAAGCGGTGCAGGGGAACGAGGAATGGGGGTTGCTGTCCGTCTATAGCGCTTCATCTCTGCCACTCCTTGTTGGTCCCTCTCTGCCCCTGCTCCACGTGGGGTCCCTCCCACAGGATGCCATCCTTCCTGACCTGATCCTGTGTGGGCTTCCCACAGGCAGCAGCTCTTCAAGAACTGCTCCCACACAGCTCTGTCCCACAGAGTCCATCCCTCAGGAGCAAACTGCTCCAGCACGGGTCCCCCATGGGCGGCAGCTCCCCCCAGACCCCTGCTCCCTGTGGGCTCCTCTCCACGGGCTGCAGCTCCGGCCCAGGGCCTGCTCCTGCGGGGGCTCTCCATGGGCCACAGCCTCCTCCAGGCCACAGCCACCTGCTCTACCGGGGGCTCCTCTGCGGGCTGCAGCGTGGAGATCTGCTCCGTGTGGGACCCATGGGCTGCAGGGGGACAGCCTGCTCCACCAGGGGCCTCTCCACAGGCCGCAGGGGAACTGCTGCTGCGTGCCTGGAGCACCTCCTGCCTCCTGCTGCACTCACCTGGGGGCTGCAGGGCTGCTTCTCACTCCTCTCTCCCAGCTGCTGTTGTGCAGTGTTTTTTTACCCCTTTCTTAAATCTACTCTCACAGAGATGCAAACAACATCACTTATTGGCCTGACCCTAGCCAGTGGCGGGTCCCTTACTGAACATGGGGCAGCTTTTGGATGCTTCTGGATTCTTCTTGCAGAAGCCACCCCTATGACCGCCTTCCTTTCCCCCCCGCTACCGAAACCATGCCACATAAACCCAGTACAGCTTTTCACTTTTTTCCTGTTGTACTGCTCATTGATGTGTAATCCTTTGATAAAGGGAGCTAATTCTGTTTCAGAGTGAAGAGAGCTTTTTTGCTTTTCTTTGTTACATCGAAAAGACAAGGAGGTGACATCTACACCTAGACAAAAGAGGTTTCTAGTTTCCTTTAATTTATCACTTCCTGAACTGCACTGGAGTGTCTCTGAATGTCTTGTGGTTTTCCTGCTGTCTATTAGAATGGTGGTTTACAATCTGGGTGATGTGAATTAGCACACTTCCATTAGATTAGAGAGAATACTAGCCTCCAAGTTCTAATGGGGGACCATTTCTGTTAAGGCTGTTCGGTCTATGTGGGAGAATGACAGTGAGTTAAGCTTTCTAAAACACTCTGCATATGCCATATATACACATCTGTATAGCCCATAGTAATCTTCTATTCTACACTTGCAGGATGGAACAGAAGTGGTTGTTAAGGAGGTGCTGGCAGGAGACAGCGTCCACAGCCTTCTCAGCATTCTAGATGTTATCACGGTAAGTTCCTGAACGTGCAGGTTTCCTGCAGTGCTGTCTTATGTCACTGAGCCTGGTGTGGGGGGAGATGTAAACTTTCAATGTTACTCAGAAAGAATAGGAATGGCTACAGTTTCTTTAACCAGTCCTTTTTCTAGTTTATAGCTGTAAACAGGTTGTGAAAAATGAATGCTTAACAGTGTAACACTGGCTATTTCTCAGCAACTTTTCTGGTAAACATCAGTGTTTGAATCTTTCATTTATGTCTGGAAAAACCTGAGGTATAGTTTTTGATTTGCTCAAGGTCACAAGGACATCAGGAGAAGGACTAGGTTAGGGCCCAGAATTCCTGGATTTTATATGGTTTGACTTATTACTTAACAAATTTATTTTTATTTAGTCCAATGAAAATAATCTGACAGTCGTTATTATTGTAATTATACTGTGAAACCAGTTGATGGATTTAATTTTTTCCTAATATGTTGATGTTGCTACTGGCCATCTGAAGGTTGTGCTCTGTGGCAAGCGATAGGATGAGCTAAGTGCTAGCTGGTTGCACAAATTAGCAGTGTGGATTTTGTTTCAGGTGGAATTACAGCGATGGGTTTTCTGAAATTGTCACATCGTATCTTATTTAGGAATGTCTAAACCGAAGGTGGTGGATTAATCATCTTCAATAACATGAAAGCACTTGAGTGCTTACTTGGAGGGTGTTGATAGCTGAGATTAAGATGAAAATCTAATCAATACGTTGTTCGTATTTTACATCGATTCTCTTATATTTGTTTGTTTCCTTTCATTAAATAGTTCCCTTATCGTGCATATTAGTTGTAATGATTCCGTAAAGTGTTCTTTGCCGCTTCTAGATGAAAGCAGATAGTACATATTTATGTGTGTGTGTATAAATAAAAATTTCCATTAAACCTATTGAAAGGAATAACAAATTTTAAGCTAGGACACACTTTCTTCTGTAGAAAGCAATGGCAAGTAAATAATTTGGACTGTACAAGTCTGCTTCGTGCTGTCAAATCCATAGAAATAGCAGATTCAGAGGTCTTTGCCAATGATGTTTCTGACAGTAAATTTTCTTAATGACAGTATCCTAAAGAGCCATGGAGAATCTGGATACTAATCATATTCTTTTCCTGTTTTCTTATACAACAGGGATTTAATGTTCTCTTCAGTGTTGATTTTCTGTTGCACTTTTTTTTTTTTTTTTTTTTATCAGGGTAGTTGTCATTTATTTCTTTTTATTTTCATTCTATCATTTTTTTCTTCATTCTTATTAGTTACACCAGTAGTGAAGCAGGATAGAAGAATTATTGAAAGTCTGATTAAAAGGCTCTGTTAGTGTGCAGAAAAGTATAAAACCAAGAACCTTGCAAACTTTCTTTCTTAAGTAACTTGTTCTAATTTATTTTGTACTACTCCCTCTTTTCTTTCTTGTTTTCTTGCTTTGTGAACTGATTGTTTTAGTTTTGTTTTTCCTTCCCATTATGCTTCCTATTCACTTGGATATAGGAGTGGCATGAAAATGGGCAAGGAGCAGGAAAGTAGTATTGATCAAAATAGAGGAGGTTTCTCTGTGGCATTTGGAGGCATTGGATGAGTCTTAGAACCTCCTGCGAATACCATACCCTTAACAAAATTTTACTGTACCACCAAACATGTGGACCTGAATTGAAGAAAAACTGCTTTCAGAGACTTTGAAGTGTCGGAGCTGGATTGGTGATTTCTTTGTCTGGTTTTGTAACATAGGACATCAGGCTTGTCTCATACTTGGTTGAGAGACGCGCAAAAAAGTTGAGGTTGTTGTTAGAAGTGCTGCCATTTGTTGTAGGACCCAAAGGCAGGGCATGTAAGAGGTAATTTTCCTATTTAATTGTCTAATTTTTAAAGTTTTCTTAGACCTACTAAATAGAAATACCATCTCTGAATTAAAAGACTTGTGCTACATTTCAGTTATTCTGAGAACAGATAAATGTTGCTTTCTCAAAACTCAGAGGTGAAACTGGAGAATTTGAATCCAGGTAGATGCCAGCCCTTTCATGAGATTTTGGAACAGTTCAGTGTTATAGTTTAATCATCTGCCTCTGAATTGATACGGCCTTAAATATTAAGTCTCTGAACTGGACATTGTTGATGTCCATGCAAGTGTTTTCAGAAGTTGTTGCTGAGTGCTCACCCTACACCTGTCCTTTTTTCCCCATGTTCTATTTCTTGAATGATGATTTTTTTCTGAGCTAAATGGGACGAACAAAGGCTGTGTTTGAGGATGGCTGCTGGCACTATGGGTCTTGCTATTCTTTTGTCTTCCATGTGAAGATGGCATTTGGATAACTGGTCACCTGGATAAGAAGGTGAACCTGCAGGGCTCAAGTTCATTTAAGGGGCCTGAGGTAAGATGGGCAAAAGTTGCACCAGGAGAGGTTTAGGTTGGATATTAGGAAAAACTTCTTTACGGAAAGGGTTGTTCAGCATTGGGATGGGCTGCCCGGGGAAGTGGTGGAGTCACCATCCCTGGAGGTCTTTAAAAGACGTTTAGATGTAGAGCTTAGGGATATGGTTTAGTGGGGACTGTTAGTGTTAGGTTAGAGGTTGGACTCGATGATCTTGGAGGTCTCTTCCAACCTAGATGATTCTGTGATTCTGTGGGTCATAAGAAGTAATTGATTGTTGCAAGAATGTTGGGTAACATCTTCCTCTGGACTAAACTAACTCTTCTGAAATCTAAGCAATGGGAATAGGGAGAATGTGCCATATTTTTGGGTACAAAAAGGATCTTTTGCTCCAAGTTGGAGAATGTAAGGCACCTGTGTCTCTACTAGGAGATTTATGTTGGCCCTTGGCTGTCATCTGGATTCAACTACTACTTTAGCTGTGACATTTGTCACCTACAATATTTAATTACTCTACAGGTCTTAGAACAAGACAGACGTGAATAGTTATCTGCTTTGAGAACAAAAAGTTCTCTCAAAAAAACCCTCGTTTACTACTGATTATAACTTGTGTTCCTTGTGGCCTCAGTGTGTGATTGCAAAATTGTATAATTTAAATGTGATATTCTCTGTGCAGCTGATTACATTACATTTGAAAGAACTGACAATTATGGGAACATTTCCTCTTTCCACTTCTCTGACAGCTTTTAGCAGGTTCCAACCCTATTAGACATGGTGGTTGACTCTTTCAAAGGCAGGCTGCTCTCATGCAGGGATTTCGAAAAGGAAAAATTATATGCTGAAAAACTGGGGGGGTGGGCTGTTCTTTGGTGAAAAAGGCTGCTACATCATTATCTGTTATTATCCTTAAACTGGTTTTCTCAGAGACTGTCAGCCCTGCTCTGTCCTCAAACAAGCACTGTTCAGGGGGAAGCCTTTTCTAGGTAGAGTGCAGACTGTATAAATGTGATATAAGAGTGCTTATTTTGCCCTTTTGAATAACTGTTATGGAACACTGTTAAACTTAATGCTTATCCTTTGTCCAGCAACTAAAGACTTAATAGGCATCTTTAGTTTTTCTTTGTGTATGTCATGTAGAGTTTGGTAGAAAATACAGTTGATGGAAAGCATAGTGATCTGTATTTAAAAACAGAACATGTATATGTATGTATTTCTTTTGACTATAAGGAGGATACCAAAGGATGACTTTGTTTAAAGCTGAGCTTTAAACTGACCTGTAAAAGAGGGCTGTTACATTTATTTTGGGTACAGTGAAAGCACAGAATTGTGATTTGTTGATTTCTTTACTTAATTAAAAGAAACTCAGGAAAACTTTGAGAAAGCTCAAAGATGTTTAAAACTTCAAATCCCTTTGGAACTTGAAAATCAAGTCTATTAATATCATCCCCAGATTTTCTAAAAAGGTCAGCTGCAGTTAGTGTAATTAAGAAATTGGTTCCAATTAATTAAATTTTATTTTAGAATCTGCTTCATCGTGACTTCCAGACCAGCAAGGCAGACAGAGCTGTAGCTTTATTTTCCAGAGTGGTTACAGTCATACAAAATGCATCTTATTTGGTGTTCCCGTATGTTTAAGGCAGAAATTGTTTTGCAATGATTGTGTTTAGCTGTTTAATACCCTTGAAGACTTGCAAATCTTCAGTTGTAATCAGCATTTGTATCTGCGTGTCTAGTGTCTTAAAACTTTGCCTCCCGCTACTTAGGAGGAATGAAAGCTTCAGAAGCTGTAAGGTGACTGTGAAGTAGAAATTGTATTTCTTCCTTAGTTTATGCTCCATCCCACAAAAGGACTCTATTTATCTTAAAAATATTGGATAAATAAATGTTTCTAGTATTGGTAAATGAATTCATGGGTGACAGATATTCTTTTCCCCCTTTACTGAGGGGGTGCAGGGGGTGTTGTATGGAGTTTTTTATGCAAGTTTGGCAGTAGATTTTTGTGTACGTCTGTTCTGATTCAAGGGCAAGTCCTAAAACATAGGTTTGTCTTATGGTATAAAAATCTGTATTCTACCACTTAGTTATATCTTGTTTTGGCTTGTTAATTCTTCATCTAGCAAGCCAGAATGGTATAGACCTGATTTGTGTGAAATAAAGCGAAGCTGTTTGGCTTTGTCATTTTGAATATCATATTTGAATCATAGTTATATATGTGTGTTGTTTGTTGTTGTTGTTTTAGAAAACAAGGAGTCTGCCTGTTTTTTGTTTGAGTTCTGCCTGCGTTCTGTGCATAAGAACTACATTTCTTTTTTTTTTTTCTGATTATGCAAGTCTAGGATTGTCATTGTACTGATGACCAAGTTATTTGCTGCAGATAATAAAATCAGCAAAACCTCTTTTCTGTGATGTTTTGAATAGCTGGGAGTTAAAATTCTTTTAAAGCCTGGCTTTGCCTGTAATAAAACTATAACAGAGTTGACAGACTAGTCAGTCCCCTTAACCTGATACACCTTCTTGTAGCTCTTATTTCCTCTGCCTCTGTCTCTGTTTAATGCTACTGAAATGGCCTGTGTGAATTCACCTGACCATGCCGCCCTCATTACACCAGCTGTAGGTCATGGAGCATAAGTTCAAGGCTCTTTGTGGTCAGATGATGTCTTTCAAGTGTATACAATATCAAAGTAGAAATTGGGAAGCAATTGGGAAGACCTGTAGGAGGTTATCAGTGGAATAAACTTGTGTCTGACGCTTTCTATTAGGGTCACCCTGCTCCGTATAAAACAGTCTCAGCCCGGGCAGCCGTTCCATCCACTATATTGCGACTTCCAGCGAGTGCCTTTCAAGACGTCTTCCAGAAATATCCTGAAACTCTTGTGAGAGTGGTACAGGTAAGCTTCATTGTTAAGTAGAATTAAAAACCAAGAGCGACCACACAAACAGACAAAACGCAGACAAAATCAAAAGAGAAAATCCACTCTGATTTCAAAGTTATAAAGAAGGCATTTTAAGGTCCAGCAAACTCATCCTTTTGCAGATACGGAACTGTTCAGTGTAGCTGCTTCTCAAGACTTGAGTTAGTTTTGTTAGTCCTCCTACTCTTAGAGACCTAGACGTACTGGTATCAGCATTAATCATGTATAGGAAGAAATAATTAATGTATGCATACATAGAAACGCTTTCTGCATGTGATAGCTCCTCACATCAGCCTGACCAGCACTGTAAGCTCCAGGTGGGGTAAAATGTGCTGGCTTGGTCTCTGCATCATGGTAATGCCCCTGATGGATTTCAGAGCATCACAGTAATGCTGCAGCAGGGTTTCAGAATGACTTGGAGCATGGAAAAGACAGCTGCATATTCCTAAAAGGGACTGACATACCCTCATAAGCTGTTTGTTGAAGGGTGATGCTTTGCAAAATTAACAACACTCAGTCTGATGTGAATTTCTACGTCAGAAGCGATTTTCAACACCTGAGGAAAGAGCTGTGCTTTGTATTACAGTTGAAGTTCAGCTTCCCTTGCTTTGCAGGAACTTGGTCTTCAAGTGAGTACTGCAGATCCTGCAAGTGGAAGCTAGTGAGGGACAAGATGCTCTGTACTCATGGTTTCAGTTTGGTGTTTGTTGAATGGCTCACTGGCCTGCGGATACAGTAGTCAAATGCATGCACATGGCCTGATCAGCCATTCTGATCTGTTCTTTTGATTTACTTTCAATGATGACTTTTTTTGTAAACTGTTCTCATATCCAGATGATTTATGAATGCATTATGATTTATGAATATATACATGAACCCCCTAATACTGGTGGTTGAGGAGAACAGATGTTATAGCAATTTAACTTGCTCCATAAGAGCTGATACAAACAAGACGATGGCGTAAGAATAGGAATAAGCTGTCAGAGCAGAGGCTGGTGAGGCAGCAGTGATGTCTTATGACAGTTTAGACTGTTTGTAGAGCAGTAGCACAGACTTTATGGGGAATGCTGTTTTTTTTTTTTTATGAGAGAAATACAGAAGCGAATGCTTATCTTTCAAGGCATGTTTGTTATTAATGTTTACAGGAAAAAAAGTCAGTGTTTGGATGTACAATCTTTTTTTCCTATTTCTGTTAACTGACTGTAAAGTCTTTGGTAAACCACTTTAATCCATCTTTGCTTCAATTTGTCAACCACTATAAAGGAATTTCAGCTTGCATTGTTAAAGGCTGCAGTCTGTGTTCTTTAAAAAGTGCCTTCAAGTACTCTGGTTCACGGCTATCTTCAAATGCAAGAATGAATGTGAAAGAATGCTGAATCCATTCCTATTGCCCCTTGATTTCTAGATCATCATGGTAAGGCTGCAGAGAGTGACGTTCCTTGCTTTGCACAACTACCTTGGTCTGACTACTGAGCTCTTCAACTGTGTAAGTTTGGGATACATTTTATTTGCTGTTATGCAGCCTGGCACTGATCTGGCACTGAGAGGTTTTGCTTCTTTCAGAACGTTACAAAGTAAATATTGCACTTTAGTTTAATCATGACAGTACTGGAGAGGTAAGGTACTTGTAACCAGCCCATAAAATTTCCCCTGTGCTGATGCCTGGGGAATTGAAGGGGTGAGGAGGATAAAATTTAAAGAGTTTGAAGTGTGTCATTTCTGGTTCTGCACAGGCTTCATTATATTTCAGTAAGTTCTGACCTGTGTTAATGGTGCTGAGACACTATAACCTGTAATAGTTCCAAAGATGCTTCTTGGACTATATCTTGAGAATGAAGTTGCCTTTGAAACTGATGCTATACTATCACCACATGTCTAGTACAGAAACTATGTAACTTGCATTATTTTCAGCTTATCTTGTGACAGCTTATTGTCAAGCAGCAGCTCTAGTGAGTGGTTATTTTTGGGAGATTGGAACAGGGTTGATCATATATCTGTGAAAGAAAACAAACAAACAAGAACTCCTTCAAATAATGCTTGAGCTTTTGACAATGGAATACCAAATTGATTTGGTATATTTTTTTTCTTCTTTGCACCTTCATCATATGGACTCGGCCCAGAATGTTCACTTTACCCAGAATGGTCAAGGCTGTATTCCTTGTACTTTTTGCCTCATTAACAGTGTTAAGATTGCAATTACTGAGAATTTAATAAATTCCTCTGCTCATCTGTTTTAGAGCTATGTTCTTACTAATTTGCCTTCAGAAGCTCTGTCTGGTTAATGGGAATATTGCTTTTGCTGTAAGGTCATACATGGGATAGTGATTTAAGTAAGAGGGAGACATTTTTTTCTTTATTGTATGACTAATGGAACTGTGAATGTAGCTTTAAGGCTACTATGAAATAGATATCTGAAATAGGAAAGGGCAAAGTATATACTTAGTATACCTGTAGAACCATAGTAAAATGGTGTTTTCTCACAAGATGTTGAAGCAAATGGCTGGGTGTTTGTTTTATGTTTGCATTTTCACCTTGCTTTTTGCAGCAAAGCCAAGCAATCCCATTGATCTCTGTGGCAAGTGTAACGTCTGGAGGAAGTTCAAGCAAAGCAATAAAAAGACAAGTGTCTAATGCACCGGAGGAAGAGCGTGGAGAAAAGTTTGAAAAAGCTGGGGAAGCAGTGGAAATGGGTATTGTTTCTGGAAATGGGTAGAAACTATCCTTCGTGTTGGTCTTCTGTTGTGCTGTGCATCAAAGGACTTCTTATTTTATCAAAGCAGTTAGGGATTGTCAACTGATCAGTTCAGGTTTGAAGTCCTTGGACAGTCCTCAGTTTTAATAGATTACTGTTGTGTTGTTAAAGATACTGGGAGTGGGAGGGAGAAATAAAATGTGGCACCTAATGTTGATCCATAGGAGAAGCTGCAAAAATTCTGCACTCTAGATAATAGCAGAGTCGTCTTTGGGTGTGAGTAGGCTTTTGTGCTAAAGTGTCTGTGTGGAAGCTCAGCCTAGGAAAATAGTGTGAGCTGAATTTTTCCTCTGAATCTGGAGAGGGGGAAAAAAATTAAAAGCAGAAGGCAAGTGTAAACATTGCTTAATATTGGTATTTTAGAGTGCTTTTAAGGCTATATGTAAGGGTTTGAAAGTGGGTAGTGAAAGGTCCTTGCTCTCAGTGAAACTTTATTAGCAGAGTCCCTTGTGTTTGTGTAACTTATTGTTTCTAAACTCCAGATACACTGAAGATTTCTGGTACAGAGAACTCTGAGCATGTTTTCAGAAGAAGCTTTTCTTCACCTCCCTATGCGGGGTCTGCAGAGACTCCCGGTAAGTAGTGCTTGGGAAAGCTGTGGGACATACATAATGTATCTAATCTCATGGGGTAAGATGTCTAGTTATCCTAAATAATCATCCTATAGTAGTACTGCTTCCTAACTCATTTGAAACATAAATTAAAAAAAAAATCTATTTTCTGAAATAACAAATGAGCTTCTATCCAAGAAAACATTTTCTTGATGTCTTTATTAGCAACTGGAATGTGCAGTCATTTGGCTACTGAGAGACCTGCAAATGAAGGGCTTTTATTCGTTCTTGTAACTGAAACCAAGCTACATATGCTGTCATCTTTCAGGCAAAAGATTACATACGGTTCTTGCTTGGCTGATTGTCCCAAAGAGCACATAACGTGACTCTGTTGCTTTTAGGAGAGTGTTGTTGGAGTGGATAATAAAGGTGATTTATCATTGAACACTCTGAGACATTTATGAGGCTGAGCTGTTTTGATGCTGCGGTGTTATTACACTTAACTTCAGTCATCTGCGCTGTAGCCATCGTTCTCTGAGCCAGTGATTTAGATTAGCTTTATATTCAAGGTAGAGAACCTGGAACTTCTGGGATGACTCCTAGAAGGAAGGCACCTGTCTTTAGTTAGCTGAATAATAGACTAACCATCTGGAGAGAGTTGTAAGGTCAGGCTCCGATACTGTAGTGATTATGGAGGTACTGTTAATACAGAGGTAATAAAGCTTAATCATCAGAAGAAAGGTATTTTGGATACATTACAAGGTACGCGTTGCTTATGTTGGCTACTAAATGGTTTAGGAGATAAAAATGTGAACAGGGGGTTAGAGAATAGGGAGGCAGTCTGAGGGGAGCCCTCAGTGTTGAACCTTTCCCCATTGTAAGGTTTCTTACCCTTCTCACTAGCTAGTTAATGGTATATATAGTAGAGAAGAAAGGGTAGTAGGTTTTCTACTATCTTGCTTAATTTTTTAACAATAGTGAGTCAATCCACTTCTTCATTTCTGCTATGCAAATGTACAATGTCCCAGTTACTATTGTGGATAACTTCTGTGTTACTGTCCAGAGGGATGGAGAAGCGGGATATTGGCTAGTGATAAGCAGACCATCTATGAACCAGGGAAACTAAGGGAAAATACTGAAGTGGTTCATGCAAGATTGGCCTTTATTCTCATGTGTTAGGTTCCTTTGCAGTATGCATTTGCAAATGTACCAGCAGACATGATTCGTTGGTAAATTAAGTAATGCTTACTTGAGCCTTGGAACATGGCCATTCTTCCCCTAAGCAAATACAGTAAAGTGAAATCTGCCCATGCAGCCCGGTAACATTTTTAAGGTAGGGTCCTAGAAGCTTTTACGTGGAAGGATTCCTTTATACTTAACAGTAGTGCTGTCAATTTGTCCTTCCTCTCCCCTTCTCTGTGTCATAAGAGTTATGTCAGGGTGCACAGAGCTTAGCAGGGAGACAAAATTAATTTTTACTGACTGAAGAGAATATCTAATTGGGTAATTATGATTCGCTTCAGTTAACGGAGCTGATTTCCGTTCCGTGCATTGAGGTTATGGTCACTGCTTAGTTTGCACTGAAAATATCTTGATGTCTGTAATAAAAAGATCGAGATTCTGTTTCAGATTTTATTCTACTGCCATGCTGTATATTCAGGCACCATGGGAATATTGATTGTTGACTACTGATTCAGAAAAGAGAGAACTATCTTTTATTGGTCATACAGGTGCTGTTATCTCAGTATCTCTTTGATTTGCTTGGCTGATTAGAATTAACAAAAATTATTTTAGAGAGAAACATTTTTTTGCATCATTTTGCTTCTGAGGCTGGGATGTGATTTTCTTTTGATCCTTGGATACCTATCTAACTTGAAACGTAGCAGTTAATGTAGGTGAGGGTGGTAAGTGGTGAAATACAATCCTGCCAGCTTGTGCTAGTCTGTCTTTTTTTTTTTTTTTTTGAGTACACAGTTGCTTTATGTGGACAAAGATGCAATTAGGCCATGTGGAGTATCTAGGCTGGTGAACAAAACAATTAGATGAACTAAAAGCAGTGCGATGTTTTGTGACTGATAGCCTCATCAGTGTTATCACTCCTGGAAATAAGTGTTCCTGACTTATTTTTTTAAGATTAAATAGCAGTTATCTTGTTTTTTTTAAACTTTATTTTATCAAGAAGAAAAGCTGATTTTTCTTTCTTCAAAACTGAAACCCTGACCTACAGCATGAGTGCAGAAGCATAGGACCACCTGTGTTAGGAGAAGCAGGTAGTTGTGAGCGAGTGCT
This sequence comes from Anas acuta, assembly GCF_963932015.1. Lineage (NCBI taxonomy): Eukaryota > Metazoa > Chordata > Aves > Anseriformes > Anatidae > Anas > Anas acuta. Next base: position 1,881,735 of record NC_088998.1, read on the forward strand.
CAGAAGGAGAGAGGCAGCTGAAATGCTGCCAAGGAACATGTCAGTTGCGATTGTTTTTGCAGTGACTTCCATACCAGCAGTGTGTGGGATATCAGTGAGCATGTGTTCATCAAACAGGATCGCATTCCACTCTTGAGTTTCCCACTGCCTTCTGCTCTTTTGAGTCAACAGTTCTAGTTAAAGCTTGTTCTGCTGTATCCTTTCTAACTCCCTTTTGAGCAACAAGACAGTTTAATTAATCACTGTGTGGGAAGCTTGTATCTGTGACTGAGATAAAGGCTTCTGCTTTGAATAGAAGTCTAGTAGACATCCTTTCACTCTTAAAATGCCTCCTCTTTCTTCTCTCTGACTTTCAATACACAAAGCTAAGTAGAAGATGCCCTTCATGCCTACGTGACCATCATCTGCTTATTTAGGTTTAAACTGGGAAGTGTGTGTTTAGATTTAAAATGCACTTGATGTATCGGGTCTTAGTAATTAGGCTGACACTGTGATTTGTTGGGCAGTGTAATTGACAGGTAGTCAAATAAGCCCATATAAACTTCCACACTGCTATTTCTAACATCCCAGCACTTCTTGTTTATAACTAAATTAGGGACTTAAAAGTTGCACTACAGGTCTCTGGTGTGTATGAAACTCAGTAGCATGAAGAGCATTTTTTTCTTGTATGATTTGTAAGTTTTGCTGTTGGTAGTCGTTGGGCCAACTTACTGTTTTGTGTTGTTGTTTTTTGTTTGGTGGTTGACTGTTACTTAATGTTATAACAGTAGAGACCATGTGCATTGCATTTCCTACATGCAAAGAGTTGTTCATGTTTGTAGGCAACATGGAAAGGAGTATTCTCAGATAGGTCTGAATCCCTGTTGGAATCTCCTTGTCTGAGCTAGGGCAGAGATAGGAGGCTTTTCTGAAAACAGTATATCTTTGAGATATTTTTGGACATTGAAATATGACAGAAACAGATATAGGTTTATTTGTTAAAGGAAAATGCCTTCTCTACATCTTTCTGAACTATTTCACTGAGCTGAAATTTTGTGTAAATCGTGAGGCTGATATGTGGGTAATTAGTTTCCAAGTTATGTTTGTTACTGATTATCTAAGTTCCCAAAAGGTATTTGAGACAGCCAAGGAGCTAATGCAATATGTATTAAAAATTAGGAAGTAAGGAATAGAAGTTGTTAGTGACCTCAAATTCATGAATGAAGTAAGTGAAACCCACAAGAGAAGTACCTATGTATCCCTGAGAATGCAAAGACCACTGAAAGTTTGGACAAGCTGAAGGAAAGATCTGAAATAGTTTTTAGTCATGATGTAAAACGGAAAATGCTTTTCATTGAGAAACTACAGGGGAAGATGCTGATCATGATGTTCTCTCTATGAAAGCTCTTAGAATGTTTTTGTACCCATTATCATTTTTGATTTATCATTTTAGAAGAGTTTGAAAGCATCGCTTCCTGGAAACCATGAGAGAAATTTGTCAATTTCCTGACAGTTGTCAGATCTGAAATGACTCTTTTTGTTTAGCCCAAATTAATTACCACACTGCACAAGAGTGGATGTGGGAATTTTGGGACATGTTGTATATGTGAGCTCAGATGGGAAGCTCTGAAGTTCCTGCTAGACTTTCCAGGTCAAACAGGAGTAGGAAATAAATTTGAGCATGAGGATGCCACTTTCTCCTTAGTCCTCAACTTCAGAAACAACAACAAAACGGTTGCTAGCGTTTGTATACTACTTGGCATTTCTAAGAATAATAGAGGTACTTAAAAGAATTTTGTATTGCTTGTAGGTACCTCCAGCAGTGCTAAGTCAGACATGGACATGGCGTATGAAAGAGCCAGAGTGCACTTTGGCTCGGAGGAGGCTGCTAGCAGTCCTGCTGTGGGCAAGGTAGGTTGTTTCTTTTGGAGATTCCAGTACAATATGGAGTTTACAATACAATACTTCATTGTATTAATCTCTGTATGAATTGTGATGCTTGGTCATCTTGTATTGGTTTCTTTTAAGCTTGCAGTTTTTTCAGCAGATTTTTGGTGACTGTTCAGTTTTTTTAGTGAAGATTTTTATTTAATCTCCTTGACCCTGTGGAGATTCCCTTGGCAAGTACTGTGAAAGCATTGCTGCACCATCTTGATTTTAGATTACTACCAATCTTTGACTCATGGAAAGGATTCTTTGGAAAGTTGAAGCCATCGGACCATGTTGTATTTGTGAGACCTACTTAATAGGAAGGAATTAAAAACTTGTATCCTATCAGGCTTTCAATTGTGATTTATAAACCCATTTTCCTTTTTGTTGTGTACTTTTTTTTATGAAGGCTGACCTGGAAATTAAGAGCACAGAAATGCTCTTGTATTATTAAACTCTTCAAACCAAAATCAGAAAATAAAAAGATATTTTGTCTTCTCCATCTTTGTATGCTGTGTTGACGCACTTTTAAGTCTGTCAGGTTGGCAGCTGCCCATATTGTGTAAAGTCTTATCCTTCTCTTTCACAGGCTGTGTTGAGTAACTTTATTTCACTCAAGTGTCAAGCTTTGCAGGAAAAAAAAACAGACTATACAAAAAAAAAGTTACTAGCAAACTGTTGCTTTTTTTTTTTTTTGAAACTTTTTTTAGGCCACCAGTTGTGGTGGATGGGAGGGCATAGGTGATGGTCAAAGTATTTGCTGGTTAGGTGCCAATTATAACATTCAAAATGCTATGACTTGTGTATCTATTCTTTGTAGTCAATATTGAAGAAGACTGTGACAGTGTCAGAAACTCCTTCAGCAGTTTTCCATTATACTGATCGTGATCTTGCTGCGCAAGAATCCTGTAGTAGCAAACCCATTGATGCCATCTTCGAAGCAGCAAAGAAAGACCTTTCAACCTTGATGAAACTTGATGTAAGTTATTGCAGGAAAAAATGGCCTTGTTCTTGCTTTTCATCTCATTCTGCCAGGCATTGAAAAGTAAATTGCCTCCCAAACACACTTAGAGACTAGCTGAATGTTTTATTCTCCAGTCTGTTGAAGTTATTAGCAGGACTGAAATAAATCTAAATTATTCTGCCATTTGAAAAGCACGTACTGAAATGCACTGCATGAATCTTTTCTCACTGTGTACACATTTATGCATGGGAGAAGTAAGCATGCAATTTCTGATGCACTGTAATTTCATGCTCTTGTATACTGTTTGAAGAAGTTATGTAAAGGCATTCAGGCGATAGTTAAATCTGTTAATCCTGTTGGCATTGCATCTAAGTGCCTCATTTGATTTCAGAATTGAATGTCTGTGTTTGGCTAGTGGTTGAGTGCATTTCACAACAGAGTGACCGTGCAATGCCCATTGTACGTTTTAGGTGTTTGACGCCCTTGCAGTTGTCATTATGGAGTTCAGCCCTTGCTTCTTACCTCTGTGTTGTAAGAATGAACAAAACTCTCTGTTTTCATTGTTCCTGATACCATCTGCATTTCATTACATCACTTCAGAATTGTATCTGTTCATTCAATCATGCAATTTGGGAAAATTGTACAGCTGTCTACATCACTCACAGATACCCTAGTTTTATTGCAGTGTATGTTTCAATAACTCAAGTTTATAGATGCTGCCAGGGGCATTGGCTGCTGCAACCTCTGCTTCTGGTTTAAGAACTCTCACCAAACAACACCTCCTTTAGTGTTAGCTAGAACTTAAAAGACTTCACTTCTGGATCCTCACGTTCCCTGCAGATTTCTAAACTATTTCTTTCACACGTTCAAAGTCTTGATCATGATCTTCCAGCTACAGGTATTAAGGCTTGAAAAACATGCTCTGTGTTGTTGCTGATTTAACTAAGGCATGGGGTACTGTCTGTTAGTCTGCAAGCAGATGTGACCGTCTTGTTATATTCATGTTCAGCTTTTCAGGCATTTATGTCAGCATGAAAGGCTACAGCCTGTTCCAGAGGAAATTCTTGTTACAGATGGAGTAAAATAGGAATATATACTCTTTCATCTGTTCTGTTCACAAAATCATAGAATCCTTTAAGGGTTTGCATTGGAAGGGACCTTAAAGCCTATCTAATTCCAACCCTCATCATGGGCAGGGACCCCTCCCACCAGCCCAGGCTGCCCCCAGCCCAATTCAGCCTGGCTTTGGGCACTGCCAGGGATGGGGCATCCACAGCTCCTCTGGGCAGCCTGGGACAGGGCCTCACCGACATGGTAAAGAATTTCTTCCTTATGTCTAATTTAATCCTACCCTCTTTTAATTTAAAGCCATTACCCCTTGTCCTATCACTCCACTCTCTGACAAAGTCCCTCCCCAGCTTTCTGCAACCACTTTAGGCACTGTCAGGCTGCTGTAAGGTCTACCCAGAGCCTTCTCGTCTCCAGGCTGAACAACCCCAACTCCCTCAGCCTGTCCCCATAGCAGAGGTGCTCCAGCCCCTTGATCATCCTCATGGCCTCCTCTGGACTCGCTCTAATAATTCCATGTCCTTGTGCTGGGGGCCCCAGAGCTGAGCTCAGGGCTCCAGGGGGGGTCCCAGAAGAGTGGAGCAGCGGGAGAGAATCCCCTCCCTCACCCTGCTGGCCATGCTGCTTTTGGTGCAGCCCGTGGTCTGGGGGGCTTTTTGTTCTTGGTAAGGCTGGCCTCAGACTCTGCTTATGAAAAAAGTTTGTGTCCCGTGTACAGCTGATGGTTTCCTGTTTAGCACTATCAGATCACAAGCAAAAATTCCAAAACCGCTGAAGCTACCAAGTGCAACAAATTTGTCTTTGAATCTAGATTAAATTTCTCAATAACTGACAAGTAAACAGATTAGAGTTGAAGTTAATTGGAGTGTTATCCTTGAAATGCATCATCTAGCAGGCAATGTTTTAGCATGAAGATGTAAGTAATAATGAAATAAGGTAGGCTTTTCCAACCCTGATATTGTAGCAACTGTTTTTTTACACAAGATGATAAGAATCTGGTGGAATGTAGCTAAATGCTAGAAACTTCATTTAAAGGTCAGTGTTGATTTTTTTCCTATGCAGTATAGCAAAAGTTGATTCTACAGGCAAGGGAAGAAAAATCTTATTCTGCGTAAAATTTATATTTAATATAATTACGTCAACGAAGACAACTAATTCTGTAAGCTTCTCTTAGTTCTCTTAAATTAGCTCAGATCTTTTATTTCTTAGCTGACCAGAGGCATTTTAAGATGCATTTTTCAGAGCAGCCAATCACGGTGAATAAAATCAAGATGCTTTGATGGCAGATGGTGTTGTTTTGGTGTGTGTGTGTGTGAGAGAGGGAGGGAAGGATGGAGGGGTTATTTAATCCAGCAGAGTGGCAGTATTACTTCAAGTGACCCTTAGGTCATCATTTAAATGTTTTTATTATGTTTCAGATAGCTTGAATTTCTTGGGACTCTGTCATGAACTGTTTTCAGTATAACTCTCATATCAGAACTGTAGATAAAGCTGGAAACATGTAAGAGTTGGGCAATGTTGAAGGGCATATCTTCTGCATGAGTTATATGGGAGTTGATTCATTTCCTTTGGCAAAGAAAAAATCTGTCCCACTTAATTACTGCTTTTGTTTATAAGTGGTTTGTGCTTTCGTTTCTGCATCATAAACCTCTGCTAATTTATTATCTGATAGAGTAACAGAGAGAGAGACCCTTGCTGTGAAATGGATTCTGTTGTGTTAGCAACTTTCTTTATTAAAAGCTCCTGGCTGGGGGAGGGTGGTGGGGATCAGTGGAAGAAATGGCATTTAGCTCAAACTCTGAAACCATGCGATGCTGAGCTTGGATTTGCTGACCTTGCCTGCTTGAGAGAGAAAATGGATCTTGTCTGTGATCCTTGTTTGTCAGCTCCTTTATTGCTTAATTAATCGGAGTAGTAATGTCACAGAAATGTAGGATTTCAAGGACTGCTTGGTGTTCAGTTCGTCTCATCCCATGCCCCAGGCAGATCCAAATATTGCTAAGTCATTAGCAGGTTGTGTCTAAGCTGTTCTTAACGATCTCCAATGATGAGGACTTCACAGCTTTGTATGCAATCTATTTCAGTACTTCGCTAGTCTTAGACATGTAGAAAATCTTTGTAACAATTTTTAGAGGCAATGCAGCCAAAAAAAGCCACTGATGGTTTATAAGGAGAGCTGATTAGGGAGCTCATGAGTCCTTTCTGTGGGATACTTTCATAATTAAAAACTTTAGGTAATACTACGCAGACAGAAATGTGTAAATATAGGGGAAAGAATCAGAAATTAGTTGAGTTGATATTGCTGAACTGAAATATTTTGACAGGTGCTTGTCAGGTTCTTGTATTGGATATGTTCCCATGAAACAGATTGGTTTCAATAAAACTATTTTTTTGGTGAAAATCTGTTCTTTTTATCAGCTGTAGGTGTAACAAAAAATTCTGATTATTTTATTTGCTCTATTTTTCCAACTGAAAATTAAAGAAAAAACTGGCATAGCAATTACAATGGGAAATTGCTTCCATCCCTGCTGCAGTAAGGTTAACGACTGGGGGCAAATTCTGCTGTATGCACGCACCGAATTGCATCTCCCTGGGCTTGTAGCTCTGCTTCTGCAGTGAGGTGCTGCGAAATGTGACTCAAGGGTCGGGATTTGCCACTGTCTGTTCTGGTGATGATAACAAAATGTTGAACTTCTGAAGATACACTAGTTTGGGGAGGTTTGAGCACCTTGCTGAAGCAAAGGGGGACTGAAGCATTAAGATTTGGCATTCACTGGGCGTGGGATACCAAACGGGATGGGCAGCTCCTTGAGGTGAAGGAGAACCCTGAGCCTGGCTGCTGTCTGTGCTGGGCATTTAGGGTCCTGCTGGTGTCCAGCCTTGGAGCTCGGAAGGAAGTTTCTGCTCAGCAGGCAAGCTCAGCACCTTGCCGTTGCAAGGGTTTGGGGTTGAGGTCCAAACCAAGGGCAGGGTTTTGGTGACCCTCCTTCCCATGCACTCTTCAGAGTCAGAAGGAAAATTCCTGCTATCTGGTGAGATTCACGTGAGAATTCCTTAGCTCAGGGGAAGCCTTTGGTCCACAATGCACATGGAAATCTGCTGCACGTGCACAGCACAGCTGAGCTGTGTGACAAGGGAAGGGGGACGAAGGCAGTATTGGCTCATCACGGCCAGCTCCTCCATGATGTAGACAGTCTCTTCTGGTTTCACCTTCCTTCGAAAATAACATCGTATTTTATGATTTTCATGGCAGCTGATGCAGGTCTCTTTTCATTAAATACTCTTCAAGAGTCTGGGGGCAGAAATGAAAAATATAAAGTCATTTAAGATACAAGTTAGGTCAATTGAAAAAAATTAAACATTTATTTTTCCTCAAAGAAATAATTGGTTAGAGAAATAAAGAAACTTTGTACCATATTTTGAAGAGATTGTACTTTAAGGCAGCGTCTTTCACTAATTGTTTTTTATTTGCTTTATTTGAATGCTTCCTCTCCGTGGATCATTACTGGTGCACCAACAATTAAATTGTATCCCTCCCCCCTTTCTTCTCCAGGATCCTTCGTTGTTGAATGGCAAAGTGACGCTGCATCAGGTTACTGCTGGGACTGTGCTCTCAAGGCAAGGAGATCAGGTGAGCAAGTATTCTCTGGGAGTAGAGAGAGGGACAAAAGAGTCTGGCTTGATCTCCAGCCCTGTCACACGAGGGGAAAAGACACACACGTTGATTAAAAACACTCTACTGCCCTGTCTGCTCCCAAACCTTCTTTTCTTGTGCTGAACAATCTCTGCCTCTCCTCAGATGTGGAGTGGCAGCATAGTCAGAGCTGCAGTGGAAATCTGGTAGTTCATTTTCAACTTTTTAGGTACCTTCCTGAGAATGTATGGAGACTAAGCAGCTTTTATTTATTTATTTATTTTATTTTTATTTTTTTTTTCCCCCACCTTTTTTCCAGTCCCTGTACTGCTGGCCTTCAAGATGTCACTCCATGTTATTTGTTTATAGCAAAGTGTATTCAGGATATAATAAGACTTGTAATAATACTATGTAAATAAACAAGCTTATGCAAAGCAAGAGGCAGTTCCAATTACAATGCTTCTGTATTCTCCTTTGCTGAACTGTGATATTCCTCCTCATGCTGCAGTGATTACTCCATTATCTCTCTTTGCAATTTTGTTTTTATTTCTTGATCTTACAGACACAGCCTTTATTTTTCATAACCATGCAAAGAGAAACACATTTTTCAATATTGTGGCTGCTTAGTTTTAAATATTCATAACCTTTTAATAATTCACTGTTGTGTCTTATTTTATCGCCTAATTGTTTAAAAGCTGTAGAGAGCTTTCTGGAAAACAGATTGGTCATGATAATACTGTCATTGCGATAATTGCTTTTAAAATCTGTGGGGATTTTATTGGGCTCTGTCTCTGTTTTCTCCAGGATGTTAACGTTTGCTTTGTGGTCTCGGGGATGCTTCATGTGTACCAACGGAAGATAGACTCCGAGGAGGACACCTGCCTGTTCATTACCCATCCAGGAGAACTTGTGGGACAGCTCGCTGTCCTGACTGGGGAGCCCCTGATTTTCACCATCAAGGCTAATCGGGACTGCAGCTTCCTGTCTATTTCGAAGTCCCATTTCTATGAGTGAGTTCTGCCATGGAAACATTTATTTATTTTTTAAATCTCTTTTATGGCCCTTTTTGATTAAATGTGGGTGCTGGATACATGTGTGGTGCAGCACTGCTACAATACATCCTGTTGTAAACCAGATAACGTATGTGAGGGTTTTAAGTACTGAGGTGAGCTCTGACCAATCTGTCAGATGGGTTTTTATCCTCAGTAAGAGGTAATGCAGGGAACATACTAATATTGAATGGCGATTATCTTCTTTGTTCCAGGTTTATAGAACACTTAACCCAATGGGGTGTGATTTATAACCCAAGATTCATAGATTTCATAATGCAAATAAGAGAATCTGGCCAGAGTCCGTCTTTGCTGGGTTAAGCATTTCTTTGTCAGGCTGTTTCTCTCAAACACAACATCCTTTTTTGCTGGAGAACCACATTAGTTCTGTTTCTGACCACAGTAATCAGCCCAGGCTGCTGGATGTGCTGTGAGTGACAGGTTTTGGTGTAACCATAGGTTACAATGCTCCCTGATGGAACAGGCCAAAGAATAATGCCCCTGTGCAAGATGGGTGGTACCTTTTTGGAAGTAATGCATGAGTTGACTTACATCTTAAAGAGTGATGATACAGGCATTTATTAATTAAAAAACCACCCAAACGCACTCACCACTGCTAAAATGGCTGTGGCTAGTCTCATTGTCCAATATTAATGATTCATACTCTTGATTCTGAGCCTATTGTTAAGATTTAGTGCTAGTTCACATATAATTTGTATCAAATACCTCTATTTCCTTTACTAAACTCCTTTTTCAACTCCTTCTTGAATGTGCTATCACATAGTCTTGTGTTATACCTGGACTTGTTGACCCTGTGTTTTCTAGGCAACTATTATGTGGTATATTTCTGTGTACTTTTTACTTTCTAAGTAATTTGAATTGTTTGTGTTCCTGATCAATTCTTACCCTGCAACTTTGTTTTTCCACCTCAGGCAAAAGGCTGTGTTTATAAAACTGAACTTGCTGTTCTCAGCGATGTGCTTGGTTGATTAGGTGTGTTTTTCCAAGCCTGTGCAGTGGATGTCAACTCTTTGACCTAATTTCTGATAGATACTCCCCTCTTGTGCCATTCCGTGCAGCATCAGATAAATTTCATCTAAACTTTTCTTCTTTCTTTCTATTGTTTTCCCACTTGTTCCCAACTTTAAATTTCATTTTGTGTTCTCAGACAGCCAGTCGATTTCTACCTTTCCCCCCCACCCCCTTCTTCTGTTCTAATATCTAGTCCTGGCTCTGTCATGTTCCTGAGCTCGTTTCATGAGATTTCTCTTCTTAGAGTTGTTTCTTGTTTATTTCAACTTAAGCTTTTTGCTTCCATTAACCCTTTGTGGGTCAGCGATCTCTAACACAACGTGTCACCTTTTCTTCATTTGGGGGATGTTTCCTAGCCCATCTCTTTCTCATTTAAGCTGTCCATTCACTGCATTTGTCCATCTCTGTGATCTTTCAGCATTAAATCATCAAAACTTTTCCAGAAACCAAAGCTTTGTATCAACTCCTTCCAACTCCTGTTCCCATATTTTAAAATGCTGTTACAGAAAATCTTTCAAAAGCATGACTACTTCATCTATATGTTCTCTTATTTTTGCTTCAAACTCCGAGAAAGGAAAAAATTATTGATAAAATCAGAAGTTTTATTTTTCACTTATCATGCAGAATTCTTTGTGCATAGTCCTGCAATCTTAGGCTTTCTCTTTTTCTCAGAATCTCTCTCTGATTTCTTTCTTTTTTTTTTTTTAATCTTACTTAGTGACCAGAAGAAACTTGACCCAAACCTCCATTATTCTCATTATTTTCCAACAATTCTCTCTTCCTTTCTTGTCACATATATTACTTTTTTCTTTGAGGTGTCCCAGAACGTTGTATGTGTTTTTTCTCATTAGTTAATGAGAAGGTGAAGCAGAAAGAATGTGGTCGATAGTTGCCATCAGGCGAAGAGCACAGTGATGGAAGTAGCCCAGGGTTTAGGATTGCAGGTTGGATGTTGGGCAACAGATTAAATCCTTTTAACTGAAACTTTGGGGCAGGAGCCTTTATGTGGTGCTAATATGCCTAAATAACTATCTGCAAAAGTAGAGTTTAAGTATAGGGGTGACACAAGCTAATTATATAGTATATACCTTAAATGCTTTTCTATTTTGCTGAAGTGATGCACTAAGTGTGCAGTGCCTACGCTGCAACTGTTGGTGTCTCCTGACAAAAAATGTAATCAAGTTGTCACCAGGCTCTCTTGAGGGAATATGCTCAGGTTCTGCAGTACGAGGCAGTAGGACTCTGTCACATTTTCTGCTTAAGTAAATTTCACAGTTCAGAGTCTAATCATGTGTGCTTGCCAGAGAAGCAGAAATGCTTTGATTTTGATTTTATATTGCCAGCCAAGCTGAATATCAAATTTCATCCACATCCACAAGAACATCTCTGTAGATCTCAGTCTTTCCCAGGCACCAGGTTAGCCCTTTCATAGCTGTTAGCTTGCTAGTTAGGAATTCTGAGGATCCCTTCAGAAACAGGTTTTTGTGATAGAGAGCTTTGGCTTTTCATTTTTGTCATGCCGGTCATGTGCCAAACGGATGAGAAATGAAAATTCCCCAGTGAAAGGAAGGAAACCTAGCTGATAATGTAGGAAAAAAAAATATATTTTCTCTTCTTGTGCATGAGGGTGGGCTTTTACCTTCTGTGCTAATACTCTTGAAGTTATATAGCAGTCAGTGAAATAATAGAGAGCTCCAGACTGAAATTAAAAGCAGCCTCTTACTAGTTTACATTTAGAGTGCATTAAGTATTAAGATATGTATCTTGAGAGAGGAAAAGGTGTAAATGGCTTCTTGATTTCAGCAGACAGCCTATGTGGGTGGAGACTTTGGGAGCTAAATAAGCAACTAGAGTAAAAAATAACGAGCTAAAGCATTCAGGGGATTTTGGGGGGCTTATTTCTCCTTTAGAGCAGCTTAGAAGGGGAATAGGACTGGGGATTTTGTGTGTGTGTTGAGGGATTAGGGTTTTTTGTTTCCCAGAGTTTATTTTGGGGTGTCTTTTCCAGCTCCTTTGGCCTTTGCACATAGTCACATTACTGTGGTAAAGTTCCCATAAGATAACATGTTGCTTACAAGTGCAATAATAATAGTTCATCAAAACCAAGGTAGTCTGTAGACATCCTGGGTTGGAGATAGCAGCGGGTGTGGAAACCTCAGGATGAGATAAAAGGGGCAGGAGAGGAAAGCTGCGCTGCGGTTTTGTAATCCTGTTTTGATGGCTGGACTTTAACTGGTGCTGAATGCCAGAGCTGATGCTCAGTTTCACTTGCCTAGTAGCACGTATGAATGCAGGGATATGAGGGTGGTGAGCTCAGCATGGACTCAGCACGTAGGGATATGTTCCTACAAATCTCTTCTGTTTCAGATTCAGAGGTTTCAGTTGAAGAAATCACAAGCTTCATTATTCCAAAAAGAAGTTGAGACACTCGGTGAGGAAGAATAGAACAGTCTTGTGTGATAGACGTGAAAGCTCCCCACACCACCATGTGATGCGCTTGACCCATCGCTGTTAGCTCAGGGTCTGTTGTTGCAGCTGTAGGACTAATGACAGAAATGACACTTTCAAAACTTCAGAGCAGTTTCTGTATTTCATCCAGGCTATAAGGAGCTCCTGGAAAGTCTGCTTTTAATATCACATTCTGGGATGATGTATGACTCTTCAGGTTTTCTCTGAATTCTGCCAAGTTAGAGTGAGCCACAGCCATATTGCCGAAGAGGATTGTCAGCGAAGACTGACAGTGCTCCTTCCATGCTTTTCTCCCCACCTTTCTACTTTTTAGGCTAAGAAGGTTAGATGTGATGTGTGCGTGATTTGTGCTTAGCTGAGAATTCCTACACATGCAGGGGTCTCATAAGCAGATTGCCTTATGGCATTTCTTATCTTCATTGTAAAGGGAACATTGATGCAGGAAAAGATGTGTACTTCAAATTCTTTTTTGTTTCTACCCATGTGTGGCTTTAGCATAGCTCTGTCATCTCCCTCGGTGTGTGCTTCACCTCCTGGGTCTGCACGCACTTAACTTCTTGCTTCTTTCTGAATTGTGCTGCCTCTTGTGAAATGCCCGCCTTAAGGTGGTACACCATGGCCTGCAGGAATTCAATTGCTATTGATGCTTCACGGGAACAGTGATCGGGTGTCAGAGAGAGATTTCCCTCAGGCCTAGTGGTGTAGAGTTTGCAGTCATTGCTGGCAGAACATTCCTGAAGTTCTTTGGTTTGGAAAAAGTGGAAAAAAGTGCTAGATATCTGATTTCTTTAATACTAGAGACCTTTAAGCATCACTCAAAAGATATGGTTTGAAGATCAGAAGCTTTGTTAGAAGACTTTTCTGTTCTTTGTGGTCTTTGCAATAGGGAAAAGGAATTATTTGAACTTCTGAGCATGTCTTTTTTTTTTTTTTTTTTAAGAGTATCAAGTGTTACATACAATACGGTTCTGATCTGAAATAAAATCTTGTGAGCATGTGTGGGAGTGAGAGGTGTAGAATGGCAGGGAGGGACAGTCTTCTGGGCAGTACAAATGTTTTTCTGAGTCATGAGAGACCTGGGTGAATGGTGATTTTGGAGAGTGGTTCATAAACAAGAGCTAGCATGGCTCTCATCCATCCCACTGCATGGGCTTATTTACCAGTCTGTACCTGTTCCTGCTTTGGGGAAGTACTTAAATAACACTTCTTGTTTTCTAGGATAATGCGGGAGCAGCCGAGTGTTGTGCTTGGTGTGGCTCACACTGTTGTAAAGAGAATGTCCTCATTCGTGAGGCAAATTGACTTTGCCCTGGATTGGATGGAAGTTGAGGCTGGGCGAGCTGTTTACAGGTAAGATGTAGACAAAATTCTGTGTTGTTGGTTCAGTATTCAAGTTTTCGGTGTTAAGGATCTGTGCTCCCTTGGTAACATATGGAATAAAAACTTTTTGGAATAAATTTATCAATTCTATCAGCTTTATGTTTGCCTATTTGGAGATTTATTTTTTTTTTTCTTCTGGAGTACCCTTCAACACTGCTTTAGTCACTTGTCTCCAGTGGCTATTAAAATCCTTTCATACTATTCTTCGTATTTTGTGTTGTCTTGGCAAGCTTTTAAAGTGACATAATAGATTAAGGTGTAGACAGTTGTATGTTTGGTGGTAGTTTCTGCATTTTAAGGGCGTGAATATCTTTTGTTCATGAAGTTTTTTGGCCTTTCTAAAACAACAGAACTGAAAAGTAATTTGGATGGGATTATTCAATAGTAGATTGAAAATAGAAATTACACTTCATGTTTAAGGGGTAGCAGTTATCCTTGGGAAAGCTTAATTGTATGGATTTTGTACTAGAATGTAATTGAGGCATTATATGGTTGCATTGGTGGGAGAATAAGTCTAACGCAGTGTGTGTACCATGATTGTAATTTATATGACTATTTCTGCAGCACTAATGCTAATAGAAACTTTTGATTCCTATGTGTATCAAAACAAATGTAGTTGTCAACATCTTGTTAAAAGCTTTTGGAAGTTTAGTTTAAACTCCACTACCAGAAGTATTGTACTTGGCCAGCATGTGATGTTACGGTGGAAATCTGCTTACCAAATAGCATTCTTAATCATGCAAACATGATGTGGCAAAAACTTCCCAAATAACTAACATGAGTGCACTAAAATCAATCTAAATCCTGAGTCACTTAGGGCTTTTTTTCCCTCTTTGACCTGCAGAATCTTTCCATGCAGCCACATCAGCCTTGCAGTGACAGCAAGCCCCTGCTGTAAGCAGTACTGAGCCTGACTTCTCCAGAGATCACTTGTGTGCTGGGCATCTGTGTCCAGACCCAATGCTTACCATTTGTTCAAATCCTGTACATTTAAACATTAAAACATATTTCCAAGTCACCTTTTAACAGGTGGTTGTTCAGTTTCTTGTTTTCTTATGTTTAACTGTTAATAAAACATTTTCCTATGGCCTCTAAGCCTGTTAAAGAAAATTGATCAACTTATTAAAAGACTTCAGATGCATCTGCTGAGCGCAGAAATTAAATGAATGCTTGTCCTTGGCTGTTCTTTCCGTAGGCAGGGTGACAAGTCAGACTGCACGTACATTGTGTTGAATGGTCGACTCCGCTCTGTCATACGGATGGATGATGGAAAAAAGCACCTGACTGGTGAATACGGCCGAGGAGACTTAATTGGAGTGGTAAGGATCAGTTTCAAAAATGAACAGTTCAAATGAGAGTTTGGTATTGGTATTGGCCCTACACAAAACAAACATTCTTGCTCTGGTCAGGTGTTAGTCTTAGTTAAGACTTTTGACACATTGTAAAGATGGAAAACCACTTCGACCTGAAATCTTGTATGATAATACATGAATGGGATTATTAGACTTGATTTAAAGACAAAAAAAACACAACAAAACACCTCCTTCAGAGATGAGCCAAAAAGCCCGTTACACCACTTTGTTTTTTTTTTTAATGTGGGTTACACCTGTTTCTGTGTTGAGGTAAATGCAACTGCTAAAATAGTTCAGGAAGAATTGAAGGAATGTACACTGAATACTCATATGAAATGCAGTATCATAGAAAGACTTGAGTCTGGGGGGGGCTCCTACTGGTGTTGAGTCTAACCTTCACGTTAGCAGAGCTAACTTCAGGTCTGCATCAGGCTGGTCAGAGACTGCAGTTATTTAAAAGGTGTTAGTGCAACTTTTGACTTCAAAACTGTGCTATTTATCCATGTTTTACTTCTCTTCAATCTACTTCTTTTACTTCTCTTCAATCTACTTCTCTTCAATGTTTGGTTTATTGTTTGTTTCTCAGATCTAGTTGAACAAGAAACGGGAATCCTGCATCATAAGTGTGCGTGACTTGCTTAATTTTTGTACTAGAAGGCTTCTGAAATACTGAGATTTGTTAAGGTCCTTTTCTGCTTTCTGAGTTGAAAAGTAAACATTTACTGATATCTGTTTATAGCCAGAATCAGTGTATCTCCGAATAAAGAAAACGTGAGTTTGTATTAGTAGTAGATGAAGAAATTGTTGTTTATAGAGACCAAGAGGGAGAGAATGGACTGCAGAGCTCTTTATCCTCTAGAGAACCGATTCAAGATTATGTTGATTGCAAAAGGTGGTATTTCTGATCCAGAACTCAAGTGTGCCTAGTGTAGAAGTTCCTGTCTTCTGCTTCCTTACTTCTGCCCTTGATCACTGTAATGTCTAATGGAGAACTCTGTCTTCTGTGGCTGGGGCAGGAGTACTTCAGCATGTGAGACCTGGTTGTTCCTGATGGCAGGTGGGTTGCAGGCTTGGCCTGTACCTGCATTATAAAATATTTGCAGTGCAGGTCTCTGGTACTTGGGGACTGTCAGCTGACCTAATATCCCAGCTATTTTGTTTGAGAAAAGTAAGAAATTTTCATCTAAAAAGGGCAAAGTCTTTGGGCCTTTTTAATATGTGCTACTTCTGGTTGAGGGCTGTGTTTGGAGAAACAGGTCTATTTTTGCTGCTAGTCATGCCTGCAATTTTTTTTTCTTTTTGGGCATCTCTTTAGGATACCTCATTAGAGGTAAAAATGATATAGTTTGATAGGAGTAAAGGATGTGTGACTTTTGTGACTAATTGTGCTGGTGTGAGGTCTCAGTGTGTGAATAAGGCTTTGGCAGTTTTAACACATACAGGTATTTTCCTGCTCTTGTTCACCAGCTGCAATCAGCAGCCGCACTGTCAAGCTTCTGGAGTTTTGCAGAGCTCCCAGGTTAAGATAACCGAGCTGTTCTACGTTCTGAAAGCAGTTTTGGGTGACAGTGGAGCATGTGGTCGAAATTCTCCCTATCTGTATAAGGAGTGGTGGCTTCTTTGGCATCACACTTCATGCTGGGTCAACTGTTTATCTGGTGAGGAGAGAGGTTGATGCAGTGGATGGACTGGTATGTGCTTGCTGTGACAGTGCCGTGCTTGTGGGTGAGTTCCTGGGCATGGATACAGAAATACCCGTTCAGTTTATATCTGAACTAAAGTCACTTTTCTGGATCCATGCTATGACATGAATCATTTGAAGACTTTTGTGACTCTGTGGACGTCATCTACTCCTTCCTACCCACGGCTCCCAGGCCCACTGACTCATGCTGCCATTTGTTGAACGAATCTCGATGCTCTGTCTGTCTTTTGAAAAACATGGGGGAGGATTTGTAAAGATTGCCAAGATTAATGTAGTCGTTCTTTGCAGAGGGCATTAGTAAAATGACATTTTTCCTTTTAAAAGGATTTGTTTATCCCGTTCTGCAAGATCTGTTATAAACCTTTAAAAGCCTGCTATGTGTTTATTTTTTTTTCTTTGTTCTTCCAGAAAATAAAGTAACTGGAGGGTTCTAGGTGCTTGCAGGAATTAAATTAGTAGCTGGTATTAGTAATTGATAGTTTGGTCAACCTATGGTGTATTCTTCCCTGAAGTTTCTCCAATACCACTGTGTCATTCTGAATTGTGGACACTAACTTGATACAAAAGTCTTGTAATTGATGTATTTTTGTTTATTCCTTTATCTCAGAACTTTAAAATGGTATGTGTCATATGCATAAGAGATGAGTATCTGCCATTTCTGCTTTCAGAGGAAAAGTCCGGAAAAATGAAGGATTTCAGACAAGATGTTAATTTTTCAAGCATGTGCAGGCGCTCCCAAGGATTAGCGTGTAGCTCGAACTGTTTTGTTCCTTATTCTGACTCAATGGCATCTGTTCCTGAGGTCTGTCAGTTCAGGGGGAGAAGAACAGATAAGATACTGCAAAGTTTGCTTTCTTCATCTTGTTGCTTGGAGTTGACCAGAGTAGTTATGTGTGGGAAACGTTTGCTATTCCTCGAGAGCCTTGTAAGAGGGACGATGCCAGATGCTTGCTGCTAATGATCTTACCAATGGGCAGTTCCAGCTGCTGTATTAGGTGATGTCAAAACTCCTTGGAAGGCCTTGCATGTAACTGTCAGAGGACAATGATGATCTATCCAATAATTCCCTCATGTATGAAATACAGTTGATGATAGTGCAGTTGTCTAGAGACTCTGGTTTGACCCGTTTAAGGGAGAATCTTTGTAATTTGTTGGTGCCATTTCCCACAGATTTGCATGTGGAAAAATGTTGAAGCTTTATCAGGCTGTTACATAATTGTGACTTCATTAAATTGCTGTATGAGCTAAAGGGTAAAATGAAAGGTACCTCCTCTAGGTTTTTTTTTCTACAGTGTCCAGGTGTTCTCCAGAAGAAATTAAGGGGAGGGGGGGAGTAGAAATCTTGCAGAATAATCTCCTGCCAAAGAAAAGTTATTTGTATTTCCCTTTCCCCTCAGATACCTGGATGGAGACAGAACCTTCAATGTAATTAGCTTTTTATGTGAGTCAGCACTGCGGCTTAAGTGGAAAGGCTGTGGTGTTTCTAAGAAGTCAGAACTCCAGACAGGTCTTCGGGATGTTGATGACAGCTGTTGAGCTTATAATATTTTTAAAAGCTGGGCTGTTGCATACGTCATAGCTAGACTTATCTGTGGCCACCTGCCTCAGAAAACTGCTGTCTTCAGTATCTTACTAGAAAACCAGTTGGCTTTCAGAAAATGTCCTGCTGGGGCAGTAGCAGTGATGTTTTGGTTACTTAAGATTCTTTCTGCCTCTCTCTAACAACCTGGATGCCCTTCCTTAGTAGTAGGATTATACCCTTTTTTTTTTGCGGGTAGCAAAACCAGTGCAGGAGGATATTTTTGCCCTACCATTTTCAGTGCAGGGCAGCACAAGTGCTAAATTACAGAGTGCTCATCTGCCAGTGCTGCAGCATACCAGTTCTGCTCTGCAGGAAATCACGCTTGGTTTTAGAAATAATGGCTATTATAAGTGTTTTCAATTGTTAAGCTCTTTGTCTCATTAATGTTAATATAGTTAAATGTGCATGGCTATTTTCTGTAAAAAGTTGAAAGAATAATCTGTAAATGGCTTATGATTTCCTCAGGGGTTTGGAGCATTGTCCTTTTGAAATGTAACACTGCTAGAAATCTTTAATTGCATACTAATCCTCAAAGGAAACACCGGTATCAGGATTACACTTGTCAGGCTTTTGTTCTTTATCAGTATTAATGTTATCATACGCTGCCTGCTTTTGACAGTGCCAAAGCTAGCTGAGTATCGTTGTGCCCTCAACAGCAGCACTAACACTGGGCAAATTCTGCTCTGTTAAGGCCGTTTTGTTTCGTAATTTTGAAGAGTGTGGATTCTTTTTTTATTTTGCCCATTAGTTGCATGTAACTTTTTTTCAGGCCATAAATTCATTCCCAAAGCTTTAAGTTAGTAATAATCTTAGGTAATCTTAGGTGAATTCAGGTTAGTGCACCTCAGGTACTCTGCACAGGCTGTATCTATGGAAATTGGAGGCGGATGAGGTCCAAGAAGTTACCTTAGTATTGAGCTGGAACATGTGGTTGCAGAAGGAGGTGTTCTCCTTCCATCTCTTCCACCGCCTGTCTTGGTAATATGTTACTAAAAATTATTACTTGCCTAGCATCTTAGGTGTGAAATTGTAAGGAAAAAAAATAATGGTATTTACCAGCAGAGAAGTGAGATATGGGAAGACTTGAGAAATGAGTTCATATTTGCACAGCTGAATTAGTGTCAGACTGAAATTAGAAGCTCAGTGTCCTGATTTCTAAACCTGTTTTGGGGGCGTTCTTGCTGGAATGAAGTCACTGCTTTGAGTTTTCTGAACCTTGGCTTTCTGGGGGCTTCCTCACTTGGTGTGAGCTGTTGAGTAGTGTATATTGTTCAGATTCTCTTATCTACCACAATTTGTTCTCTTAATTACAACAATTTATCTTATATCTTGATTTGTCTCAAGTTCTAACAGCTGATGAAGGTAGGAGACTGTTCATAACTGAACTAACATATAACTGGTGTTAATTTATCTGACATTAATACTATGTGGGTAGATAATTTGGTTTTGTAGGTGCCACAGGTAAAACTGCAGAGAGCTTCATCTCCCTAGCCAAATGCTCTTTAGAGAATATAAGGATCTTTGACAGACAGTGGTAGATGTGGTGACCTGCTGGATTTCAAGTAGGTGGCTTCATTCATCAAACTGTCATTTCTTAAGCTAATTTGTCTCCCTTCTGCTTCCAGCTAAGCTTCCTTTTGATAATATCATTGCTATTGTCCATGTATCAGTTAACTTTTGGTACAACTTCTGATCCCCACGTCAGGACTATCCCACATTTCACTTGTCTTCTGCTCTCTTCTCCTTCCCATTTTGAGAAATGTTGCATCCAACTATACTGGCTTGTGAATGATGAGAGTTAATACCTTGTCCCCTCTAACCTTTGCTAAATGTATGAATAAGTTATTAGCAAAAGTTTTTGTTTTTTTCTTTTTGGCAAGCAACATTAAATAGAAGAGAACTGTGATCTCTTTTATCATGAAAATGCTTGGAGGCCTGCAAATAGTGAGACACAGAGTCCAGCAGAGGTGAAAAAAAGTATTCATGGAGGAAGAGTCAGCAGTGAAGAATGGGGAAGGATGTTGCTAAAGTTCCAGCTGGGGTTGGTATGCCTGTGATGTATGTCAAGCTGAGTCAAAGGCAATCAGATCTGTCCCCTGTAGGAAAGCATTTGAGCAGGTCACCATGTTCTGTTATCCCTGCTTCCATCATTGAAATTCAAGCACCATTTCGTCGTAACAGGAGTGTGCCTGCCAGTGGTATTGCTCTTCAAACAGCGTCAATAAATTTTATGGATTTTTCTTTTTTGGTGGGTGCTCCAGGTAGCATTTGGTGTATTTGTGAGGTTTTCTGCTTGTTTGTTTTTCTTTTGTTTTGACTATCATGTTATGTTAGGGGAGCGAAATGTGCATGCAACTTCCCATCTTTTCTACAGCCACATGTAAATAGGAGTGAAACATAAATACACTAGGTAGGTCTGTTAGGTCTGTCCTTTCCCTTTTCTGTCCCTTCATTACATTCACTGCTGCAACAGGACTGGCATTGCACTGGTACAAAATGCAGGCTCGGTCCTCTCAGGAGAACCTGACTTCCACTGCCTTAATTACAAAAGGTAGGAAGCTCAGTCTTGATTTTCACATGTATTCTACATATGTGTGTCTGTAAGTGTGTGCATATGTCTTGTATATCCATGTGTATGTATGTGTATAGAAATCTTATTTATATGCATAGAAATAGGAGAGAGGGGGTTGGATTCCTTTTTTCTGCACAGCAAAAGTGCTGAATGTCCTCAGTCATGGGGTTAACTTGGCACACAAAGGATTGCAGAAGGTGGTTGTTAGAACAACTTTCAAGAGTACATGGTGTACTGCATTCATCCGCTGGCACTGCTCCCACAAATAGCATCGATTTGCAGCTTGTCTGGTTGCTTTTCCCACTCATTCATTGCTTCCAGCAGCGTCTCCTCCTTTGTCCTTTTCAGATACAAGCAAGTTAACGTTTTAGATCCTTCCTAACTGATGGCTAGAGGAAACATGTTTGAGATGAACATCATGTGTTTGCTGCTTCACGTGCAAATCAGCTCAGGCAGGGCCTGAGAACAGCTAGTTTAAACAAGAAAAAAAGAAAAAGTTCCACGTAGGGTTTGGTTGCCCTTCATGTAACATTTCTTATGTTGCATCACCCCCTTCAGTTGCAGCAGCTTCGTCTCCTGGCCTAACCTGGCAAAAGTACTGCTGTGACAACCCACGTGTGGTGGCTTTTGTCTGCCTGCACTGCTCTGCTGCTTTGGGCTGGATTTGGAGATGGGAGTGTGCTGCTGGTACCTGTGCATCTGGCTTGTTTTTTCCCCGTTCCTTGAGCATCTGAAACTATCAGCAGGTGTCAGTGTTGATATTTCTTCTTAGGCCTGCACCAGTGCCTCTGCACTTCCTTGGGTATTCTCTTTGTCCCTGTGCCTTGTCTCCTGGTGTCTCGTGGCAGCCCTCCCGTTTCTTCAGGTGCTGCTGTTCCTTTTGCCAGGTGCGGTCAGGGCACGTGGTGGGCGCTGTGTGAGCAGGGAGAGGTGCAGGTTTGGCACATGGGAGCTGTCAGCTGGGAGTCCCCAGGGACTGTGCCGGGAAGCATCTGGCTGCAGTGCTGCACCACTGCCCAGGACGGCCCGTTTCCTCCTCTGGTGATGAGGTTACGGGCATCGTGAAGAGAAGAAAACACCTCATAACTTATTTTGGCTGTTACCAGAGTTCTTGCCCTTGTTTTGTTAGGCGCAGTGCTGCTTTCATCCAAACACGAGTGGATTTGTCCTGTCCCTTCTCCCCAGCTTCTGTTCTGTAAGAGTGCCCTTGTTCATGGGCTGCTAACCCCCACCAAAGAGTCTTGAGGGAGCATGAAAACTTTAAAGCTTACAAATACCAGGCTCACGGGCAGGCAGTGATTGGGGAGTTCATGAATGGGGATTTGGATGATGAAGATTTTAAGTTGCTTATCTTAATCTTTGGGCTCCTAACCTTGCCAGGGTCATGTTAGACCTGAGCCTCACGTTTCTGTGGCTGCTGCTGGCTCCTGCTGTGTTGTGCCCGGAGGGTGGCAGTGCAGGGGTGGTGCTCCTCCTGTGCTGAGATAAATGCAGCTTTTTATGAGCTCATAGCGAGGAAAAGATTTCTATGAGAGGAAGAGGTATGATATATAAGAGAATAAAATATTCTGGGGTTGGATAGTAGCTATGAAGGAGGAGAAACTGCAAGCAGTATATTATAAACGTGGAGGGGAAGGGAATGCGCAGAAGAGCCACAGGGGTGTAAATTTGCTGCTGGTGGAAGGTCTGGGAGAATGGGCTGGTGAATGTGAACACCATCCTGTGGACTTGTGTCACTAATTCAGGCAGGACCGGTGTACTCGCATGCTGGGCAGATTTAGAAACTCACGTGGAAAAATAATATAGGCAAGAAATCGTACTTTGAAATTGTTTGCATTTTGCTGTTTGATTGTTGGAGAAGCTGCCCAATAACCTGTTAGAATGAGGCTGAATTTGTTTGGAGAAGTGCTATCTTCTATTGGGCCGGCGGATGGGCTAACATAAAACAGCCCCAGTGTTGGTCAAGTCCTTCTTGCCATCGCTGAGATGCTCAAGGCTAAGTGTGGGGAATAGCTGTGCGTCTTCCATTGGCACTATCCACACACTTTGGCAAATATTCAAAGTGGTTTGTTGGATGTAGCACAAAAAGGAATTTTGGAGTAATTAGACCAACCTGCAGAAGATGATGCTGCTTGCTGGTTTTTACTTTCCATCTGTGTAATTTGGAGAGCTGTAAGAAGAACTGTCAGGAATGAGTGTTGAAAATAAAGTCAAAAGAGGTCATGAGAATATAAATTGCTTTCTCCCCTTGTTTTAAAGGATTTTTAACACTTTTTCTTTGTAAGGAACTTGTAAACTTGGGTTGTGAATCATGGGCATTGTACGTGATGTTTTTGTCGCTTTTTAATACTGAATTAGGAGAAGATGAGAAAAACCTGTCAGAATTAACTGAAAGAAATGGTAAAAAGAGCGTAGGTCTATTTATAGGTTTTATTTTCCTTCCCTCCTTCCCGATAGGAACAACAGAACTGCGTTAGCAAAGGAGGGACAGCCACCTATGGTAAAACTTGTGATCAGTTACAAGAACCCCAGAGAATATAACACTCAATTTACATCTGCTCCTTGATGCGAATTGTTAATAGTACTTAAAGCATTGCTTCATGCAGCTCTTGAAGGAAATGGAAGTAAAGACAATGACGTGCGGACAGATTTTTGAGGATGTGATGGAGGTGGAAGAGAGAAGAGATGTTGATATTTGCTGTAAACGAGGAGGCAAAGGGTAGACCTTAGAGACAGGTGAGCAATGAACAGAACATTTAATGTTTTAGCATAACTGCTGAAATTGGGCAAACTGGTTTCAAAGAGACTGATTTCAAAGCAGAGAGAACACTGCTGTGGGTTTGCTGAGTTTACAGCATTAAATAATAAGCAGAGGAAAGAATAGCCAGTCTAGATAGCACAGAAGAGATGGCAGGCTGCAGCCTTCAGTGAACTCCGAGAAAACCGGAGGATTGTTTGAGGGAGAGAGGAAGTACATGGGTGAATTAAAAATTAAAAGGCAAAGTAAACCCAACACCAGTGAAGGGAAGAACTTGTTCAGAGGCTTGTCACTTGGGAGGAAGAATGCATGCTAGGAGAGAAGGACCAGAGCACTGACAGATGTACTATTTGTTTCAAGCAAAATATATCGTGTTGACTTGAATTTGAAAAGAGGTGGGAAGGAGATTACCGATTCTTTCTTACAGTGGAACAAACGTTGTAGCCATGTTCATGTTGTGATAGATAAATGATGATTCTGGTAGTCTAGAAGGAAGCTGAAAAGGAGCCTTGGGTAGTAGATATACCTACTCACATGTATACAAATTACAATATTTCCTTCTCTTATTTAGGGTCAGATTGAAAAAGATTTGGAAAATAATTAATACTGCTATTTATTTATTTGAAATGTTCATTAATGTTATGTTGGTGACTTAGTGTTGGTTGATTCCTGCAGCTGTGGTGGGTGATCTTGATATTAAACTTGTTTTTTCTAACTAAAGAAATAATCTTATGAGGTTGCTCTGCTGATCACAGGTGATTTTATTCAACATAAAATTTTACGCTAAATCTTGAATTCTTTTATTACTTACAAACCTGAAAAAAATAAGTAAGCTTGTTTAAAATGGTCATTGAACAGAGGAGCCACGAGAGTTTGAATGTGCTCTGAGGTTGAAAGGATTTTAAGTACATGTTGCTCAGAGCTTGTTTTTCTAAAGAAAAAACCCACAAAACTACACCTCTTGAATAAGTGTCATCTCAGATAATTTCTTAATAAAGAGGAAAAGTATAATTGACTAGGGACAACTATGACTGTATGGTTAGAATGTGTCTGTCTCCAAAAAAGTAGGAATAGCCAAATGCTGATTTGGTGAGGCAAATTCCCATGTGCAGAGAACTTTGAACTGGTGCAACAAAGGCTTTTTAACCACAGGGTGTGAAGAGAGGAGACACGAGAATGCAGTGAAGGTTCAGAATAATCCTACAGATGGTCTGAATGTTGAATGAGAGCTCTTTCTCTCCCAGTGATGAAGAGTTATTATATGAACAGTTTGGGAAAACTAATAAAAATAGATGCTGGTAATGCAGATGATGATATCCAAGGGGAAAGCAAAATTTGAATTTCTTGCTGCAGTGCCTGGGACCCAGATGTTTCCATGCTACAATACCGGCGTGTATTTGCATGAGAATATTAAAGCTGATGGCAAAATTTATATTGTATGTGTGGGCAAGAGAGTAATACAAGATCCATTTTCTGTAGTCAGGTGGGAATTGCATTCAACAAATCTGCTGCATTTGCAGGGGTGCGTAACACCGGTGTTGCAAATGCCACTTCTCTGGAGATTTAAATGGCCCCTTGAAAGGGAGGCTTGAAAAATGTCTCCATCTCCCTTTTGTTCTGCCTGTGGACAAGTTACAATTGAAACAGACAAAGTCATGGTTTGGAGAAAAAAATCCCTGAGGCTTTGTTTTAAAATTTAATTCCCTTTCAGAAAAGATTAGATTTGTAGAAAGACTTGTGACCTGTTTGGAGCATGGTTAATTTTATGCACTTTTATATAATGAAAATAATGGAAAAGGATATTAGACAGTTCGAGTGTTTTTCTTTATATAAATTGAACTCAGTTGGGTGATGACTGCTCGAGAAGACAGGGTTTTATTTTAACAATTACAGTTCTTAATCTACTTTCAGGATAAGGAAGCTAAAAGGCAGAGCCAAAAACTGTGATCAAAAGCTTGTACTAGGGGGCAGAGATAAACAGAAGACATTACCCAACCATCTGGGGAAGCTGAAGGGGACCTGTAAATGTGTGTACAACGATGGCGTGACATTCCCTCCCACCTTGTGATCTGTGTAACTGGTTTAAAATGTCATTACATGATAAAACATCCCTGGCATCTGTACAAAAACCGAAGGCTGGGTCTTGCAAAAATGGAGTGACTTCTAATTTACTTGTGCATTTTTTTCCTGCACGACACAACTTTTGTTGATATAAGCTTTTTTTTATGAGCTATTTTAGGGAGTTAATATTAGCAGGCTGTGATCTCAGCTTTCTGGACTAATTGCAGGTTTTTGAGATCTAAATGTTCTGGCTGTCTGAACTGTCCATTTTGTGCACATGTAGTCTTCCAAGACAGCACTCTTGTTGTAAGGGGGGTCATGGCGTTGTGTGTTTTCAATTAATCTTCTTGTAGTGCAGGCAGAAGTGCATGCCTGGCAGAGCTTAGCCATTGTGCAGTATATTATATACATTACAGTAACTTTGTATGTCTGAGCCCTTACTTCAGTAATGAAGGCATTATTTCTGTTGGAATTTGCTGTTAACATAAGCTTTCAAACAAAATCTGTAAAAAAAATAATTGCAAGCTGATGCATTACTTGTTTTTTTTTCTGCTGGACAACTTAAAATGACACTTAAAAAGTGCCCGTGAATTGCAGCCAGAGCGAGGATTTTTTTTGTTGTTTGTGTATTAACCTCAGTAATTACAGCTCCTACAGCGGCCACCATTTTTCTCTGAATGCGTGATGTATGGATATTAAACCCGGTAAACATTGCCTAGTGCTAAAACTTGCAAAACTGTGCACCAGGCTGTTACTAAGCAATTAAATGTTGGAGCTCACGCCTGAGCTCCGAGTGACGCCATCTCGCCTAGCAGGCTATCTCATTAAGCATGTGAAAATATTTCACCAGGGAATTTGATTTCTGCATTTCAAAACAAAATAGGAGCTGGTGATGGGCTCAGGGTTGTGCGGATGGTACAGCAGGGGATTCAGCACACAGCTGCATTTCGCGGAGCAGGGCTTTACAGCCCTTTTTTTATTTATATTGTGTCAGTTCTCCCTGTAAAGGAAAATATCCCTGTATTAATTTTCATCGCATGATCATTTTCTTCTTTAAACTTCAATTTTCAATAAATTAAATGTTTCTAAATTAAATAATTGGGCACTATATTCAGGCTGTTGCATACTCGTTTTTGTGTTTACATAGCACAGATACTCATGCCTGTGTGTAAAAACCTGGGGAAAAATGAAGCTCCAGTCTGGCTAAAGTGTGCTGATTTGCTCCTCTTCCCTTTTAAGGTTTAGAAAGCCTTGGTTTTTGCAAGTTTTCTGGTATTCAGCTTCTGAGAGTAAAAACAAAGTATTTCAGGGTGGCATGGGGTGGGGGGAGGAAGGAAAGGGAAAGCAATAGAGAAGTGAGTTTTCTTCTTTCTCTCAGATGGCTTTTTTTTTTTCCACTTAAAAATGAAAGATTAAAAGATACAGCAAAAGCATATAACTTCTGTTGTGATAATTGAGTTCGTTGTGTCCCCCGGTTGCTCTTCTAGCAAGCCTTAAAAATAGTTCCGCTTGCTGCAGAGATTCACTGTGTAAGGACTTGCAGAAGCTCAAACAAAACTACTTTAATACTGTCTGTCTTTTGGTGCTATGGATTCCGGTCTGTGGAAAAACTGAAACTGTCAGAGAGCAGAATGTGCATCTGGGAGATTTGGATTGAATAGATACTGATGCTGCAGACAAATGTGCCTTTAGTAAGTTGGCTCTAAGGGCTCTTGGGGGCAAAAATAATGTTCTGTTCTGAATGTATGTCAGCAAAAGCTATGATCGTCCAGTCCTTGGGAATTGTTCAGTTTCTTCACCCTGACACGCTATTTTTACGACATGTTAATTGTCTTTAATGTTTTGGCTCTGTTCTTTCAGGTAGAGGCATTAACCCATCAACCTAGAGCCACAACTGTTCATGCAGTCAGAGATTCCGAACTTGCCAAACTCCCAGAGGGAGCACTGACATCTATCAAACGCAAATTCCCCCAGGTAAGAAAATTAAAACTCTTTGCTGTCTTCATTAAATGCTATCTTAGGAGCTAAAACTCTCCATTAAGCACCAAGTCTTTTTTTTTTTTTTTTTTTGTATGATTGATGCATACAGAGAAAACATTTTGTTCTGTGTCTGTCTGATCTGATCTATACCAGGCTTTTACCAGCTTCTCTTCCTTTATCTTCTAATCAATATTGGCATGTTTTATGTTAGGGCTCTTCTGTATATCTGGAAAAAGTTCGCACTAAATGCAGGACGTGTATTTAGTAAAGTGGAAATTGCTTAGTGGTATTGATGATAAATGACAGTCTGATTTTTTAAAATCACTTTAAAATGTTGTTATTCACTTGTCCTGCTCACTAGGACTCAAAGTCAAGGCTTGATTATATGTACCTTTATTCCCAGACTTGGGAGTTGGTTTTCTTCATCCTTGCATTCCATGCTGTCCATCTTGATTCTGCAACTGCCATATTTTTATGTGTCCTGAAGACTATGATTGCTCCCTTGAATCCATCAAATCATACATCTTCTTTAATTCACTTGATGTTATACCTCTCTAATGCAAATCTAAGAGTGACGGACTTGAAATTTAATTCTTTTTGTCTCTAAGTGCATCAGAGACATTATACTAAGCACTAAATCGTGTTGGTAGCATTAAAGATGATTCTTTAATGCTTTTGCTTCAAATTATTTCTTTTTTTTTTCTCTCTTTAAAATATGTACTTATTTTGCAAGATTTCTTAAAAAGCTGCCAAAATGACAAACCTGATTAAAATATTCAATTTTTGCTTTTTGAAGACCATAATAACATTTCTGAGATTTTGGTAACTGTAAAATAGGAATGTGTTCATGATTTCTCACATTACAAAAACTGTGGCGGTTTTGTCTATGTTACTGCAATTCTCCTAGCAAGTGTGCAGAAGAGATGCATATCAAGGGAAAACAATCTTCCTGGCTTCCCTGTAAGCACAATTTTTGCTAAATTGTTTTCGAACTTCTGCTATGGGTTATTAAGGCACTTCTGTTCCCTGAATCTCTCCTGAATACTCCTCTGATTCTATACTTCTGTATTTAACATAAGAGATTTCTTGTCCAGGTCTATGAACTGTTAGCATTATAGAACTTCTTGTACAAAGCTAGCCATAAACTGGGTGACGATG
The DNA here is from genome assembly GCF_963932015.1 of Anas acuta. Classification (NCBI taxonomy): domain Eukaryota; kingdom Metazoa; phylum Chordata; class Aves; order Anseriformes; family Anatidae; genus Anas; species Anas acuta. The sequence goes on from NC_088998.1 coordinate 1,910,404, forward strand.
CCATGGCGTGCTGTCTTGAGTTGCCCTTCTCATTATCACTCCTTGCTGACCAAACGGGAAGCGAGGAAATGAGCCAGGTGGAATTCTTAAACCACCTTTCTCCTTACACAGTGGATGATTTTAAGTGTTACCAGTAGACATTTAAACCATAAATTACTAGTAAGCACTAAACATTTAACACTTAATAATGTCTTGAATGCTAATCTGCACGAAGGCTGTGTTCCAATTCTGCATTTTTGTCTCGGGCAATAATTAATGTCTCTCTTTCACTCTTCCCTATTTTATCAATGGTCAGAATCATTTTTCCCTGGAGGGCACTCTATGTAGAGGTGTGAATCTTTGTGGTGGAAGTTGAACTTAAGTGCTATGTCTATAGTATAATTTAAACACTTATTTATAATAAAATTCAAATAATCTTCCCTCATTTAAAGAACATGTTTGATCAGCCACAAGCTGCTGACCTTTCTGAGGATGGAGTTATTTTTCTTTAGACTTGCACATAATTTGGCTAATTGTTTGTAATGAAATATATAGGTCTTAATGAAAAGTTCTCTCAAAAAGGCTGTTAGAGAAACATATTCTTAATTGCTGCTATTTGAGATCTCCAAATTCGAAGATAAATATTTAACTAGTATCAAAACTGGGAATTTGTTTTCATTATAGGGTGATTTTAAGAACAAGCATTAGAAGTAGAAAGGAGTGTAAGAGACTATAAATAGGGGATTTGTGCAGTTAGTGCCTTCAGACTGTCTTAGGAATGTAAGATAAAATATTTATATGAACTCAGAGTTCTTGTCTTTTTTTTTTTTGGTCTGTTAAATCCACTAGACAAAAGAGAGGAAGGATAGAAGTGAGAGAACTCAAGTGATAGAGGAAAACAATTGGGTAGAAAATTTGAAATCAAAGTACAAAGTCAAGTGCGAAGTTCAGGGCATTAAAGTGGAGAGAAATTTTCGAGCTGTTGACTAATAAATTGCATGCAGAGAAGGGTCTGGAGAGCAGTTTCCTAGAAAAGGAATCATGAAGATCAAAAGCTGAACATGCCTTAACAATGTCATGCAGTTGAGGAAAATAAGTGTTATTAAAATGCTTTTGAGTGAAGAAATCTTTGCATTCCTGATGGTTGAAAAGCTTCAGTATCAGCCTGCAGCAGCATGCTTGAAGGAAGCGGCAGATCACCTGACGAGAAGCAAGAGGACAAAAAGATGGCTGACTGGTGTTTAGAAATATTAACCTCTAAAAGCAAAATGGTTGAATGGTTAAGGGAAGAAACAATAGCTATTTTCAAGTGTATAAAGTTATCTCCTGAAAGAAAGGGCATGAATTACTCACAGTATTGAGACAGAGCAAATAGTAGTGTGCTGAAATTGCAGTTGACTATTAAGGAAAGGGTGATTGTGCTCCCTGGAAAGGCTGAAAGATTTGTATAATATCTTAACAAATCCTTTTGTTTGAGGTGGTGTTCAGTGCTGAGCAGAGGGACAGGCTAACAAACTACGTCCTATTTTCTCTCCTGCTGTTCTAGTAGAGTTATTTATACACAGGATTTATGATGTTTTCCCTATCCAACCAGAAGTAATAAAGTAATGAACGGATAGCAGGTGCAATGGTTTTTGAAATAATTGACTAGGTAGCAAGAGCTATTTTGTGATTGAGCAGTGGGATATGAAGGATTTCCCTCTTAGTCCTCTGCAAATCAGGAAACTGTATTGTAGAGGAAGGAAAAGCAAACAAACTGCTTCTGTCCAACATAGGCACCTCTGACTGACTGATGAGATTAAGTTCACCTGGGTCTTGCTTGAGGGAATAGAGATGAAACAGTGGTGCTTGTCCCCTGAGCTATGGGAAATGCTCCCTTAGTTCAGAGGAGAGTTGCTTTTGTTTTGGTGTTTTTGGCAGCTTCCAAAGAGCCTCCATCTCCCGCCTAACAGCTGAGAGCTGAGCAGTTAGTGGGGTAGGATTACCACTTCAGTTAGTTACCCTTGAGCTTTGCTATTATGTGTGAAGGCTGAAAACCCCTATGGCTCTGGAAGTTAGATGAGAGACTTCATCCTGCAAACCTTTCAGCAGCCCTGATGTTTGTCAGTGAGCCAGAAAGGGATCTGGCTCTTGAATATGTTATTAGAAAATATTACGGATGGTTAAGAAAATTGTAAACATGGGTTGTGCTTGCGGATGAGAGTGGTGAGAAATGAGTGAAATAGCGCTCTATTCATCCTTACAGTAATTTGGGTTTTTTGAGCTGTGATGCTCAGTGGAAAATTGCACAGCTGATGCTCGGGGAAGCACCATATGCTTGCCTTCTTTTTTGTGTTTTTTCCTGCACATCTGCTTTGGTCCTGTTACAGACAGGATACTGCTTTGCTGGGATCTTTGATGTGACCTGCTATAGCTGCTGTTATTCCGGGGGATGAAACAGATGGGTGAGCCTGGGGGATCTCATCTGATTTATAAGTAATGGCCGAATTTTCAGAGCACATGCCCAGAAATGACAGATGTTGCTTTCTGGATCCTCCTCAGTCAAATCTACATCTTCTAGGTTCTCAGGGAAGCATCTCAGCCTTGAGTCATTCTGGATATGGCAGCCTGGATGTTCCCGTCTGAAAGTGGTAAAGTGATCCACAGTGCCAAACTTCTTTGTCTTCTCAGGGCTCGCACCTGAGGACCACAGCTCTCCAGCACAGCCACTGGGGCACTCAGCCAGGGAGAGCATTTGCTCCTCTGACAGCCTCTGTGCTCGCTTCTGGTGCTACTTGAAGCTTTTCAGAGTTGCAGGAGTAAAATGGAATTGATTCTTTCTATTTTCATCACTGCTTTCAGTTCTGAAAAGTAGGACAGAGAATAAGCTCATGGTTTTTGGCATCATAAAGCAGTTTCGAAGCAGTAGCAAGAGCGCAGAATTTGTTAACAGATTACAGAGATATTCTAACATCAGTGTATAACTTGGATCGCATTTTGGTTTCTTTGCCTCTACTGAGCTAAGATTTTTTTTATTTTTTTAATTCTAACTTGAAATTTAGACCTGCTGTAGTTGATGGAAATTGCACTGAGAAAGTGCTTTGGTGCTGTGGGGAAGTGAACTGTAAGGCAACCTTTTCCATGCTAGAAATGCACACTAGAAATTACAGAGTTTTTCTGCATCTTTCTTTTAATTCTCTAAGTCTGCCCTTGGGTTTTAAATATATTCAGAACGCATCATCTTTACCAGCAAGTTCTGCTAGTTTTCTATGCCTATTTTAACCAGAGCTTTTCTGAGGTGGACTGAGCTTTCCCGAGGGTTATCTGCCTTACAAAGTGGTTCCATAATGCACGCTCCTCTGAGTGCTCCCCTCCAGCATTGTGTACATTGTGCAGCGCATTAGCTAAGCTTGATGTGGCACTATGGAAGAGGTCAGGAGAGGCCATGCTTCCGGATTTTTCTGTTTTGTTCTCATGGCCCATTTAAAATAAGTTTTCCTTGACAGTAGGAGAGGTGGATGTGAAAAGGAGAAAAGAGAAACGTTCAGCGGAAGCGTGGTCACCGACTGTAGCTACCCGTCATGAGGCGGGCAGGAGCGAGTGCTTAGTCATCGCCGTGATGCGAGACTGACATTTTTCTTCAAGACACAAATGATCACAGGCATCAGAAGCTCAAATGACCCCAGGATAAAGCTTCAGCTCTTCTGTGTGCTTTAGTGGCATTTGTAAAGGTGCCAGGAATTGTTGTGAGTGAGCATTTAAGATTTGCTTTGTCACCACGGTTCTCAAGCCGTTAAAGTTTTAATCTGAGACCCCTTGCTAAGCTCCCTGTTCCTGTGGCGAGTGGGGTGTTTTGTTGGTTAACTGATCTGGGATGATACAAAGCTTCAATAATGCCATGGTTTTATCAAAGCTGATGAGCTGATTTACGTCTCCTCCTCCCTTGTCCCCTGCCACCCCCAAAAAACCTTCAGAAAGCTGGTAGAGAATGATCTCAAGTCCTGGAATGAACTCTACAGAAACGAAACTGCTATTATGTGAATTTGTATAGATAAAATGGCTATTATTACTATTTTACCCCAATTGTGTTTACTGTATAGAATAGAAAGCCCTTGGCAGCCCTCTTTTCCACACTAGCTTATTCACATTGGGTCGCTGTGTGGTAGAAAGCCCATTTGTTTGTCCTTTATCTCTGATATATGTGAAGGTCTATCATACCCTGCTATGAAGGCATCAGTAAATTGTCATTTAACATATTTAAACTAAAAGTGGTCTATTAGTTCACTGTTTTTGAAATTTTAAAGGCTTAACTATTAAATACGCTATTTCTAAATTTCTTAGTTGGATGACAATGCTCAGCTCAGCTGCAGCTGTTTTATTCCTTCCAAAAACACCGTGCTTGTGGGTGTGGATGATGCTAGAGGATTCACTAGAGAGAATCAGAGTAAACTTGGAAGGAAAATGGTGTTCAGCTTTGTAGGGCTATATGTCAGTTGGTTGTACAAGATCCAAACTAGCGTGTCTGGCTTGCTCCCTGGTTACTTTAGCCAAGGCTCGTTTCCTAAACCAGGAACCTGCACGAAGATGCCGTTGACAGGAGGTTATGCTGTCCTTCTGAAGCACTGTGCCTTTGCTTTCTAACAAAGGTGCTGTGTGCCTTGAGTGTAAAATAACATGCAGTTCAACCTGATCCCTAATCCAGATTTTTTTATTAAAAAAAAAAAAAAAGCCTTTTAACAATTGCAACAAAATAGTAGGAAGCAGTTGAAGAGTTTGATTCAATCTGTAGTGTTATGGTTGGTTTTGCTTTGCTGCTGCAAGGAGAAGCACATTTCATGGTGCTCGAACACACCCCACTTCCTTCCCCACCAAAATACCATCAGCTTCCAAAATTGCTGCTCTAGCAAAAAGCCCTGAAGGCGAGGAGCAGCCCATATGGGGGTAGGAGAGGCAGGAGGTGAGGATGTGAGAGTTGAAAGGATGCGTGTCTGATTGTAGGAAGCCATAACTGGACTAATTCCACAAACTCCTTTTCTTCAATACCCAGGTTAATTATTATTTGCATGCCTTGAAAATGGTGAGTTTGTTGCTTCTTGAGTTGCTGAAACACCTGCTCTCTGGATAAAAAATGCAGGCTGGAGCAACCCAACAGTCTTATCTCTGGCGTGTGACTTCTTGGCCTCCTTTGCAGCATGGAGCAGAGCTGATGAGTATCTTGTTTCATTTTGGGTTTTAATTTTTATACATTTCTTCTCTTCTAACCAAGATATATTTGTACTACATAGTGCCTTTTAAGTCAATTAGTTGTTACTGGTAGTAATAGCCTGTGAATTCAGAAACAGCATATTGGTGCAGATTTTGTGCAGTCTTCCCAGGATTTCTCTAGATTGGTTTAGTATAAAGTTGGCAGAGACCAGACAAAGAACTTTTTTGGTCCTGTTGTTTCTATTAACAGGTGGTTTGTCAAGCAGTCTATGCTATCCACAGGAAGAAAATAGCTTCCTGTGGATGCTTATTTACAACTGAATTCTCATTAAAGTCACTTTCAAAAGGACCTATTGTAAAGCCCTAACCTAGAGTTTCACAGTTGAATAGAAGGAAAAGCCTTAACTAAAATCTAGCCTTGGAAAATTAGCTAGGTGTGGACAGCAGGCTGAAATGTTCAGAGAACTATAGGAAAGCTGTTACTCTGCAGCGAAGTGTTCGAGGATAGGAATTACAGTAGCCGTGAACAGGTAGTGCTCAGGATAATTCCTATACTTGAGGTGTATGGAGTAATCAGCTGCGCGTTTGTACCATTGCTAGCAGGTGATGTGGTGGCGTAATCCTGCCTGGCCCCATCGCCGAGGGAGGTTTGTTTTGAAACTGGAATTAGTCATCACAAGGTCGGCAAATACGGTCCCCTCGGGAATGTGGAGTTAGTCCCTGCCCTGCAATGCAGAGGCTGCAGGTCTTCTGAGTAATTTAACATTAGTTAAGCAGAGGGAAAATTAATGGCTTGCCAGAAGTTTGGAGCAGATGCAGAAACAGACTTCTCTGTTCTGTGTGAGAGAGCCGGGGGGACTGGAGGCTGCTGTGACAACCTGAGTGGGTCTGACTCGGGATGGAGTTGTTTCAGAAACAGCCAGGAAGACAACGTGTTTCTGCATAGATGAGGTGGTAAGTGGCAAGATAAAAGCTAGGTTGGAGATGGTGAAATTGTGCTGAAAAAAGTGTTCTCTAACGCCATTTGAGAAAGAGAAATACTCTTTATCCCATTTTGCCCTGCACAAAAGTGTTCCGGTGAGTTAATCTGAAACAGTGAATAGGTGGGAGGAGGAAGAACACTGTCTCCTCTGCAAAATGTGTCTCAACTGAATGCCCTCCTCTGGGACAGGTTTTGCAATTTTACAGTTGCAGAGAAGGAGAGGATTCAGGGCTTTTGCAGAATGATACAGGTATATCTTGTGTCCTGAGTGGCTATCAAGATAGAAAATTGAGTATTTCTCTAGCCCTGTAAAGTAAGCTTTTCTCCTGGCCGTTTGCATAAGCTCTGGAGAGTGAATCTGTTTGCTTCTGAGGCTTGTTTTGACAGTTGGCCTAGGCCTCGTTGTACCCTGGCACCCAGACCTACGCTGCGACACCCTACAGGTCCATACCTGGGTTGCTGGCAAAGCCTTGCCAATGTGAACTTTTGGAATCATTTTGCAGCTTGACGTGGTTGCGTTGGGTAGGGTAATGCTCTCCTAGTCGCAGGGACGAGTTCATCCTGCAGCATGGCAATTTCATCCGTGTACCTCTATTCATAACTGGACTTTCAACAAAAGTGCATAATTGACATCTGCTCATTATTGGTTGAAGTGGTTAACTGTGGTGATCTGAGCAGGAGCATGATGATGTGAGCAGGAGCAACTGAGCCTGGTTTATAATCATAAGGAATGATAAATTCAACTTCCTCACAAACTAAAACACATTTGGTTCTCTCCATAGTACAAGGGGTCAAAAAGTAGTGTTTACTTTGCAGGCAGTTAATAATTCTGGCATAATTCAGAAGCCTCCCAATGTTCTCGGGTAAGTCTGTGCTCCAGCTAGCTGCCTTTTTTTTATTTTTTTGGCACAGAGTTTGTTTCAAACTCAATTCAAACCTTAAATTTAAACCGAGCATTTCTGTGCCAGTGGATGTGGAGTATAGGGCAAGTCTTTGAAGGTCTGGGTGGGTTGGTGCTAGAAGAGACTAAAATCCCAGATTCACTACAGGGATGAGCACCCCACACAAACTGTGCTGGAAAGGCCATCTGGCCCTACGTGATGGGGCCACAATGGAAATGAGACTATTTTTCATGCCCAGATGTCTGGGAAGATCTCAGAACTCTTCTGGCACTGTGTTTGGGAGAGACTGGCATTGAGATTCGCCTGGGAGTGAGGTCAGGAGTCTTGTCTGCTTCTGAACAGCGATACCTGAGTCTCTCCCTGGTTCTGCTCTGGGACACTGCTTGGGCTGCATGGCACGCTGCACCACACGGGTACCGCAAACACAGCGCTTCTGCCAGGTCAGTCCATTCTTCCCAGCAGCACTGCCGGAGTTCCTGCCTTCCCTTCTACCTGGTCACACTGCCAATTCTAAGTTTTTCCTACAAAGTGCACCAAAATAGGCAGCACAGGAATAACTGCCTGCTGAGTGACTGCCCAGATTGCAGTGACTGCACCAAGGTATCTGCCAGCCAGTGCCCATGTTATCTGGCTTTCTCCTGCCTGGGTCTCTCCCAGGAGGGTGTTCTCTGGCATGTTTGTAATAACTTGTTTCCCTGATATCTCCTCCTAGCCTGGGGGATAATTTCTATTTTCTTTTCCCCCACTTCCCTCCCAAAGACAAACCAGCCCCGCTCTGGGTTGCCCAGGTCCTCTCTGGCCCCGGGGCTTCCTTGTCTCTTGGCTGGGGCTGCTTTTGTGTGTGGCTGCACCTTGTGTGGGGGGGGTTAAATGAAGGTGGTTAGAAACCTGACGGGTGACATTTTATTTTATTTTTTCCTGTTCATTTTGAATTCTCCCTGAACTTGGTGAGAGCTGCTCTGCAGAGTAATGGCTTCAGGTAAATCACTGAAGCTTGGTTCTGTTGTTGATGAAGATATGCGATTTATATCGACTTCTCATTCAGACTGATGGACAAACCTCTTTTAAGGAAAAACATTTGCCTTTTTGTGAAAGAAAATTCAGTGTATGTAATATAAAACTCCAAGGAAATTTGAGGGCAGTTCTCAGCTACGATCCCAAATTGATGTTCCTTCGACGTTGCCATGACTGCGGCAGAGTGACTCATCCTGTTATGGTTAGCAATTTGCTTGTCTTACAAAGTCACCGGGGAAATAATTTTTCCATATCTATATGTACCAAGGCTGTAAGGTTTGCTATAGCAAACAAGACAAATAATATTTTGTGGTAATACGAGCAGCCAACTGGAAAACGAGACCAGTAGGTTCTATTCTTAGTTCTGTCATTAACCTTGGACATTTTCTTCAATTTAACTCAAGCTCTCCTTAGCTGTCTGTATACCAGAAAAAGTTATAAATACAGGAGATGGTTTTAGAAAGTAATTAAAATTCTAATGTTTAAAGTGGTCTGGAAATGTAAAATGTTCATAAATAATACTTCCAAAACTGCTGGAGTAGAGTCAGGCTATGTGGATGTGGGTTATCAGGTGAATGTGTGAGGGACGGGTGTGGCAAATGCTCCTGAGGGGCAGGCTGCCTCCCTTAGGGAGGGAAATCGGTCTCACCCACACTAGTAGGAATTCTGTCTTCCCCTCTTTGGGGCAAATTTCCCTGGCTAAGCCCAGCTCTGCTCATTGAATCCCAGAGCTGCCTGTACTTGTGGCATGCCGAAGGGTTTTAGGCCTGGTCTGAGGTTCCAGAGCAACGAGCAGCCAAGGCCGGCGACTTGCCTCAGCGTCGGGCTGCTGGGTGCCGGTGGTGGCAACTGCGTCTGCTGCCAGGGCAAATAGAGGAACTTCGCTGAACTTGAGCTTGATGTGGCATCTTTAGGAAGCTGCAGTTATGGCTATGGGAAAGAAATTACTGAAATAACATTGTTTAGCTTGTCCTCCTTGCTCTGCTATAATTTCTGCGTCAGAAGGTACCTGTTTGATCTCCCTTCCTCCTACAGGCACTGCAGAAATCAGTGCTAATATATTAAAGCTGTGAGGTTTCATAGTCTGTGGCAACTTTTTTCTTTTTGCAGTAAGATACATAAAATAATTCTGCTGGGCAGATTGACCCGTCACGATGGTCTTTTATTTGAAAGATGCAACCTGAAGCCCTTGTTCCTAGGGGAACGGTGTGTCTTTTTGTCCAAAGGCAAGGTAGCCGCTTGCTGCTGCTTGTGCTGCCTGGTACTTTGAAGATGCTTTGTCATTTCAGTTCTGTTTTTTGTTTTTGTCTTATGAAAGATTAGATCTGTTTTGACTTTGAATTGTTTGTCAAGGGGGGAATATCTAATGATTACTGTGATAATTCTCAATGCATTTAAGTATCTAATTTTCTTATATGGTAAAACATTTTTGCACAGCTGTTTAGAATAAATAATGCATTTTGCAAGTCTACCTTGATATTCCTTGATATTACAATTACTAGTCTTCTGCTACACCACTTGTTGGGAAATATTGATTATTGATGTTGGAGGTAGGCTGATCAGTTTTAAGGCTTGTTTGGCTATGGGAGCATTGGTTTATACCAAAGTCCACTTCAAAATGGCTGAGAGGGGGGAAAAAAAAATCTGTCCTGTCAAGGGAACCATGAAAGGTGATTTTTGGGGCAACATTTTATTAAGTATTTTGTTCTGATTCTGTGTATTTGTCCCATTATTCGAGGTATCTTAAATTGATTCCTGTGAGCTGACTGGTTCACAACGCGGGGGGTGGAAGCAGGACTGGTGGGGAATCTGAGTGCAGCCTTGAGCCTTTGTTACCTACAGAAGGTGGGGGGGGGTGCAACAGCCTCTCAACAGTGACAGGGACTTTCTGTGCTAGAGGTGCAAGTGTACTGCAGAGAGAGAATGGAAAATTTGATTCGACGTGTTTCCCCAAATAATTGGATTTTTTTCTTCTGTTGCCAGAGTAAGTTAAATATTGTTTATTTCTAGTAAGACTAAAATAAGGTAAAATAAATCAAGACAAATGATCAGTCACCATACATTACAGCCAGGAAAGAAGTTATCGTTACAAAACTGTATCTCCTTATTATTCAACTTGAGATAACATCTTACAGAAGTTTGAAAGTATCCATTTAGATGCATTATTTTTAGTGCACTCTGTTTGAATGTTTCTTTTCTTACCCTTTCTCTCTCATTGCTAGGTTGTGACTAGACTTATTCACTTGCTGGGTGAGAAGATTCTTGGCAGCCTTCAGCAGGGAGGTAAGACTCATTCCTGGACTATTCCCACCCATTCTGGTGCTTCCTTGGAACTAGATTTACATCATTAAATTCGGAAACAGAAAGTGCATTCTTGACAAGATATTTTGTTTCTAAATATTTTAGCTGTTGTCACAGCTAATTCATTATATATAAATACTTTTTTTTGTGGAGAATGGCTGAAGAAGTATGGAAGTGGAATGACTTGCAAATGAGAGAAAAATACTGCATATATGCAGTGAAACTTTCTTAAAATTTCTTGCAAAAGAGGAGCTCAAAGGGAGCACTGGAAATAACTGCTATAACAGACTTGAATCAGATAGTCATGCTGAGTGGCATCTGCACATTGACTGACTTAGTATGTCTGTGTTTGCATTATTTCAATGAATTGTCTGAGAGCAAATGATTTGTTATGCATTGTTTTGTAGGCTTTGTGTTTGTGGCAGAGGCAAAGCAAAGTGTATTTACTAATTGAAGTGAGTAGGAGGAAATTTTCCATACAGGTTGTTGTTCTTGAGCAGTTTTTTAAAGAAAACAGATGTGTGTTAACTACCAATAGTTTTGTGGGGTTCTCTGCTGCTCTGTTTTTTGTTTGTTTTAATACAAAAATTCTATGCTATTATTTTTATTGGTGTTTTTACAATATTCCAGAGAGATTGAAATTAAGTAGTTAACTCGCATGTTTTGGAGAGTGAATTGTGAAGTCCACACTTTTATTGAAGTCTGCTCTTTACTGTTTGGGTACACAGTCAGTTTTGTAGGAATCTCTGGTGATAATTGAACTTAAACTTTTGTGCATGCTGAAATGCTTTTGTGGCCTAGGGCAGAATCTGCACTGCTTAGGAATTAGGACGATATGTGATAGGCAGAAGACAGGAGGAAAACTAGTCAATCAGAGCATAGCTATTGAAGTTCTGAGGAAAGAAGGTCTGATGGAGATGAAAGAGTGGAACTGTGACATGTAACTTGTTTGAACCTGTAAATATCTTCTTGAAGATCACCTAAAAGAGAGGAAAAACTATTTAATGATCTGTAGAGAGCTATTTTAGAAGACTTGAAATGAATAATTCCACTGTTGAATACATCTGAAAAAGATTTATCTGGTGTTTCTTTTAGTCCGACAGTATACTACTGATCTTGCATATATACTTTGACTGAGTTCTTGTATCAATTACAGTATATCAAGTACTTCTATGTGTCCATATCAAGAATTTATCTTCATGGTACATGTTGCACCTTTGGATGAAATAAGATGAGTAGGATGTTAAGCTTCATACCATCTAAGTTAATATTATACACTTGCAGCTGAGTTGGTAGGTGCTAACAGCAAAGTGAGATTGTCTGAGAAGGCTTAAGGAGGAAAAGAAATAGTATAAAAATAAAAAAGAACAGTTTGTAGAACACACTCAACATTATTCTTTTCCTGAGCTAAATGATCTGGGAAGATCTCAATCTTACATGTTACATGCATCACACGCTTCTGTCAAAAGTGCTTTTCTCTGCCCATAGTCTTTTTCTTTACTCAGTTTACTGTAATATATTGCAGATACTTCCACAGTTGTTTTGTAGCTATTTTAGAGATTCCATATTTTATTTTAATACTCCTAGATACCTATCTGTAAAGATCCACATTTTCCCATCTTGGAGAATAGTGAAAATAGGTGTAGATACATGTTTCCTGTAGGAACCTTTTTGAAAACAGGTATTTACTTCCTTGATCGGGAATACCATAAAAAATGAATGTTTATTTTGGGAATATTTCAATACTGACAACAGATTTTGAGGTTTTGTTATTTCATTTAATTCCTCTTGAGAGGTAAATTGATGTCCATCTCAAAGCTGTGGCTGTTCACAGTCATTATGAATGCCTTTTTGTCTTTTTCCTAACGGGTCAAGTAAATGCACATTGTATTTTTACCTGTTCTCATCATCCAGATATTTTTAGCTTTGCCTAACTTTACCCACATGCTATGTCACCAGCAAAAAATGATGGAAATCAGTCTTTCTCCTGTTGTAAGTGAAATATGTGGGATCTTTCCTTCTTTGTGAAATGGAGAATTATTATTCTTATTTTTTTCCTTTCAAACAGGTCATCCTCTTGGGTTACACAGCTCGAGTAGCAAGTGGGATGCCGGAAATCCTGCCAGCAATCTCTCTACAGTAGCAATTATGCCAGTGTCTGAAGAGGTGCCACTTACTGCTTTTACTCTGGAGCTCAAGCATGCTCTCAGTGCTGTGGGTAAGAAGTGTTTACATGTTACTGCATCATGGAAAATAAATGCCTCTTTTTAGAGGTATAGCCAGGTACTTGTCAATTAGTTAAAGTGGGATTTGTGCTGCATTCAGAGGGGTAGCAGCACAGCCGTGCTCAAGATCAGACCCTTTGAAATCTCTTGCTGCATTTGATTTGCTCTTTTCCTGTCCCTAACATTTAATATTAGTAGATGACTTAAGACTCAGAAATATTAGCTGATTTGTCTGGCCTGTTGACTTGGCTGTCATCAGCCCTCCTAAGACTGCAAGCGCTTTCGTGGACAAATGCACCACCCATATACTGTCCCTTTTGAGAGCCCAATTTTCTCTCTCAAGTGTGAGAGCCCTTCAGACTTTCTTAATTGTATGTCTTGATCCAGCAAAGGATTTCTGATGCAGTTTTCTTTTGCAGAGGTATGTTGTGAGTAGCAAGTCTAACATTTGATAGAGGAGCCTTGTGTAGGAGACCCACCTAGGTTGGTACTAGAATTCTAAACAGTTCTGAATTATGCCTTCCCATACTGGCTTGTGTTACCTTGTTTGTTGCCAGCTTGTCTGTCTTGTACTCACAAAACCATATATTCAATTCACAATTGATTCATTAATTGCTACATCCGTTGGTGAAGTTGTATGTGCAAGTTTCAGGTGCTTACAAAACCAAGTATTCAATTCACACGTCAGTTCCAACTCTCTAGTACAGTTTGACATTTTTCTGAACATCCTCTTTTTATCCTTATACACTATCACGGATCTTGAGTAAATCTCCTGTAGTTCTTTGAATTGTTACTTTTCTGTCTCACAGCTTAGTATTTTGAAAAGTACAGGTCACGAGATGCTTGAGGTATAACCACTTACATTTATTGGTTATTTACTTTCTTGACCTCAAATATATCTAAAGCTGGCACTTACTATTCTGTTTAAAAATCTAGGTAAGCAGGCAAAGGAAAATGTTGTTGATGCTTGAACTCTTTCACCTTTTGAGATACAAATTTGTATGCAGATGATGGTGTAGATGTGTTACAGTGAATACTAATTTGTGGGTGTTTAAAGATTCCTCTTATTTTGAGGTGGCAAAAAAAATAAGTTTGTAACAGAACACAGATTTCAGCCATAGCTATATTGCTAATGGGTACTTATAATGGATTGTTGCCAGCCTGTTTTGATGGGTGACAGCACTAGGAGCCTGTAAATAAAACAAACAAATCTTAAGTACGTAAGAGGACTATTCAGAATAAAAATAACCGTTCTAGTTGAAAGCAACTAGAATGTAACAAACTAGGGGTTTTGTTTTGATCGCTTGGCCTTTTCTTGTGCACCCTTTTTCTTTTCTGCATCTAAACTGACGTCTGTGTAGTACTTGGCAGCTATAGATGGTACTATACAACCTTGGCATCTGAAGTTCTTGCCAAAATGGAGCAGACGGCTGCAGTGGGAAGAGGAAAGTGTTGTGTGAAAACACAGCTAGCCATATGGTTCCAAACACAGCTGGTAGACCAAGCTCTCTAGCCTTGATAGCCTCTGTTCATCAGGTCAGCCTATTGTTTATTCAGCCCCACAACTCTTGGAAATAGAGGTTAACCTCCTGCCAATGGTTTACTGTGCGTGTTTGTATGTTGCATAGTTTTGAGAGGTTTCTTGTGCAGGCTGCATTGTGTGTTTTTTTTGTTTTGTTTTGTTTTTAAGCTTTTCTGTTTTCTCCTTTATGATAAGACTATAAATCGTTTGGATGTTCTGTACTGGCTCATGACTAAGTGGTCTGGGCAAGGTGCTAGGCTTTTGGAATGAGTTTTCTTTTGACTTCTTGCATCAAAAAAAAAAAAAAAAGGCTCTAAGAGTCAGTGTCATGAACAAAATTTGAGTTTGGCTTGTGTTGATGTGCACATGACCAGTTAGAACTGTGTGTGTTTTACATGTAGGGAAATTGAAGCACTGTGGAAGATTTGGATTAGGACCTTAGTTAACAGCTATTATCTTGAAACCCCACGCCTCTGTCTGAGTGCTTACTTGCTCCTAACTTTCAAATTGTCAGATTAAGTCTTGGTTTTAGTTGTGAGCTCTGATTAGGCGTTACGCTTGACTATGGAAATGAATGGTGGTGTTTAATATGCTTGAAAAAGCTATCTAAAATTGTTACAAGATGTCATTTAATACTTAAGTTTGATCCATGTTGCTTCATTGCTCTGGCCTTGAAATATATTCCAGAGCAGTATAGGGTAGCCTTTGTATGTGTGAACTTTTATGGGACAAAAGCAGTTGTTTTTTTTAGCTTTCTACTGCAACTTTAGAGAATTCTTTACTCTTCCAGTTAATAGTATTTTAGATAAATGTTGCAGTGATGCTTAGAATCCCCTTGCTGCAGGGTGGAGATAAGGACAGAAGAAATTAGAACAGTAATACTGAGATCATTGCAAGAGCCCTAATGAGCTGTAATCACAGGAGATGGTCAGGTATTGGTAATTTTTGGGAGGAGTCTGCCATTGTTTCAGGCTGACCTTCATCCTGGAGAGAGTGGTCTGGATGCAGACTGGGTTGAACAAAACCTGCAAAAATGAGATTAGCGGATGCTTTGCTATGCCTGGGACTGGCACCAGAAGGCTATTACCAGTGCTATGAGTTGGAGCTGGTTTCAGCTAAATCTGTTTAACTGTTTTGGGATTTTTGTTTGTTTGTTTAATTTTAACTGCTTCCATCTTATTAAAGGAGTCCAATAATAATAACAAACAGAGTATCTAAATCCAATAGCAGAGGATTTGTGACAGCATTAATTAATATATACCATCTTCAGGAAAGGAAAAATAATTCAGAAAAAATAAGGTGGGGTCTAACAGTTTGGTTATTGATTCTGTTGTGTGGGTAGAATTTATTTCTTAACGTTAAGCTTGAAGTGGGGACAGTTGCACCCAGCCTGCTCTCCAGTCTGTGCTGTTGGGGCCCCAGAGCCTGCTCCTCGCAGGCTGGGCTCGCATCCTGTATGCAGGGAGCGCTGAGCACGCAGGACTGCCCACAGCTCTTTTCACACTGTTTTATCAACCATTTTGTGGTTTCTTTGAGATCTGGTGTTTCTGTGACTTATGATAATTCAGATATTGTTTCCAGACTGTGTCATTGTGTCCTAATTAAATACTGAAAGACGTTCGTGTTTCCATGGCGTTTGTTCTGTTAAAAGCTGGGCTGGGAAGCAGTTACTTGGTATCTGATGGCAATAACTCAACATGAATCTGTCTTCATTTCAAGAAAGGTCTGATTGTGAAATATGATCTGAGCACAGAGGAGAGCAGGGAAGTCCTGCGGAGCATGGTGAACCAGCGGCTACTTCATTGCTTCCTCACTTGGTTTGTTTTAATGCTTCATTGTCAAAGCCCTTTCTTTTAACCTTGGTCTCTGGGTCTCCAGAGAAAGAGGATGTAGAATATAAAAAGTAGGGACAGAATTTTCTCCTTCAGAACTAGAGTGAAATGGAAGTGGGCAAGTTGTGTACAGCTTTTGGTTTGGTTTGATTTGGTTTGGGTTTTGCTGTGCAGTTCCAGGTTAGGTTAACCATGTCGATGAATTCTGGTCAATGTTCCTTGGATTTATCTTACTTGTTTTCCAGTAATCCTTGTAGAGCTGGGAGCAGCCCATGTCAAAAAGCTCTTCTAAAACATTCATGTTTGGAAAAATGTATTTGCCTAACTAGCTTTTCATTTTTCCAGTGAGATCTTCTACTGAGAGCACCTAAAAGTACCACGTGGCTGTGTAAATTCTGATTTTACGTGAGAGCCCTCTGATCATATGAAACTTCAGTCTGAAGGAGAGAAGGATTCAAAACCAACATATACTTCTCTCTTCTTGTTTCCGGCCCTTTTAACAGCTATGCTCTCTTGTGGTTCCTAAAAAAACATATACTGTATTAGAAATCTCACTGAAACGTTTTCACTAAAAAATATATTGGAGGTTTAGTGTGCAACTTCACCTGAATTTCCCTTCTTTACACACAAATTAAATTTAAACATTAAGTATTTTCTGTGTTGAAATGAACGCGGTGCCGGGAACCCAGCGGAGGCTGGTACTTTCTGCTGGGCAAAATCTTCTAACGCTGAGACATCAAAACCCTTTATCAGTTCTGTGTCTTTGACAGATAACTTTGTAGACTTTTTGTTAGGTGCAATTTGATGAAGTCCAGGAAAGTAAGTTAGCTATAATGAAACTTTCCACAGTGCATTTTGTACTGGGCAGTACCTTTACGTGTCAGTATTTTACCCAGGTTGAAGTGGGTTTGCAACCATGTCTAAGCATCAGTTACCATTCCTTCTTTCCTTCGTGTGTTTCCCAATTCATATTTGATCCAACTTTATTTGATTCAACTGAGGTGTATGATTTCTCTATTATTAGAGATAGAACTAGGGCATCTAAATTGCCACTCCTTCACATCTTGTGAAAGTGCTGTTATATGGAAAAGAAAAAAAAAAAAAAAAAAAAAGAAAGTCAGTGCCATGCTTATCTTTAGAAAGAAGGGGAGAGGTTTATGTCTCTCATGTGATGCTTACAGCTTTTTACTGGGTCAGGATTTGAGACTGGAAGCCCTGCTGAAGTGCTGCCTCAACCCTGTCATTTTCTTAAAAGATGAAATGAACTAGACCAGTGTTTTGTCAGTGTTTTTTTTTTTTTTTTTTTTCCCCCTCACTTCTCTTTCATGGGCTTGTAGTTTTGTCCAGAAAACAGATGACTTTGGAGCACCAATTTAGATGCTCCATGCGGTTTCTCAATGAATCACGATCATCTGTGCCTGGGGATTAGGCTGCTGCCAGGATTCAGACTCCCAATGAGTTGCTGACAGAAAAGTCTCTTGGGCTTTTAAAAGTCACTACCCCTGGCTTGGAAATTCATGAACTGCAAATTGCCGGAGGCTTGGAGAATGTCATTAAGTTTTCTTCACTCATGCCCAGCAATCTGTTGCTGGTTGTAGTCAGAGGGACAATAGTGGGCTAGATAAATATTTAACGTTACCTCCTATCACCTTTCCTGAGCTCTTAACTTTGAGGTGTTAACCCTATGTCTAGTCCTATGGAAAGAACAGTTCCTGAAGGGTGCAGGCAGTGGTGGGAGGACGGAGGGACGCTGCCACGAAGCCAGGGGCAGCTGTAAACCACCTGCGGGGCTGATGTCAGGTGTGGAGAGAGCATCGCGTTATCTCCTGATAACATGTTGAAGATCCAGGAGGACATCATCTCAGACGTTCCTCCTACTGGTGTGGCTGTGCGAAGGGGATATACCTGAGCAATTTTTATTACTTCATTGTTCTCATCAGTTTAGTTTAACTAACTATTTTGGTCATTCTATTTTATGCACTTGAGAACGCATATGTTGATGTTGTGATCACGTTAATGGAGGGTTATTTAATGGTTGATTAATTGGGAGCTTGCTAGGAATCGGGCGTGCAGAGCAGATGGTTGTTGCTGCCGAAGCAAAGCAGTCGGTTTGGCTGGAGGCGTCCCCACGTCCTGTGCTGGCTGCGAGCGATGGGCCGCATGTCGGCGTCCCGCACTGCTGCTGTGGGGTGCTGGGCAGGCCCCCGAGCTCACAGCTGTGTCTGTACACACCGGGTGGGAACCAGGCAGCCCCTTCCCAACCAAACAAGCGAGGCGGGTGGATGTGATCTCTTGGTGCCTCTTCAGGGCTCGGTAGAGGCCCCATTCAAGAGTGGTGTCTGTGGGTGAGGTAACTCATCCTGGCTGATGTCAAGGTGCATCTGAGCTCTACAGAGTCTGCTTTTTGCTGTGTAGGAGAGGCGTTTGCTTGGCTGGCTCACAGTGCTAAATGGCTTCCTCCTGGGGCAGGTGCCCCCAGTGCCTCAGCCCAGTGTGGTGGAGTCTGAGCTCCTTCGACCTTCTTAGATTCGTGACCGGGTGCGGGGAGGTTACTGGCAAATGCGAAGGTGGAGCACTCTGTTCTCTCCTTATCGTTAGTCTCTCTTATTGGACACTTTTATGGCATTCCTCAGCTCATTTTACATTCCTGGCTGTTAGTCCTTGCCTGCTAAACTTCCACCACAGTCATAAAACTTAGTAAGCCGCATATCCTGGCTGAATATTTGGTCCACATATCATTTCTGTTTTGCTGAGAACTTTGACATGTTAATGAACACAAATGACAACTCTGATGTTGAATGCTTTTTCAAAATTTACCTGCCCTTTATCCCTTACTGTCTTCATAGTATGCAATGTCACAAGTATTTCTTCTGGGAAACCTCTCTTAATTCCATTACTCCATCCGGAGTTGTGCTAGTGCAACTAGCTGAACGGTGAGCCACAGCAAAGGATCAGCCAACGTTAAAATGCCGTGGTAAAAAAGTCCACGAGCAATGGGGGCAGATCCCTGCAGACTGCTCAAACAGCACAAACGGAGGGGAGGCACAGGTGTAAGGACCGAAGGGCAGGTTAAACCACTTCTGCTGCTGAAATATTTATGATTTAATTCCCTCTATTGTAGACCTTTTACTTTCAGAGGAATCAGCTGCCATTTCTTTGTCCTACCCTGTTGGAGGATGAGGAAATGAATTTCAACTCTCAAGTCATCTTCCTTTCTGTGATTTCTTAACAGCTTTTACTTTTTATATTTTTTTAAGCTCTGCCTATGGAACATTTTTGTCTATTTTTATTTCTTCTTATCACTAGTGTAAAAAAAAAAAAAAGGAAAGCATTATTTGGATGTTTGAAAATACAAGATGAAAGGTTTGAGCTTTTTCCATCTCTAACACTAAACTGTGTTAAAGCAGCATGAACCCTAGGCAGGAGGAATTGAGCATTATAGGTGAAATAGATTGCCGATTGCCACTGAAGGTCGAGGTGGCTAGCTCTAGGTACTGTACTTGTGGGGTGGGTTGAACATCTAAATGTGGAATTACAATGCTTTACCATGTTGTTCATTCATGGGTTCTTGATTTTTACTAAATATATAAGCCGTGCTGCTTTATTACTGCCTTGAGAAACTACACATGATTAAATGTTTTGATATTTCGTACTTGGATTTCAGTTTTTATTAATTGAAGAAATGAAAGATTACATTAGGAGAACACTAATACAAAGAGATTGCTGTTTCATCTTTGGTAAATGTGAATTTCTCAATATGAGACAGGTAATCTCTTTAGGTTTGAGGTTAAATCTTTACATTTTCTTTGGTTTGCTTTTTTGTATTTACCTGCAACTATTCTGCAACCTCCACCATGCATGGCATGTATTACTGCCGAAAAAATAGAATTTCTAATTTAAAAAAAATGAGTAAAGTGCCTGCAAGAAGCTACTTTTCTGAGTACTGAAATTAACTCAGACACTGCTATCACCAGATGTGTGCGTGTTTATCTGTAGTGGAAGCAGTGTGAATCAGACTGCCCTATGGATTTTGGAGTCTTGGAGGTTGGCAGTGGTATAGATTCCTGTTGCTGTAATAAATGGAAAGTACTACTAGAGAGCTTTAAGGTTTAACTGGGGAGTTGTTTCACTGCAGCATGAACAAATTATATATTTCTATAGGTCAGTGAATTAATAGCTTTTTTATTTGAAATCAGATTTCTGGGTTTTCTGTGATATGAGTATTGTGTTCATGGCATGAAAATGCAGCTGCAGTAGAAACCGTTATTTTGTGTGACAGTGAGGAATTCAATAAAAGAGCTTTTAGGTTGGGACTAATGGCATTCACAGCTCTGGGAATGTGGAGAATGGGAAGATGTTATTGTAGATAAGCGTGAAAATTTTTGTGAAGACTTTGTGCTAACTTTCTTCATTGTCAACTCTAATCAGTGCACTTAGCCATCATGATCTTCAAAGAAAATACACAACTGCATATATGATAGTGGTATAGCTATACCACTATACACTTAATACAGTTCATCAGGAGGTGAGCGGCAGGTGTTCACATATGGAAAACTGTTCTTTTAGGTCCTGCTTTGCTGCTCACAAGTGATAACATCAAACAGCGACTTGGTTCTGCTGCCCTGGATAGGTACGTGCCTTCTTCATTGTTTATGGAAGAAATGTATTAAGGTGGTCTTAAAGATGGTCTGTGCTGGTCTTACAAATATACAGTGTTTAAGAATAAAATCCTGTGTTTTAACATATATTATGCTACATATATGTAATCAAGCATATTTGATGATCATTGTGTTTGAGACAATAATATTTCAAGACTACTTCGTTCAAATGTGTGTTTTGCTTTTTTCCCCATAGTTACTTTCTCACTTGTGCAATTGGAAAAGCTGAATTAGTCCAAGTGGGTATCATGTACTCCCTAGGGAAGTCATGGAAGCCCTACTGAAGTTAGGCAGCACCGCACCGTCTTTTCTCTGTGCGCATATCTAATGGTATAAATAATGGAGAAATAAAAATGCATGAGCCTGGAAACGAGGGTGGATAAGATAGGTGTTTTGAACTTAGATTGGACGAGCAAGAGATGAAAGTTTCTGACGCCCTTCAAATTTTGTGCTTGACGTGTAAGATTTCTCTCCACTCTGGCAGGAGCTATGCCATAAAACAATTTTTGTTGTTGTTATTCTTTTCTGTCCCCAGTATCCATGAATATCGACTAACGAGCTGGCTGGGACAACAGGAGGATATTCACCGTATTGTACTCTACCAGTCAGACAGCACTCTTACTCCATGGACTCAACGCTGCATCAGGCAGGCTGACTGCATCTTAATAGTAGGACTGGGAGATCAGGAGCCTACTGTTGGAGAGGTGTGGAAATAACTTCTTCCCATATTAACAGCGCAGATCAAAGAAGGTCGTTTAACACAAGTGAATTTTTGGGGATTTGATACCCACTGAAGCATAGATAATGAAATGGTCATGAGAAATATGTTATAGTTACAAGAATAATTAAATGAGGATTCTCAGAGATGGCAAGCTTTATGTAAAAGTATTTCCAGATAAATTCCAAAGAATCATTTAGGTCAGTGGTAAATCAAAAGCTTTAAAGCAATATGTCAGTCATGTTTCTTTGCAGGATCTCCAGATAAGCAGATAAAGTCTCTTCTTGGTTGGATTTCATGGTGTGTGTATGTATGTAGAAAAAAAATAGATTAAAAAATCTGTTGTACAAATAATTTAATGTATTTTGTTACAGACTGTAAGCCTTTTTTTCCCCCCCTATTACCTATTTTTAGCTTTGGTATTTTACTACCAAAGTTTGTTGACCAGGCATATAAATTCGACAATAATTGGAAAAGTGGGTTTATTAGGATTGTGAAGTGCAGAGTATGACCTCCAAAGAGCTAGGGACCGTTAACCATCTGCAGCATTCTCGTGCGTCGTTTTGTGTTGGTTCTTTATGTCTGCATGTGGGAGGCAGGAAGCACGGTAATGTCAAGTCACAATCAGTTGCCTAAAACAAGAAAATAAGGAAGGCAAGTAGGAAAAAGTGGTCTGATTGGAAGTGGGGGGAAAAAGCAAAATATGCTGAACATTTGTAGGCTTAAGTATGGCACGAGAAGCAACCTCATTCAGCATGAACAGCATGCATCTGTGCTGTGCATTTAATGGTTTATGTTTTAGGTAAAAAGTGTTCATTTTTAAGCATTTCAAATTTGAAACCTTGTCTAGTTTTAGAGTTCTCTTTGCTGTGTAAATCCACAGCTATCAGTGTAATTGACTAAATCGATCTTGTTTGAGTTTCTTAGTGTGCATAGAGGTCTGCAGATTAAGTTATGGGGTCGGAAATATTTGCATGTATATTCCCCAATACAATATTGTATTAAATAGATAATGGAGCAGTAACAACCTGATGCCCAAATTCCTTTGATGTGTATAATTTGCTGTAGCTGGAGAGGATGCTGGAGAACACAGCGGTGCGAGCCCAGAAGCAACTCATCTTGCTCCACAAAGAAGATGGACCCCTGCCTTCCCGAACTGTGGAATGGCTCAATATGAGGAGCTGGTGTTCTGCTCATCTTCATCTCCACTGTCCCCGCAGGGTCTTTTCCAAAAGAAGCCTGCCAAAGCTGGTAAGAGATACCACAATTTACTATAGGAAACAGAAATAAGGGGCTCATACCATCCTGACGGTTTCGTGGTTGTCTATTTGATATACTAAATGTTGAGTCAAGGTCACATCAATCAGTAGAAGTATCCTCATTGGCAGGATCCCTGTGCTTGAGAACATAATGCTAAAGCAGAAATGGTGTTTACTGGTGACTAAATCCTTGGTTAACAAAGAGAAATATATCCACAGAAAATACTGTACTACTCTGAAATTCTCCCAGCTAATATAAAAGTATGGGAGATGTAATTGATGACTGGAACTGTTTAGATACTTCACACAACAATAGGGTTAATGAACTACAGCTATCCACTTTTTAACAGTAGGCTGTAACCTGCCTTTGAAATGATCATCATCTTATTCTCTTCTACAGATAGAGATGTATGAACGCGTATTCCAGAAACCACCAGACCGCCACTCTGACTTCTCTCGCCTGGCTCGTGTTCTGACTGGAAATGCAATCGCCGTGGTCCTTGGGGGCGGAGGAGCCAGGTAGGTCCAAGGACCTTCTCTGGTGTCTACTGCCAGAGGTCCCAGCCTATTGGTGTGCACCCTGTGGCTTGTCCTGGACATGTGGTTGAGTTACTGCAAGGTCCTAGAGCACCACTGTCACTGGGATGTATCTGCACAGATTGTTCAGAATAGCAGGCATTCTGTAAAATCAACACTGATTTTATTGTAAATAACATTTTGGGGAGACACCGAGGAGATGCTTTTGTTATGCAAACATAACTGTGTGGATTTGTGTTTGGATTTCTGCAGAAGGAACACGAGTGATTATAATGACTTGAGCCCTCTCATAAGTTGGGCTTAATATCAGGAGTTGACCAGGGCAGTAAATGTGACTTCTTTCGTTTGCCTGCACTATGGATTTATCCCACTGGATTCTTACACTAGAAAATGTCTCTCAATATTTCAAAGGCCCCCAAAGTACAGACAGCAAGAGGAATTATGCCCCGTATCATAAAATCATAGAATTGCTTGGGTTGAAAGGGACCTTACAGATCATTTAACTCCAACCCCCCCTGCCACAGTCAGGGATGTCACACCCTGATCAGGTTGGCCAAGGCCCCATCCAGCCTTGCCTTGAACACCTACAGGGATGGGGCATCCACAGCTTCTCTGGGCAACTAGTTCCAGTGCCTCACTACCCTTAGACTGCAGAATTTCTTCCTAATGTCTAATCTAAATTTATCCTCTTTTATTTTAAGACCGTTCTCCCTTGTCCTATCATTATCTACCTGAGTAAAGAGTCTTTCTCCATCCTTTTTATATGACACCTGTAAGTATTGAAAGGTCGCAATGAGGTTCCCCTGGAGCCTTCTCTTCTCCCGGCTGAACATCCCCAGCTCTCTTCTCCTTTCTTCATAGGAGTGGTGCTCCTCTACTCATCATAGTAGTCCTCCTCTGGACTCATTGTAACAGGTCCACATCTTTCTTGTCTGGGAGCCCCAAACCTGGACACAGTGCCTGGACAGAAGTGGGGCCTCATGAGTAGAGGGGGACAATCACCTCCCTTGACCTGCTGGTCACACCTCTTTTGATGCAGCCCAGGACACACAGGTAATGGGAGAATGTACTCTTTGTGATCACCTGAAACCCCCAAGTACCTTTACACTTCTGACAGCCTTACTTTTCAATAAATAAATAAATAAATATTTTTGCAGGTGCAAAGGCAAGATGTGTGCTGAACACTCCTATTAGAATTCCAACTGAGTTCTAAGTGAGCTTTGGAAATAGATTATTACCTATGTTTTTCTTTGTAGTTCCTTTTTTACTTTGACAGTTTTCTGTTGAGACAAACATAGAATTCAGTAGCCCTTTTTCTCAAGAAAGCACCATCTTCATTATCTTCATTGCCATATTCTTGAAGCCCTTCTATGAAACAGTGCTTTGAAATACCTCTCATTTATATTTATATATTTATATATATAAATAAGCATGTAGACCATCTATTTAAATCCATGGAATTATTACATTTTTGTCTTTGGGCCAGTGCATTCTCATCCTTTGAGGGGAGTATTCACTACAGCAAAGGTTAGAACTCATTTGTGACAGCTTGTTCTGATTAGTCACTTGATGCTGAGAGAGCCAGCGCTTTGGCTGTTTCTTTGAGTGTCTGTAAAGATGCCTTTATCGTGCTTGCTTTCAGTTTCCTCACCTAAGATGATTGCAGTGTTCCATTTCTGAGATAAGTATTATCCTGTGGAGACACAAAGTAAAG
Source organism: Anas acuta (assembly GCF_963932015.1). NCBI lineage: Eukaryota > Metazoa > Chordata > Aves > Anseriformes > Anatidae > Anas > Anas acuta. Next base: position 1,935,231 of record NC_088998.1, read on the forward strand.
CAGAGAAAGGGAGCTTGTACTTAATCTGGGTATCTCAGGAGATTTCTGATCAACTGATGTAAAGCACTTGGTTCCTTGTTTTTTTGTTTTGTTTTGTTACAAGCTATCTGATATCTCTCTTTACTGAAGCCTGTGTCATGCTAAAATATGTACACTTCTGTATTTCTGGCAGCACATTTTGCTCATTCCCTTCCTTTCTTCCTTCTGTAAACACTGCTGTAATTTTTACCAAACAATTTATTTTTTTTGTCCTACTTAATAATTGCAAGCTACCACCTGCTGGTTTTCAAGAGCGGAGGTAAGAAAGAGCAGGCTTATTAGAGCCTGTTTGTTGGTCCTGTGCATCTTCCTCCACAAATCTGAACCATTGCACAGCTACTGCCTTGTGTATAGGTTTTCTGGATGCTCACCACCCATTCGGCAATGTGACCATGTCTCATTAGCCATTAATTTGCACACCTCTGCATTTGTGCAATATGGAAGACTTTAGGAGGATTAAATAGCAGAACAGTGTGTAAATATGATACTTCCTTCTTTCTCTGAAACCCTGTTTATATCGTGGTCCCTAATGCTTTTACCAGAACGTGGATGGTGGGAGCATTGTGTTTTCAACAGAAAGGTACTTGTGTGCTATTTCTGTAACTGAATTGTTGTCCAAATTGTGGGTGGATGAAAGATGAGGATTTTTTAAAATTGTTTTCAAAGTGAGAGTATAGTTAATATCCTGGGGAAGGGACAAGGTTATTCTGAGCTCTGTAAAAAAATCTGTAGCTTTGCAGGTCAAAGTAAGTTCTTAGGTCCCCGTCTCTAGTAACAAGGAGACTTTGAGAGACTGTATACTATGATCATCCTGCAATTAAAGCCTATTCTGTATTAAAAACGTCATGATGAGTGGCCACACAGGCTACTGATAGTTAGTCTAGCCTTTGGTTAATACCCTACGTGAAGTAACCTCTTATCTTGTTCTAGAAGCATGAATCATATTGGTCTCAAAAAAGAGGGAACTGAGAGTTACAGGGTGCTGGCTGATGGTTATTTCTGTTAAAGGTATTGTGTTCCGTGACTAGTAATATTTATTTAGTTATTTCTGGCATGTTTGTCTGGCTTCACTGTGATAGTTCAGGAGGTTTTACTGGAGCAGCTTCCTAGTAATTATCTTTGTGGTTTGTCATGACAGAAGGCGCATAGGAACTAAGGGTTTTCTTTCTCCTGTAAGTTTAAAAATATAACAAATCAAAGTGATACAGTTCTGGAATTATAGTATTTTTGCTTTAGTCAAGTGCTAACTTGAGTTAGAAACATCGAGGAGTTTGAAGGAAGACACAGGGATTTGAGTTTAGAAAAATAATACCCTTGAAACGTAGTTGCAAGAATAGTGACACATCAAACCCTGCAATAGAGGCACGAACCACCCATAAATCATTCTCAAGAGTTTTAGCCATCCCACGTACAGCCCACCCTTTCTTGCATTTTCCATAGTTGTCTCAGCAAAGCCCTTTCAAAACTAAAATTTATGGAGGGTAAATAATTAATAAAGAAGTAGCTGGGAATCCCTAGGGCTTTGGAAAAAACCACTTGGTTGTGATGTTTCGGAAGACTGACTGAAACAAAATTGTGATGACAAGCGTTGTTGTTGATTATGAAGGTATCATTCTAGGAGTGAATTTGCTCCAATTCCACATGGGCATATTAGGAAAATACAAAGCATGAGATGTATTTGCTTGGGGATTTTGATAAGAAGCTGTATTTCTAGTAACACATGATTTAAATACATGATGTGCATAAGATATGTTTATTGAGAGGGAAAGAGCTAAAAGAAGTTAGCTGCCTTTTTTGGATGTGCTGGCTGAAGTAAGGCCTAGTAATCAGCTGTGTGTTCGTGCCAGGCAGGCACATGGTGCTGGTGACCTTTACCAACTGGGACTCGTGGAGTCTGCACGTCCTGCTGCTGGCTGTGGCTCTGCAGCACTCTGTGCCTCTGCTGTGCCTCTCCATTCTCTCCTCTGCCCTTTCAGGCAGAGCATTTCAGCCTCCCCCGAGGAACTGCTGCTGAAGCATATTTGTGGGTATTTCATCAGGACATCTTTTCTTTTCTCCTCTTCCCATTTACTTTTCTTTTCAGACTTATCATTTTGCCTCAGCTCTCGATATGTCAAGTACTTTTTCCCCACTGCTTGTTCTTGCTGACCCTAAGGCTTTGACTCATTCATGCCTTTTTATTTGAGGCACTTGACCTGTTTAATCAACTTTTTCTTTCTTTCTGCCTTTTCTTCTTTATTTTCAGGGCTGGCCTTCTGAAAGGGTAGGATAAAAGTAGCAGCTTAGGAGAAGCACATTATGCCTTTCTTGTTATGGACTTGTTTGTGTCTGATGAACCTACTTGTTGCCTTGTCTGTCTGTGTCCCTGAAGTCTGCATTGGGTGCAGGGTGCTCAGACCCCAAGGTTTCAGAGAAGTCCGGATGTGCTGGTACATCTACCACCTGGTAATTTATTGGCTGCTACTTTGAGTCTGGGAACCCTGAGCTGTGCTGAGCCTGACTTAAAGCCTGGCTTTCTCTTCTGATTCAGTGGCTTTACCCAGTGATAAAAGATTGGAAGAGCACCTGAGAGGCAGATCTCATAATCATTTTGCTCTTAAGAGATCATGGTTGCCTTTCACTCCCTTGCTGCTTGACTCCAAGATCCCTGACTCTAAAAAGAATAAAATAAGGAAGCTTTGCTGTCTATGCATTCACTACCTTTGGCAGCAACTCCAGTTCAGTCAGAACTGCAAGTTCTTTAGCAACTGAGATCTGTTCTGGACTGTCATATTTTGCTCCAGTAACCCACAAAAGTAGACAGAAGCATGTCCATTCCCTGAAAATAAGGAAGGCTGAACAGAAAATGTCTAAGCTTAGTGGGTCTTGTTGGGCATAATAAAAGTGAAGGCTCCCAGGTGAGGACCCAGCTTTGCACCCCATGGGGCAGGGCGGGCTGGCCAGTACCGCAGTGGTGGAGCTGCCAGGCTGTCCCCCAGCCATCAGGGTGAGGTGACGTGGCTGTGTATGTGGTGGAGCTGGAATCTGAGGTGGAAGTGATGTTCCAGGAGCAAAGTCCAGCCCTCAGGGTGAACAGTTTGCTCACAAGACACAGACAACCGCCTTTCCATCCAGTAACTTCCTTTCCTGTGGTGCAGGTGGTAGCAGCATTGTGGTTATGAAACCCTGATGTTCAATTTCAGACAATAAGAGTCTTCAGGGGAGACCGCTTGAAATTTTATGGTGCAGGTGCTTTGGATTCAGTTCCAGCAGTTAGGGAAGATTAATTCTTATTCCTCAGCAAACACAGTTAACTAATGATAGGAGGCGCTTTACTCATATCAGTGGAAGGAGCACGTCTGTGGGGAAATTGACTGAATACCACCACTGCAGAGGTACAGTACTTGAAATGGAGATGTGAGCTCATGAGATTGATTACTGTGCCTCAAATACAAGATAGTAACTGGAAGCCTGAAGAGAGTTGCCTTTTTAAAACTGTTAAGCTTGACCACAAGCACCCAGATGATGTGTTGTTAAAAGAATGTGTGTTTGAGGAGTGATGGGGGTAGAGGGAAGGAATTTGCTGCCTGAATTCAGTAGCTGCTGCCAGAGGCAGCACTGAAAATACAGTTTTAAAGAGCATAGAGCAGCGTTTTTTCCCATGGGCTCCTAAACATAGCCAATATAATGGTTACAGAAGGGATGAAAGAAAATCACAGGAGCATTTCCTGGATTCTTGACGTTCCTTGTATACGTCAGAACACAGTAAATACTTTTCAATTCATTTTTGGGGTTCAAAACTTTACATAGAGTGAGCCTAATGTGGGGCATCCCTAGGTATAAGGGATGGTGATCTGAGAAACCCAAACGTGCTGGGATTACTGCTTCCTTCTGCTGCAGAATACAAGTCCCATTCATCTTAATTTGCTTAAGCATGTCTTCTCTATGCTTCCATTCCTACCTAGGTCCACTCACCCTCTTTTTTTTTTCTCCCCCTCCGTGATGTGTCTCTGTTTTCCCTTTCTGACATGTCCAAGACCTGAGATTAACCAGTTCTTTGCGTCCTTTCATCCGCTGTCATTTGTGCTTGTTTGCTCTACATCTGCCCTTTTTTCCTCTCCCAGTCTTTGATTTCAAATCCTCTCTCAGAAGAGCTATTGCACACAAAAGAAGAGGTTTGTCAACTGTTTCTGCCATGCTAGCACATATCCTTATTTTTCAACTTAACAGAAATGCACGCAGCTTTGGAATAATTCTCCTTGGTTCATGCAGTGTGCTTTGGGACTGCACTGCATTTTGCAAACAGACTATAGGTAACACTGCTTAAAGTTGTTCTCAGTGGTTTGTAATGGGGCACAGATATCCCCACTGAAGCAAGGGACGAGCAGTCAGGATTTCACTTTGTGCTTTGTTTCAGCTCCTTCAGCTCCACTGTGCAAATGGCTTAAACACTTGTGGTGTTCTGTAAAATGAGGCTGTTACCAGCTCAGCTTTGGCATCTGTGCAGGTCAACCTTTATAAAATGCTCTGAAGCACTTACATTCTGAAGAAGCATAAGCTATTACCACTATGAAATTTGGGGGGTTTTAGGAGAGTGGTGTTCCCACTAAATGTACTTGGATTTATGCTCTTATCTCGGTGAGCTGAACGTGTCTGGGGAATTTGCTTGGAACTTGATATCCAGCCCCATTACTGTGATTAAGTTAACTCTATTCCAGTGGGCAGTGGTTTAGGAGTAACCAGGCTGTTGGTAATCCTCTTTGTGTTGTCTGGCTGCAGCGCCAAGATACACTCAACATGTCTGCAAGGGCTGCTGAGATTTGGGAGCACCCTTGCCTGTCTTGAGCAGCAAAGCGACCCGCAGTCCCGAGGTAATTCTGGGCAGAGCCCGCTCAGGTGCCCATCCCTGCAGGGTGCTTGTAGAGGTGCTGTGGAAGAGACGCTCTGTAGTAAAGAGAGAGGTTCCTTGAATCACTACCTCTGAAACTGCGTCTGTAGGATGTGCCAGGTCCAAATCAGTTTGTGTGTGTTTGTTTTGGTCTCCTGGTGTCCTGGAAAGGTTAATTGCTGGGCATGTGCAGAGCTAATGTGGATCCAGCACTGCTCTCAAGTCAGCCAGCCAGCTTGGTGGCACGACAGCCGTGCTGGGCTCTGTGCAGCTTTGGCTGAGATCTGTCTCCAGCGTGGTCTCAGCAGTCCTGTACAGAGTCCCTCTGGCACAGGTTGGGTGCTTCTGCACTCAATTCTCACAGCATTTCCTAATTCCTACGTAGGCAAGGTAAGACTGAGGGGCTTTTTTGCAGTTGTGTTTTTACTTTTCCTTTCCCCTTGATGCAGTCAGGCAGTATCCATGAAATCCATGTTTCATTTCAGATTACTTGCTGGAGATACTGAGATAATATGTAGGGAATCAGCTTTTTTTTTTTTTTTTTTATCACAAGCCTTGAAGAATGTGCACCATTAGAAGGATCCCATTCCTCTTCCTGGTGCTGCTGCTAAACGAGATTGCATTTTTCAAGTTTCTTTCATATTTCTTCTTTCTACTTTTTTAAAGAAAGATTAAAACTACAGTCCAGCATTTGCAGCTTGTTAGTGGCCAGTAACTGTTTATGAAGCAAGATTTTTACAGTATGGAAGTGTCAAAATGTTATGAAAAAGGCTGACTCTGCTTTGTGTCATGAAAAGAGCTGAATGCCTGAAATATCCTTCCACCAGTTCCCTTTCTTCCAAGTAATCCCTTTGTATACCAAGCCAAATCTCAGCCTTCTGACATTTACAAGGGCAGGAAGTTAGCAGCTTCGAGGTTAATCCTTGTGCCCTTTGCATTTGTCAGCCTGCAGCTCTTGCCCTCCTTCAGACACACTTAGCTTACTGCTGTGGTGGATGGGCTTCTGTGGAAGGGAAGCTATTTGATGACCTGTAATATGCTTGTGTGTCTAGTTAGATATCTGTATCTCAGCACGCAGTAAAGATGTGATTTTTCTTTACCATATCCCTCATTTTAAGCTCAGATAAATGTATGAGGGTTTCAGAGCTTGTGATTACTCATAAAGGTTTTTGGAGAAATGACCTGGTGCCCTGTATGTTTGTGCATTTGTATCATGTAGAGCATCCATTGCCATGTACAAATAAATTGGACCCAAAAATGAAGACAGAATTCCAGTGTCAGCCATGCAATTAGGCTCCTGGAGTCCCAGCATCTTTCAAACAGCAGATTTGATTTCAGGGGGATAGCCAGGAGCCGAAGTAGCAGGTGAAGAATCTAAACTCTTTAAAGATAAAATTTTATCTTGGTCTAGGCTTTACTTCTGGTGCTGTTTCATAAGTCTGAAGGAGAATGATATGGAGTAGAGGATCTTTCTTGGAAACGAAGATGATAACTTATGTTTGGACACCTAAGTTGAGTCTGACCCAGATCAGCCCTAAAGCATATTTTTTGAACAAACAAAATCAAAGTCCTAAAAATAAAGTGGTGGGATCTGAGTATTTGCTTTTGCTCAGGAAAACCTCTTGAGACATGGTTGTGAACTCGCACTGAAGGCTTCAGATTTTGTGTGCAGATGGTCGGTAACACACTGCAGCATAATTGCTCCTAAGAGGCTTTGCTTTGATTTCTTTGGGGATGGTGCACCTCGTGTATTGCTGAGTGCTCGGCCATGTGGTTTATGCATCAGTTACAAATTCTGTCTTAAAGTGCAGTTGGCTTACACATGGGCAGAGCCGCGTGGCTGTGATCAGATCTGAATGCTAATTGCTCAGTGAGTTGTGCAATGCTTGGGTCATCACGTGCACATAAAAGCTGTGTTCGTGTGGCTTGGCACCCACGTAATGTTCTTCCCATCTGAAGCACCTATGTAATGTTTGCTCCCATTTGCCATGGAGGTAAAGGATTGTAATGGCTTCTATTAAATCCTCCAAGCAGCAGGAACTGAGGAGCCATCTACTTCAAGGTTATGACTGGGGGGAAAAAAAAAATTCCAGGTGGTTTATTTGGACTGCCCTGTCCTGACCTCCAGACTTCAACCCACCAAGCTCATTAATTTCTAGCAGTACTTTGATATACAGATGAAATTAAGCAAGCAGACGGAGGTGTGGTTTTTCTCTCGTTACTGGTTTTGTATCTGTGTGATCTGAAACAACCGTGTGCCGTGTTACAAAGCTGCAAGTGGAAGAAATCCCCTTTGAGAGAGCTCTTTCCATGTAGCAGCCTTAACAGTCTGTTGCCAATCGATGGGCTTTCAGGAGGATAAAGCCCTAGGATTGCTGTGATTTTAGGAATCTGTGTCTAACCTTATCTGGGCAATGAGCTTTTCCCGTTAAGAAAGGACGCTGGAGAAGTTGAGTAAAACCACTCTTAAAAGCACAGCAGTTTCAAGAATTTGTCTGTGTCTGGTGCTGAACTTCCAAATGCTCAGTACAAGGGGTCGGGCAGCTCTTGTACTGGTTTGTCCCGGCCTCTCCCCTCCCTCCCCTGCAGTGCTCTGCCGCTGCCTCTCCGGTCCCTGGATCTTTCCCTGCCATGCTGCAGCTCCCAGATGCATGCTCAGAGAGGTTGCTTTGAAATATAAATGACTGTAAGTGGTGGGGGACAGAACAAGGAGATGTTTGTTTCCCAAATAAATGATTTTTCTTTGTACGTAATTGTATTATTTCTTGGCTCAGAAAAAGAGATGGAATTGCATTTCCCCAAGCAGGGAGTCATTTGGGACGTGTGGTTTTTTCCACGCAGCATCGCCTCGCCTCTCTCTCTCCTCTCGCCTCCTGCACCCACCTACCAGAACGTGCTACCAGCAGGTGTGATCAGAAAACACTAACACTGTTACATGATATACTTCTGTTCCGAATTTCTTTTTTTTTCCCCTCTCCTCCAGTCCTGTGGCTTAGTCACGCTTTCACATCCCAGGGCTACGTAACCTTACAGCCCCTCCGGAAGGTCTGAGCAACTTCTGCTCGTTTCCTTGTGTGTCAGGCACAAATCTGTTTAAAGTTTGTTCTGACTTTGTTATACAGAGTGCAAACAAGGTCAGGAGTAAAAGGAAACTTTATTTGAATTCTCTCCCGAGAAGGTCATTTCAGTGGGGTTCTGAGAAACAGGAGGTGCTTTTCCTGACAAGCATGCGTGCTTAGTGCTGAGTGTGCAGGAGCATTAAGATTAATTTGCAATCCTTATAATATGGCAAAGGAAAATGGTTCCTTATCTCAGAATTAAGTAGACAGTGGGAATCTGAGAGTAAAGCTAAATGGGAGGATGAAACAAGGCTGTTGCTAATGGCAGGGAAGATGGGAGGAATCGAGGTCTCTGGATCAATATGCCTGTAACTGGGGATGGTTTTAAAATCATGAAAGCTTCCTTCAAGGCAGCTGCTGGGAAGGATCGTGGTGCTAGGCGGATGTTGGGATGAGAACCAGATAATGAGGGGTTATTCTCTCTCTTTAGCTTAGAAATGGGGCTTAATTCTTAAACATTGTCCTGAACAGAAACTTCCTCATAAGTGTGTGAGCAGTACAGTAGGAAGAGAAATGGCTCTGGTTTCTGCCACCTCTTTGAGCTGAAAGCTCCATCACTGTAATTCTGGCAAATTTACGATACTGGGAAGCCCCATGGTCAGGAAACCTAGGAAATAACATTACTGGAAAGGTACAAGTATGATTAGATTTCAGGGCCTTCTTTGTACGTGGTTTGCAGCTGCAGAAGACTGGAGGTGCCGAATTAGGGATAATTCTGTTCCCGTGCAGCACGTGGAAGACATGCTTGACTTCTCAGTCCTCAACTGTGCCACTTAACACGGTGATCGACAACAAAACATATTCAAAAAAAAAAAACACATTTGTTTCATGCAAAGAGCAAACTTCTCTATCTTAGACATTCGTCTGTGCTCTAACAACTGCTCATGAAACGCTTTGAATGGAGGCTGTTACAGTAAGGACAAACTGTTCTTATTTGTATATCTTTGCTTCTTCAGGAGTTTTAAGGTTATGAGAGAGACTTAATTCAGGTTTGTTAGGTTATAGCACAGCTTGGTATAGTCCCTTTGGCAATTTTCCTGGTTTTCTACCTACTTTGCTACTTAATTACCCCGGGAAGTTGATGCAGCAAGCTGTGTATCCCACGTCAGAGGATCTGTGGTTAGAGAAACAGAGCTCTGCAGCAGCAGTGACCTTAATTCTGCTTTTTCACCAAAAGAAATAGCATCTCTTCAGTGCACTCAGAGATGTCTCCTTCATCCCAATGAGTCTATTAGGAGAAGAGAGAGGTGCTGTGGAGGCTGGGCACCTGAGCTGTGTTTTCGTCTTTCTTTAATCACAGTGGAAGCGTGATCAGTCTGCAGCCTTGCAACTCCCATAGTCGTGGTCAGAAAACTGTGTCCCCACTGTGTGCTCACAGCATCGTGTTTATTCTTCCTGACACTGATGGGCAACAGCCTTTTGATACATTAAATGTGGTTTGTGGGGAAAATATTGGTGTACTGTCTTTGTTCTGTATTAATTGCATTTTCTTCAGCCCTCTGACCTGAGCATGCAGGACAGCATGTATTCCTACTGACAGCTTCATCTGCAATGCCCTGCTACATTTGCTCGCTTTTTCCAGTGGGTCGTATCTAATCTGAGCTCTGGCAGGCACGTGTGGAGCAGACAGATGCACTTCTCTCAGAAGAATTTTTCTTCTATCAGCTGAGCTCTGGCCTCCGTGTATTAGAGTTGCATGCCAGTAACATTTCCCCAGGGGATGAAGGCACGGGCTTGTTTCAGGAGCAGGAATTTTCCTGCCAGACCTACCAGAAAGACTGTGCTCTCTGACTGCTGGGCTATCTTGTTTGAGGAAGCACGTCCTCAACCCCACAATTCTTCTCCCTGCTTTGTGGTTGCTTATTTATAATTATTGGTAAAAAAGAAGAAATGGTGGTTGGAATTTAGGAAGTATGGCACTGCTTTTGAAGGCTTTGCAAGCATGAGTTTGGTAAGTAGTACAGTAAGCAGCACTGGAGGAGAGCTGATGCAGAAAGTAGTCCGTAACTTGCCCTGCTCAGATCAGGTTGTGAGGCAGTACCAGGGGGTGAAAGCAGAACGTAGGTCTTATTTCCAGGGTCTGATTTCCAGTTCCTCCTTGAACTGGTTGGTGCCATTGCCACTCTCTCTACAAAGGGCACTGATTAACCAGTCCTGTCCTAAGGGGTGATATATGATGGAAGAGTTTTTGTTAGTGTATAGACCCTGTACTTCTCCAGAGCACTGGGCAGATCTTTGGGTTCTGGTACAAATTATTTGGAAGTAATCATCCATGTCGCTTGTCCTTGGTGCCGGGAGTCCTTGGCTCCAAGGACTTGGGGACAGGCATTAATCCTGGCAGGGGAAATGCTCCACCGAGCTGCACTGGCAGGCAGCTTCAGGCAAAGGACAGCTGCATATGCATCTCCAGCAGCATAACGTGCATCCCCTACCTGGGACGGTCCTTTCCCCTTTCTAGATGGACTGCGCTGTTCCTCCTTACGTTTGGAGTAAGTGATGCTCAGCTCCGGTAGCAGAGATTTCCCAGTCCCTCTGATCCACATGAGCACTCTGGCATTGCTGCCCACGTGCAGTACTGCCACAAGCAATCTTTGTCCTGTGCATGCCAAACACTTGTATTATCACATTGCCCTAAACTAGGGCAGATCCCATGTGAAATTGTTCCTGGTGTTTCAAGAAGCACACTACTCCTGTTTTTTCTGCCCAAGCGCCCAGACTGTTAGTGGGGACCTACCCCCTGGCTTCTTGAATTTCTTTTTATTCTCTCTCCAGCTGCAGTATGAGGGCTGCCCACGCGGGCTGTGCGTGAGGCACCGGCGAGCTGTCAGCGGGATGCGCGCTGCCTGGCAAAGCGCCGGCCCCGGCACACAGCTTCCCTTGGCAGCACGCCCGTGTTTGCACATGCTGTGAGCTGTGAAGAAGTGGCCAAGAACGAACCAACGGCGACAAGTTGTTGAAAAGTTTTGTGTAGCATTGTTGCTGTGGGGTAGTGGGGGCCTAAAGGTGTTAAGAGGGGTAAGGACGTTTAGGAAGTCGCCTTTCAGGAGGCCACTGGCAGGTGGAGAAATGGAGGGGGTTTGGGCATCTTTGCCTTTCCGGGGGATTTTGGTTTGCACAAATACGTTTGGTCATGAAGCTGTTGAGGATGCTGGAATTGGAGGAACTGATTTTGTAGTCTTGTATAAATGAAGCATGACTTAGTCTGGCTGTCGATAGGAGATCTGTTTCAGAGCAAGAGAAGTACTTTCATTCCCATCTTACAGGTCAGTGCCTTGGAATCAGTGTGTCTTTTGGAGATACGTAACTGTTACGTGTTAAGCTGGGAGAATCACATATTGCCATGGCACAGAGGTGATGGTTTGCCAATAGAAGCAATACGATTTTGTTATTCATTCAAGGACATCATACAGTGAAGTAAAACAAATCCAGAGTGATCACATCAAACCCCTCCTACTTTATGGATGCACAAACGTGTGAATGAAGAAATCCCATTGTGGAAAAGATTAAAGGGAGAGAATCCAGTCTGAAGCTAGTCCTGGCCAGTTTAGAATTGCCCCCCAAGAAGGAAATACTTTATAGTAATTAACATTAATTACTTGATGTTGTAGTGATCCACATGATGTAGGCATTCTCTGGAAAGCAGGTCCAGTAGCGTAAGGTCTGTTCCTTAGTGAAGTATCAGTATCGGGTAGTTATAACACAGGGACAAAAGGCAGCAGTAAGTACCAGGCACGAGAAGCAGATTGCAAAAATAGCTGCAATCTACAAACCTATCTGGCTTCTCTGGCACAGATGGAAAAAATACAGTTCTTATGGGATAAAGCAATAGGAAAGTGGTGGAAGGAGAATTCAGAGACAAAAACTAAATGAGCCACTTTTTGCTCTTGGATTACACCAGTGCAGATCTGTCACTGAAGTCATTTACACCAGGATAATTGAGAACCTGTCTCAAAGCTTTTCAGCAGCTGGAGGGGATTTATTTGGATGGAAAGAATGCATTCGGCATAGCTTGGCCAAATGACACCTACAGTGGACTTGGCAGCTGTTAACAAGTATTTATAGGATGTAAACAGCAAGGGGAAAAAGGATGGAAATAGAGCAAACCACGGGGGAGCGGAAAAATGGGATGAAAATGGGGAAAGGAAGTTATTACAGCTGTATGGCTTAAACTGCAGAAACATCCATCTGGGTGGGATGAACTAAGTCGACATGCCTGATATTAATCGAACAAGGCATTTGAAAGTGGAGGCTATAACTCCACACTGATAAGCGGTAGATCAGCCTCCACTGCTAATTTCTCTGCTTCTGTACTGGCTTTGTGGAGGGGACAGGGGTTCCTCTTCCATTAGGGCGTCATCACTTATAAGGCCCACCGTGCCAGTTCAGATCAAAAGTTCCACCTCTGCACTCTTCCGTCTGATGGTGGGTCACAGGGCGGGCTTGAGAACTGAGCGTAGGCAGCAGTTAGCAGCTTCATTGCTTCCTGAACGTGAGGTTGCACCTAGATCTTCATGCTTAGTAGCTCCTGACAGCCCAGGGTCTCTGCTTTCCCAGCCAAACTTAAATCCATTTGTGATTTGACCTTTTTGGTACACGCTTACAGTGGGTTCCCTGCTTTGTGGTACGTACGTCTGCCTGCATCTAGATTCTTTTTCTTTCATCAGACTTCCTGGTGGCCCAGTGTCTCCTGGCGGTCGCAATCTTCCCCACTCAAGATTCGAGCCTGGCTTCTTCTCATGTGCAGCCCTTTCCATGCCCTGGGCACTTTCTAGTTCTGCAGTATTCTCTTAGCGAGACGTTGGAGTTTGTTTGCCTTTTTCAGAATGCTGATGTATTCTGGATTTATGTCCTTAGGTTTTCTGTTTTAGTCTGGTTTCTCTTGTTTGTTTTTTGACTTTCCCCTGAAAACTGAGTTAATATTTTTCAGTGAACATTCAGAGCAGTTCCAAATTCAGTGTGAACTCAGCTAGTTAGGAGCTCGTTGTTGTATAGGCGTTGCTACTTTTGTGTTTTTTTCTTGTCCCGTCAGCCCTGAGGTTCACATGTTTTATCACTCAGCTCCATCATTGCTCTAAGATCCTTCTGCACCTCTTGAAGTTGAGAAAGTTTTTAGTTTTACTGTCCTGAAGGAATTTATATTATCCTCAAAAGTTGCCTCCTCATTTACCCCTTTCTGGGTCTGTGTGCTGAACAAAATTCCTTCTTTCTGATGACTGCTTGTCTTCTCTTGCTCTGTTTTCCATCTTCAAGTTAATAATTAATCTGTGCAGTGCCCCATCCCATGATCCCAGGCTGGCTGTTTCTTGAAGAATCACTGGAAAAGAATCTTACTGAAAGGTCTCTGAAATCCAGCCATCCTTGACTGCTTGAGAACAGCTCTGGTAGATTTTCACATTGCTATCTTAAAGCCATGTTGACCCTTGCACGTCCACTGGTTTCATTCTTGGCTGTTCTTGTATTGATGTCTTTCACACTGATGTCAGACTGGGCGATCTGCGTTTCCTACGATCATCAGGGAGACTTTTTTTGAAAATTTCTACATTCATGACTGCTTTTTCTGGCATTGAATCTTGTTTAGCAATAGATTGGCAGTTCAGCTAATGCACATTCAGGTTCCTTTAGAAGGCAGCATTCATGTGTTTATGCCTTTTCAATGGCTGTTTGTCTGATAATGTCATTTTTCTTCTCTTCTTGTCACAGGGGATGCTCCCAAGTGGGAGTTATCAGAGCGCTGATTGAAGCTGGCATCCCTGTAGATATGATTGGAGGAACATCTATTGGTGCTTTTATGAGTGCCTTGTATGCCGAAGAACGCAGCTACAATCAGATGAGGATCAAAGCTAGGCAGTGGGCAATGGTAAGAATTTGAAATCTTGTATTTCTCCTCTCAGGTAGAGTGCAAGAGCTTAAACACGAGCCTTAGTAGGCAGCAATGCACAAGCAGCCATCCAAGGAAAGTGCAGCCATCTGCACTTTTGTATCTGCATGAAAAAAGGGCCCCTGCCTGGCAGAGAAGGAGTGAATTTTGAAAGCTGCTTGCTATGGTGCTGGCAGGCTGCAGGGATGTGAGCTCCTGAGGAGTGCAAAATTTTGCTCTGTACAAACTCCTAGTCCCAGTATGAATGCAGAATGATATTGTTTAAGTGTGTTAGCCTGTGTTTATCTTATTTTTTTTATGTGCTGGAATCTGTTTCCTTTCCAACTCTCAACAAATGTTTCTCTTTTGTGTAACTTTCTCTCTTTCGTTCTCACATGCTGTCATTTTTCAGTGGAACTGATTGACAGAGGTAATCCTTCTCTAAACTAAATGCAAAATGTGTAATTCACGTTGTAGCCTGGGAGTTCCAAAGTGCTGGTACTCTGCTGCTGGATAAATTTTTAACTTTAATATCTAATAGTTACAAAACCACATACTCATAGTTAAATCAAGGTTTGGAAGGTTGTTTGAAATACTGATGTCTCTGTATGAACGTGTAGGATGTTGGGGGAAAATTGTACTGGCAGCAGGTTCCACTGGTTAAATGGACTAATGGCGAACATCAGCATCATTTTTGAAGTTTGCTAGTAATAGTATGATTCCAATTTTGTATTGTTTATCTGAAAATCATGCTTTGTTGTGAAAATCACATTGTCATGTTGGCTTCCTTATTGAAAGGCAAACAATGTGGGGATTTTTCTAAACTGGATTGAGCTCTGGGTCTGCTTAGATCTTGAGTTTTAGGGGGGAAATAAGAAAGAGGCCATAGTTAGTACATACACACTGCTTATCTTTCCCAGGTGTCTTCTAACCTGCCATGGCATCAAGGTGAAATCTGCTCTGTGGTTGTCAGACACCCTCTACCCTGCAAGCTAGACAGTCCGTGGCATTAAAACGCATACTGAGGCCCATGCATGCTTGTGCTGTCGTGATGGGAAGGTAGCTGTGGGAGCCAGGCTGTTTCACCTCTCTGTCACTAGGAGAATGTAGATTTCATGCTTTTTGTTTAAGAACTGCCTGTGCCTGGCTGGGTTGAGAAGCACCTGAAATATAAACTGTTTATGATACAGAGCAGTTCACTGAAATCAGAAAGGTGTAGGAGGCTTGAGATTAAGGATATAAAAATAACTTTACTGAAATGTATCTGAGATACATTTAACCTTTCACTCTCTATTTCTCTCATTGGTCAAATGCTTACAGGAGAGCATCTGAGGAGGGCAAGCATTGTGGCAAGACCTCTCTGCAAGAATTTTCCTAGCCTCCAGCAGTTTGTGGCTCACTGCCATCTATCAGTTGCACTTGTATTTAATGGTTAGATTGGAGCGATGGAATTTTCCTCTGTGCATTTGTCCAGAGGATTATCTCCTCTTGTTTAACGTGTGAGGTCTGTTCTGAAGATGTGGTGACGTACAGTTAGAAATGCTGTTTTCTGGGCTTCTCAGAGATGGGCTGCTATTGAAGCCGGTTTCATTGTGTCTCCATTATTGCAGCTCTTCAACTCACCAGCCTCCTCCGGAATCACAGTTGCTTTTACCAGAAATAGTTAAAGGTGAAAGTAAGAAATTTAATCTATTGATTAACTTTTGAACACAAATCACAAAGCTTAAAGAAGGTTTCACAAAGGAAAGGGCAGGCTTGTGCCCAGCCTTGTCTGCTCAGGCTGTTCAGGTATTTGTACCTTGAAATCTGCAAATAAGCAGCTGGAGGAGAGGTTAATTACCGCTGTTAGAGCAAACATTTCTTGTTATTAATGAAGAATGGATTTACTTGACGTTTTTATGATTGTTCTGACAAGCTTGCCAAGTCCGCATTCAACCCAGAAATTGTTCAAGGGTTTGAGGACGAAAACAGAAAAGACTGCTCTGTTTGAAGCCCTTTTCCCTGTTAACAGCACGCTCGGAAGCCCAGCCCAGCAAAGTGTTTGCATTTTGAATTGAACAAAGCAATGCAAACCCTCTCTCTGAGTTCAGATCACTGCAGATGTACAAAACAGTTCATACAAAGTCGATTTTAAATCTTTTTTAACAGTGGCTATTCTGAGTTATTTTCTGTTGTGTTGCAGCAGCTGCAGGCTGAGCAAGGAGAGGGGCTCCTTTCACTAGGCACTAGCTCTGCCTGTAAAAACAGGGCAGATTTGCTTGCAATTCATAGAAAATCCATCCAAAGGGCCAGGTATGAGCAAGGCTGTTTCTCTAACTGATGAGCCGAGCAGATCAACCCCAAATTCCTGGTGTCCTGACGTTACAGGACTGCTCCTCCAGAGCAGCATCCCTGGCAGCAAGGGCTGCTGCAGGAGGTGGCAGCTGTGCAAGAGACACAGAGGAGCTTGGAGGATGCTTTTGTTAAGCCAACATTATGCAAAAAGGCTCCAGCAGCGCTCCATGCTACAGAAGATGCTGAATGTGCTGCTCTAAAGCCTGTGAGCTTTTGCTGGTGAAGGTTATTGCTGAGTGCTCTTTGTGCAAAACCTCGTAGCCTAGCTTTTTTAGCCTACGGGGGTTTTGAAATATCTCTGTTGTGATGGATTAGGTAACACTGATTTTTCCTTTTTTTTCTTTTCTTTTTTTTTTTTTTCTTCTTTGGAGCAGTCGAAGTAAATGCTGTTTTTTGTCCTGCAGTCATTTCTCTTCTTGGTATTTTTAGAAACTGGCATCTCTCTAGTAGTACTCTTGGGGCTGAGAGAAGGGAAATTTCTAATGGGATGTGTTTTTTGGATCTAATGAAGCAGCAAAGAAATAAATGACTTTTTTTTTTTTTTTTGTTAAAATACAGAGGTGTACGAAAATCATCAGTCAGTTTAGTTGCTGTATAGTGCCTCTTTATTTCTTCTGTACCTGTGTTTAACCAGCAGAACAAAAATTAATCAAAAAAAAAAATAAAAACCACCTTTCATGTTTTCAGATTGTTGTTTTTAATTGGAGAATGAATATTTCAAAGTATAAATATTTGACAAAGAAATATTCTGTTGTTGGAGGGAATGTGACTATAGGAATCCGTAATTTAAAGCTTCCAATAACAAGAGCTGCAGTAAGAATTGCTGGGTAGGCTGCTGCAGCCATTTGCTGTCTCTGATCTGAGTGTGGGTGCATGGCAGCTCAGCTGGGTCTAAGCTGGGGTTTCTGGGCTTGCAGACACAAGGTTCTGCCTCTCTAATGCTGCTCTAGCTCTTCAGCTCTGGGAGATGCTATGAACTGCCTTGGCCAAGAACTCGTGGCTTTATTCTCCTTATGCCATACTAGTTTTTGGCCAGACCAGTGCTGTGAGCTGCCTGTTGCAAGGGTAAGCCCCGCTTTGGGTCAGATCAAGCTGTGTCAGTCTGGATCCCGATACTCCTCCCGAACTGTTGCATCTGTTGCTTCAAAGAAGAAAGCTGTTCTCTGCTATCCTGGAGTGATGTCCAAGTCCATAACCCTTGTAAGACTCAGTGTATGCTGAGGATGCCTTGGGGATGCTGTAGGAGTGACAAATGGCTTTGGAGGAGCCTGGGTGACAGCGTGCAACCACCCTCCGTGGCTATGTAGGGACGGGCACAATGCCCACGTGATGGGAACTGCATGCAGGACTCTTGTGAAAGTCATAGGGAGAGCATAATAAGTAGGTGCAGTGTTTTCTAAATTACACTGCATCCTACACTGTTTTATTTTGTTCGTATGCCAGATCTTCCTGTATACAACAACAGCTACAAGGAAAGATCCATGCAAACAAACACAAAATTTGAGATGAGTGGGCAAACATTGCCATACTCAATTGGCACGAGGAGCAGGCAAGATATTAGGGGAAAAATAACTCCTGACCAGAGGAGATCAGAAAAATAAACTGGTCCCAGTTCCCCAGGTGAACGGAGTTGTGGTTATTGTGGCTTAGCACAGGTTCGGGCACAACTAAATGTAGTACAAGCTAAAGCAGCTTTAAAGAGCACAGTGCATCCTGAAGAAATAAGAAGTTAGTTACATATTTCACCTAAATGAATGAGTGCACTTTGTCTTCCAAATGGGGTTGGGAAGCTACAGCAGAGAGCTTGCTTTGGGTGTCCTCCAGGCTGCTGGCGTTCAGCGTGGGCCTGCATGGTGCTGTGCGGCAGTTCGCTGCTCTGAAATGGCCTTTTAAAAACTTTATCAGCTGCTTTAGAAGGTTTTGTTCTGGAGGGTTCTGTGCCTGTAAAAACTAAATCAGATCTCTTTTTCCTTTGTAAGCTAACCAAAGTGTTCCCAGTGACACCTACTGAGAGGACAAGGGGCAGTGGGAGGCAGCTGGAACACAGAAGGTTCCGCTTAAATGTGAGATGAAACTTTTTTACGGTGAGGGTGACGGAGCACTGGAACAGGCTGCCCAGGGGGTTGTGGAGTCTCCTTCTCTGGAGATACTCATTAAAATGCACCCAGATGTGATCCTGTGTGACCTGATTTAGGTGTTCCTGCTCCAGCAGGGGGATCGGACTGGATGATCTTTCAAGGTCCCTTCCAATCCCTAACATTGGGTGATTCCCTCTGGTTGTCTTACAGATGCAGTTCTGAATTTGAGGCTGTTGACAAAAGACAAAAATATAGGTTGCTTTTTTATATCTTAAAAAAAAAAAAGTTGTAGCAAGAGGTAGTGATAGGTATGACAGTTTATATCTACCATTTTGATCATAACATTTGAGGTGTTGAAATTAACTCCAAATTAAGCATTATTGTCTGTGAAGTTCAGATAAAAGGGTGCACGCAAAATCCAGAAATGTCTATTGCTTGGAAACACGCAGTTAAGGCACCAAACCGTCCCATTGCTGCCCTGTAGCAGGAGTGGCACCTGGCGATTATGCAGATGGCATGTTAGCGGTTACTGATTCAGAACATCTCAAAACATAGATATTTTTTCCTTTGTCTTTCCTTGACTGGACTCTGAGCTGGCCACGGTTTCTTAAATGCTCCACGTAATATTTTTTTTCTTCATCTCTTAAATTTCTTAATAGGTCACCTCTAAACCTGCACTTCCACTAGCTGTATTTTCTGTCTTTGGGATAATTCTCTCTCTGTTGGTGTGAGTTATGTATTTATTTTGTCTTTTAACTTATTTTTCTTTGTGTGTTCTTTTGCTTGTTTCGTTGAAACTTTATAGTTGAACACTGTAAAGGCACTGAACAAAATTCTCAATTCCAGCTCTACTAGTTTAAAAAAAAAATCATTTAAGCATTTAATCTGTTCTGCTGCTTTTAGTTTTTGCCCTTGCAACAAATTCTCCCATACCCTTGCTTTTTTTTTATACTTGGGGACATTGAAAAGCCTTGGGATTATCCTGGTTTGCAGTGATTTGCAACCGTTCTGCAACAAAGAACAAGATACCAGAGATTACAGCTCAGTTTTCTTTTTGCCATCATGTATGTTAGCCCTCGTTCGTTTGCTTGTAGGCTTTTACCTTGTCCCTCCCTTGCTGAAGTTGCCTTATACCATGGGGTAGCTTTAAAAAATACTTTTACGGTTGAAACTCTTTAGAACAAAAGCTGGTTTGAAGCAGAGCTGTAGAAATGAAGGTTCATGAGAAGTCCCGGAAGAACTGCAGAATGCCTGCTCTGCAAAGAGGTGGGAGCGATGCCCCAAGGCTGTGCTGTAGGGAGCTGAAGCTGGGTCGGTGTCAGAGATGCCAGCGTTGGCCTTTTCCTGTTGGACAGGAGAGAAGTACAGAGCGGAGCAGAACTGTAGAGGCTCTGGCAGCCTTTCCAAAAGGCAATCTGTAAGTTCATTTGTCTTGGGAGTGGTAGGTGGTAGCAGCTATTCTTGGAAAGCTGAGGGAGACAGTTAGCCATCAGTGTCTGCTGTAAGGGCGTCTCTCGGTTATGAGAAAGGAGAATATTAGGAAATAACCATTAATTAGAAGGCTTTTGTTCATGTACGAGATGACTGCAAGCATTAATTGCAGGGAAAATGTAGAGGCTCAGCATTATAAAGATCATTTGCAGCAAGGATAGCCTGGTGTTATGGCGGTGAGTTTCTAGAGACCTTTCTTCAGTATTAAATAATGGAATTTTGGCAGATTCGTCTTTCCCTGAATTATTTTCTCTAAGTACTGTCAGAGACTAAGTCCTTGTTTTAAGTACAAAAATAATTCTGTTTAACTCTGAAGCTGTAGGTAGCATGTGCATAGTTAGGCTGGCACACTGTCCTCTCCCCATCAAAACCTAAAAGGAGGATCTGAATGAAGGTAACGGGTTCATAGCTGCCTTTGTGTTGAGGCTTTTAGCTTCTCCTGAATTTTTTGCCTATATACTAGTTTTTAAGGCTGCTTTCTCTTTTGTTCTTGGCCATGTTTTCTCTGGACAGATGCATAATGTATGTTTAAAAGCAGCTGGACACGACAATGTAGGCTAATCCTTTTTTAAATCATTGCTGGAGTAAAGCAAAGGCCAGCTGTTGATCACAGAGCCTTTAATAGATTGCAGTTTAGAGGCTGTCTCATGCTGTTGGTCTCTAGCTGTGCACAATGCCATGTGGTCTGTTAAGCTGTTTGTTAAACTCTAGAGAAATGTGGAGGGATAAAATATTTCATATAAATGTTGCATCCAGTGAAACCTTATTAATTTGCAAGAGTTTTCTTTGTCTTCTATTGCATTTCAACTGTGTATGGTGTAACATATCCAGGCCCCTGATTTTATTAGGGTTTATCAAGCTTTGAGACCAATAGCATAGGTACAGGACTAATTAATACAGAGGCTGTAGTGCTGCTTGAGTTGTCAACTTCGTTTAGGTATTTTCATCATTTTAGCTTGTAGGTTAGTGCACACATGTAACATCGGAAACGGAGAGGAAAAAAATCCATGAAAGCTTAATTACAGTATGTGTGTGTTTAGAAAAGAGACGTTTGACAGTGCCTGCCCACTGCTGTGTAATATAATAGTATCTGTGATGCTTTAGGAAACCCAATGGGATCTGTTTTACCTGGCTGGCGCAGAGTGCCAGGAGCGATGCCTCCGTGCTGGCTACCAAGCAGCAGGTGAAGAGCACAACAACTCACTTGGGGAATGAAAAATAATTGACGCTAATACATAGAAAATGTGTTTAAAGCTCTTTAAAACATGACTTAATTAAACTTGCTGCAATGCCAGAAAGTCACTTACATGTTTTCAAAGTGCTTACAGAGGTAGATTAAAGACTGTAAGGAAAACTGTGTGATCCATAAATGAAAAGAGTTGTGCAAGTGTTTACATCAATTCCTGCATTACAGAGTGATGATTTCCTTTCCAGGCAGGTGAATTGCGGGTACATTATGGGAAACTTTAAACATGCTGTGGTTTCAACTCAAAAAGGTGATGAAGAGGGAGATTACTAACCTAGTTCTGTTATTAAAAATAAGTAATTAAGTTGTGCCGTCCATGTGCGTTTGTTAAGACCTGGGCCTATGTTTACTGCTTTGGAACAAAGTTTGGGTTTATGGCTAGAAGGAAAGGGAAATAAATGTGCTGTCCTACATAGCCTTATTTCAAACTGGCTATGCAATTTGATGCTTTTTATTTGATTTATGACACCACATGGGGAGTCACTGCTTGTGGTTCTTGTAGCTGTATTCCTGTCCCATCGACAACTTTTGTACTGGCAATAGCAGTGCTTCCAACATTTGCTGTGAGATCTGGAACACAACCTCTCTCAGATATGCATGTGAACAACATTAATATGGGGTCTTAAATATATTTACCTTTGACTTTTTTTTTTAGGTTATGAATTCAGTGTTTAAGACTATTCTGGACTTGACATATCCAATAACCTCTATGTTTTCTGGAGCGGCTTTTAACAACAGCATCAACAACATCTTCAAAGATAAGCAGATAGAGGTAGGTTGTTTACCCACTTTATGTACAGTGGATGACTTCACTGTGTTCTGTTGTAACAAATTTCCTTCTGCCTTTCTTCCATTCTAGTATTATGATAGGGCTGTGGGGTGCTTGAAAATATTTAAACTGAATGTAATGTTACGTGAATATGGGAGGGAGGATATTCTTTCATTTTGGTGGATTTAGAAAAATACAGGTGGAGTAGATTATGTTTAGCTACTTTTGCTCTGTTTGACAAAGGGATCCAATTGTCTGAGAGCAGAAGTTAGAATTGTGTCAGTGAAGTAAAATTGCTGAGATTGTTATATCATTTTCATGCAAGTTGGATCTAAGAGACACAACCAAATGGAGGTCTTTAAGAGGGTCCCAATATTTTTTGTATTTATTTTTTTAAGATTGAGTGTTTGTGAGCAGCCTATTGAAAACTGAAATAACATCAAAGTTTTCTGTTTTGCATATGGTGACTGTGATCGCTAGATGTATGATATACCTGATCTGATAGCCACTGTCCTCTGTTCCCCAGCAGCAGCAATTTATAAAGTAAAATATCAGTGGTTGTCTTTCTAGATCATCAAGCTTAGAGAAGGTTTGGGTAGTCTCGCAGCCTTACATCATTTGCAGTTTTAGCCACATTATTCCTGTGTTTGGAATCCTGGTGATAAAAGATTCATAAATATATTTAAAATACAGTGATAACTTGCTGCATAATCCAAAACATTCCCTACTTAAATGCAAGGATGAAAGTAAGTGATTAATCATCACATGGGGTTTAAAATAGCATTTTCCTCTGTGGATGGTGCTGGGAACAAGCAGGTTTTAAAGTGATAAGGCCTTCTGAGACTGGAATTATTTTTGTTTTGTTAGCTGGACAACACCAACCACACTTACTCCTTCAGTTGTGTGTATCCCTTCCTGAAGCATTCAAGCTTCTATATTTGGTTTCAGCAGTGCCTGATAAGAAAACACGACTGCTGAGTGACTAACACAGCTCCTTTCTCCTTGATTTGGTGTAGTTGGGGAGCTGCCTTTGTGCAAAGCACTGAGACCCGGGCAGTCGGGTAGACTACCCGAGTAGACCCTGGTACCCAGGTAGACCCTGGCTTCTCCCAGTTAACTTGGTGTGACTCACGGAATGGCACAGCAGGTTGCAGTGTGAGCTTGCAGGAAAATGCCGAGGAAAGCTTTGAGAAGTGACAGAATGGAGGAAGGTCTCCTCTGACCTTGGGTAGCCCTTTCTTCCCATGGCTTACAGGTTTATGATCACTGCTGTTGATTTCAGCAGTACCTTGTACTTGCCTTTAAGATGCAGCAGACTTCTTTCCTACACTAAGATTTTTATGTAGTGCAGCTGTAATTGTATGATCTGTTCTGACCTTCTGGTCACAGGAAGGAAACTTGGTCCATGAGAAATCCAGTTCTGAGGCATACAACGGCACCAGCTGTGTGAGTGCAGGGTGTCACAGGCTAAAACCCTTCAGTCTGTGCCTGAGGATGTCTTTGAGCTGGAAGACTTCCATCAGATAAATAAGGAGAAATGTGTGGCTCTGGAAGGAAGGAGGCATTTACTCTTAATTGCAATTCATACTGTCAGTATGGGTTAGCCAGGCATGTCAGTAGACAGACGGAAACTGAAAGCTGCCCAAGTGTAAAAAGTAACTTATAAAGTGACAAAAGCATTAAGCCTGAAGAAATCTTTTCTAAAAGCATTATTTCGGGACATCCCAAATTCAAATTTCTGTTTTTTTCTCATCAGTTGTAGTGTTTTTGGAGTAAGGTGGGTAGCAATGATTTCCAGTAAATGGATATAGCAAGGGTTGGTTCCATTCTTACAAACACAGGTGCTGTTAGGATGCTTGGCAGCTCCTGCTCCATCCTGGCAATATTCCTGTTAAACTTAGCAGAACCTGAGCACTTCTGCCCGTGTGGCTAGGTTGGGGACTGTACAACTGTTAGAAAAGCTAAAAATTAAGAAGAACTGGAACAGATTATCCTTTTTGTTTGCCCTGGCTGTGAGGTGTCACTCCTGCACTTCTCATGTGTGCCCTCGTCCCTTTTCTGCATCGCAGCTAGGGAGTATAATCGCTTACGTTGAACTGTTATTTCTGTCATTGAAAGGGAGGTTTCCATTTTCTCCAAAACTTGCTCTCGAACAGCTCTTGTCACGTAGGTGTCTCCAGAATCCTAGCAGTGTTGTTTGTGGGGTAGCCCTGGTTACCAGCAACCCCCGTGATTGCTGCTACAGGTTTCAGCCAAAGGCGCTCCAGGAGAAGAAATCAGCCTACGTGAGTCCTTTAAGGAAAGCACTCAGAAAACCAGGGCAGGGCTCTTAGAAGATATTTCCTGAAAAATACAGTTACTGTTCCTCCGAAACTACCCATCCTAATGGAGGGAGGACAGACTTTACTCCTGATAAGAGCATTTCCTGACATCTGCAGAGAAATGCCGTTTGCTCCTTGCCTGCCAGTTACAGAAGCATCGTGTCCACCCAGACAACAAGAATTGTCCTTCCGTATAGACACAGAAGCTTCAGTTTGTACCTGGAGAACAACAAGCTTTCTTGCCTCAGTTCGGAGCCTTAGCTTTTCAGCTTTTAGCAGATGACGCTGCAGTGCTCCTCTGGGAAGAGCTGGGGGTGCCTATCAGAGTATGTATCAGAACTGGCACAGGTTGCTCAGAGAGGTTGTGGAGTCTCCTCCTTGGAGATCTTCTAAAGCTACCTGAATGTGGTCCTGGGCACCCTGCTGGAGCAGGGGTTGGACCAGAGGGACACAGAGGTGCCTTCCAGCCTCAGCCATGCTGCGATCCTGTGATATCCCAGGAGAGCACCAGGAATTTTATCCCTCATGCCAGAAACACAAAGTGCTCTTGCAGGTCATCTCAGCTGGAGTTTACGGTGTGAGAAATCTGAAAAGAAAGCTTTTGTATATCTTGTTTGGGGCTTGAATAATGTTCTCTCTTGAAAATGAATGATCCTCCCCCTCTGCTCTGCCCTGGTCAGGCCTCACCTGGAGTCCTGTGTCCAGTTCTGGGCTCCCCGGTACAAAAAAAGACAGGGATCTCCTGGAAAGAGTCCAGCAGAGGGCCACAAAGATGATACGGGGCCTGGAGCATCTTCCCTGTGAGGAAAGGCTGAGAGACCTGGGGCTGTTCAGCCTTGGGAAAAGAAGACTGAGAGGGGATCTCATCAATGTGTATAAATACCTGAGGTGTGGGAGACAGAGGGATTTGGCCAACCTCTTTTCAGTGGTTTGTGGGGACAGGACAAGGGACAATGGCTACAAAATGGAGCCCAGGAAGTTCTGCACCAACATGTGAAAGAACTTCTTCACGGTGAGGGTGACGGAGCACTGGGACAGGCAGCCCAGGGAGGTTGTGGAGTCTCCTTCCCTGGAGATATTCAAGGCCCACCTGGATGCCTACCTGGGCGGCCTGCTCTAAGGAACGTGCTTTGGCAGGGGGGTTGGACCCAATGATCTTTTGAGGTCCCTTCCAACCCCTACAATTCTGTGATTCTGTGAAACTATGCATGAAATGCCATCTTTGAGTGTATAATAGGTTGTGATTTTGTTCCCTTCGTGCATGAATATGCAAGAAAGCGTAGCTTAGGCTTCTTTCCCTGTTCCTGTATTTTTGCTTAAAATGTGGTTGATGCACTGAGATCTGTGATCATCGGAATATCTTTAGTGCGGAGAGGCACCCCTAATACTCCTGTAGTCACACTTTATTCGTCCGCCCCTCCTGTGGCATTTACACCAGATGGATTGTAATACTTGTGCAGCATCTGTTAGTTCTCCTCGATTCCACCATCTTCACAGAGCTGCTTAAGAGATTAAACTCACTAGGAGGAGGAGGAGGAGAAGAAAAAAAAATAAAAAGAAAAAAAAAACACCTTGGCAGTTCACAATTTCCTGTTGAACAGCACAAAAAGTTTGCACCAGAAGTGCTAAAGGGGGAGTACTTCTCAGCTTGTGCTGGCAGCTGTAGTCCAAAGCCTTGCTTGGCTAATCCAGGCTGTGCCAGGGAAGGTTCGGATGCCTTACCCTGTGTGAAGCATCTGAGGCTGCATGGATGGGAAAGCAAGTTTACATCTTCAGTCTAGATTCAGCTTTGTGTGATTGACGGAGAACTATCAGCTGTTGTTCTCTCAGCATAAGTGATGTTTGTTCAGACAAGTCCTCCTTTACCTTTGCAGGCTGCCCTTTTACTAGGCACCACAAAGACTTTCCAAAATGTCCTCTCTCCAACAAGCTCCTGTGCAGTTGGGAAGCTGCCTCCCATTCCATTTTTCCAGCTAGCGGGGTGTGAGTACAGGCACTGAGACGCAAAGGAGAACTCCCCCACCCAGGAACAGGGCTGCTTGGTTTTGTCTAGCTTCTGTTGAAGAAGCTAGCCAAGCCCTTTACAAGTCTGTTCTCTTTTTGTGTATTATCCTGCTTATTAGCTAGGTTATGTACCACATTCCTGACTGCTATTTTACGCTGCAGTATCTCAAGCAGCTTTGGGGTTATTCTTGAAAATCAGCCTTGCAGGATGTTCCTGTAAGTAATGCTGCAAAGCTTTGTGTTGGCATCTTTGACTCTTGGCAGCTTTGGGTCTCAGCAGCATTACTCCGTATCTCCTGCTGAAATGACTTCATCACCACACAGTACAACGTGAAAGTCATTTACAGTGGAAGAACATTGCTCAAAGAGGGTCAGAACTCATGTTCTTCCCTCATTTTGTCTTGGGCTCTGGTATTTCAGGAAGTGAAGCAAGGGTGGAAGAAAAAAAAAAACAACAACAACAACAAACAAACCAAACCCAAAAAAACTTCATTTTAAAGACCAGCAGGTATCAAAAAAGATAAACTCCTAGTATGAGCTTTCTGTTACCGTCTGTGTGATGTACAGTCTTCTGGAACTTCTGGAACGAGTGTTTTTTGCTATTAAAGTGATTATTTTTCTGCCTTGGTTCTGCCTGAGGTATTTGCATGAGTAACAAATTTATAAGCTTAAACACAAAGCTGATGGATTTTTCTCCACTTGTGTCTCCAGCTCTGTCGAGATGCAGAGGTTGTCACTGGCTTCTGTATTAGGCACAGGTTTTAGTTTAAGTGCAAGGTTACAGATTTGGTAAAATTAGGCCCTCCTGTGTTGCAGGATTTGTGGATTCCTTACTTCACCATTACAACCGACATCACTGCCTCAACAATGAGGGTCCACACCGACGGTAAGTGTGCAGGCAGCCTCCTGCAGCGTGCCTTAAACAGGGCTATGAGACTGAAAAAACCCCTTGTTCCTGTGGTTTTCATCCTCTTTCAATTTGCCTTTCCTTTTGTTTCCCCCTCCTCTGTTATTTGCTGAGCAGCAGCCTATGGCAGTACACATAACAAGGAGCAGAGCTGTGGGGAAGAAATTAACTGAGGCGCTGAATTCACTGTTTAGAGAGCAAATGGCTCCGTTGGCACTGTTCTGTTCCCTTAAAGCATTCTGTGAAGTGCAGGTGTCCTAACCATAAATCAGAATTAATGCAACAAACACGTTTTAAGTTCCAAATTCCCCATAAATGAAGATGTATTCCCAATAAAGAGACTCCTGTGGCTGAAGCAGAAGCTGGGTTAGGTTGTCATTTGTGTCCAGGCCTCCGTGTTTCTCTGGTGGAAAACTGTAATTCGCCTTGCAGTGACTGAACAGAGGAGAAAGATCTGAGCTGTCTGCTCTGCTTTCTTGATGTGGTGGCAGCCCTGTGGGATACTTGCTTTAGCTTTTGTCTGGCTATTTGGGGTAATGGTGCAGTGACTCAGGCTTCAGTGAAAACAGCACAAGCCTTCAGGGTGCCGCAGATATTTCTGTGGGCAGGTGAAACCTTTGCTGCCATGCCTCTGTTATCTTCTGAGCTGGCTGTCCACCAGGTAAGGCTATCCATTCCTGCAGCCAGCGTGGGGCTTGCAGAACCCTTAAACTGCTGCTGACCCCGGGGTATTGTTGTCTTAGGACAACCAAGGGAGCTAAAACAAGCAGAAAATGATTAACCTTTCTTAGACGTTATTTTCTAGTTCTACAGCAGGTTAAGCCAAGATGTAGATGAAGAAACTCACTCCACTTATTTGCTTGCCCCTGCTTCCTGTGAACACTGACAGTAGCACCTGTGACCAGGAATTGCTCTGATCAAAATGGGTTGAGGCAAAAAAAAAAAAAAAAAAAAAAAGACTCTCCTGAAATCTTAAGTTCCAGGAATGCAGCACGAATGTGAGGGAGCAGGCAGGTGATGCAAAGGGTGGCTGGAGTCAGAGAGGGAGGAGAGCAGCCCTGACTTGGATCACAAGCTTCCCTAGAAGCCCCCCTTAATGCAATTAAAATCCTAACCACTGCAGCTGCTAAACAGGTTGCTAACTCAAGCGTGTGCCAAAGTGCATAGGGTGCTGGGTAACCGTGAATAACTCAACAAGTCAGCATTTTTCTCCTGTAGAAGTTCTAACTCGACTAAAACTATTAATAATAAAAAACAAGCTTGCCAGTATTGCCCAATGCTAAGCAGGAGGAGTGTTTAGGTTACAATTATAAAAAGAACCATTACATGGTTTTTAAAAAGCAAAGCAAAAAAAAAGTCAATTCCCAGTTTGCTGGAAAGAGGGGCTTGTTTGAAACATCAAGTAGGTAACTAATGAGAACTGAGCCAACGTTATAGTTCTTATGTATTTTGGATATTTTAAAGATTGACTTCTTAAACAAAATTGCTAACTTCTTAAACAAGATTACTGGCATCTTTGGAACTATAGTGTCATCCAGATTCAGCTGTTGCAAATGTTACAAGGAGAAAAATCAGTAAATAAGACCCTTGAAGCAGAATGGCTTAAAGGAAACAGGTCCAACCAATTTCTACTTGATTAAACTTTGTTTCTAACAGCTTAAAAGATTTTAACTTTCTTCATTACAGTGCTGTTAACAGAAATGTCCTCAGAAGAGATAAGATCACCACTGTGTACTTGCACTAGTTCTATAAGTGAAAACGTTTGCTTATTGCAGAGCAGGGAAAGCAGAATTTCTGGGCTTCTGCAATCAGTATTTTTCATGTTCAGCTCCTGCTAAACTCCTGCTAAAAGTCTGTTTTCTGTGGATTTTTGTAGAGCATAATGGCTTGAGCTGCACTTCAATCTGCTTATTTCTTCTATTCCTTTGTCCCCAGGAGAAGCCTTTTCCTTTCCGTATCAGTGTAAGCTCAACAAAGCACTGAAGATGATCCCTGCAGTCAGGCATATGCTGAAATCTCTTTAAAGGCAATGAATATGAGGCATGTGCTTAAAACTGTTTCCTAAGTCCTTTGCCTGGCTGTAGGTCTGAATGGCCTTTTTTTTTTCCCCTAGCCAGGATTATGGTATAGAAAATAATAAACTGCTTTAATAACTTTCTAAGAGGTTCTCCTGAGAATACTATATCTCCTGGTTACTGTAAGGAGTGTGAAAGCCTACCCCATCGCTGTGGTGGTGTGTTAATGCTGTTGCCATTCCCCATTCCTTGTTCCTGCAGGCTCTCTGTGGAGGTACATCCGTGCCAGCATGTCTCTCTCTGGGTACATGCCTCCGCTCTGT
This sequence comes from Anas acuta, assembly GCF_963932015.1. Classification (NCBI taxonomy): domain Eukaryota; kingdom Metazoa; phylum Chordata; class Aves; order Anseriformes; family Anatidae; genus Anas; species Anas acuta. Next base: position 1,964,601 of record NC_088998.1, read on the forward strand.
GACCCGAAGGATGGGCATCTCCTGATGGATGGAGGTTATATCAACAACCTTCCCGGTAGGTGTATGGATCGGGTGGGAAGGAGTTACTGAGAATACATCCTGTCATACAGTCTGCAGAACTTTGCCCTCGTGATGATTTTCCCAAAAAAGAAACAAGGACAAACATTGCAGGCACCTTTAATCTCGTGATGGCTACCAGGAGTCATTGTTCTCAGTTTCCTAGGTGTTTGCTTTACCAAGGCTTTATTAAGACTGTTCTTTGTTATGAACTGTTTCCTAATATTTCTATTCCAAAAATATAATTCCAATTTAGTGCTCACTGAAAGGAGAGCAGAAATTAAACTGCATGTATATAGTCTATCTTTGTGCTTCTTTTCAAAAGTATCACTTGAATAGGAACTAATTCAGAGAAAGCAAGAGTATTAGTTCTTCATTATTCAGCCTGGTGCCTGTGTTAGTGGAACATGTGCATCAGAGCACTCGCTGGAGGACTGTTGAAAGTAAATGACTGTTGATATTGAAAACAGCGTAGTAAAATTCTCTTTTCTTTATTGTCCAGTTGTGAGTTTTAACTGTAACGTAGGCGCAGAATTGAAGCAGTGAGTATTTTGAGTAGCTTTGTTAAATCAGATGTCTATTCTTGAGAGCAAGTCTGCCAGTGTGCCTCCCTGAAGAGCTGGCAGGATGCACAAACTGTGCTTGAGAGGAAAGAGTGGGCAGCCTCGTGCCAGTGGGGGCTCCTCTGACAGATGCCAGCTTCATCCTCCCAGCCTGGAGGGGACAGGGCTAGGGGCTGAGCTGAGCGCCCAGAGCCTGAAGGGTGCAGCTGGGGTTTTGGTTAGCTGCGAGCATGTGGCAGAGGTGGAATTGTGTGGTGTATGAGCGCTGATGTGGAGCAAGGGTTGATCTGAGGGCTGAACCCAAAAGGGATCAAGGTGCTTGAATTCATTTGTGCTTATCTGGGACGTGTTTTGTGTCAGGGCTGTCACTGTGGTCAGAAAGCATTGGAAGGTAGGTGGGTCAGGGGGATGGCCAAGACAGGAAAGAATGCATGGTGCCATTTCAGTTTGCGTACAAATAGAAAGAAATCCAAGTTAGAGACTACAGCTGAGCATCCTAAAGCTTTTGCATGTTCAAGACAAAGCCAGACTGTATTTCCTCATCAGGGCCGTGTTTGCCTGAAAAGCAGAAATAGGAAGAACACAAAACAGACCCCCCCAAAATCTGCATTTGACATTCGGGGTGTGTGTCTGTAAGCAACACCATGAATTGCAAACCAAGACACTGTTTTCACCTGTATATATTGGAAGAGTGCACAGAGCATATATACAGGTGACACTGGGTGGAAGAGATGAATAGACTGAACCAGCCCAGTAATAGAAGTACAAGTTACAGAACAGATCTGATTTAAATAAGTGTCTAAATTAAGCACCTAAATTGGCTCTTCAGAGCTGTGGTTTTCCTACGCATAACTATTCTGGAAACTGCAACTATCTTGGACTCTGGGGGTGTGGAAGGAGTATAAATTCATTCTGTAAGGTGTGTGTCCTTCTTTTCCCTCCTTTGGCACTTCCCTAAATTCTCACCCATATCCAAAGGCTGGAGCTAGTCCTTATTCTACTGACCTTGAAGTAGGAAATGTTGCCTCATGTCTCTCTAACTTCAAATGCAAATCTTTCTCTTGGATCCCAAGGCTTTTTGTAGACTGAAATCCTCCCAGCCTCTCTTTGCTGTTGGGTTCCTTTGCTGCTCCTTTTCTTTGTCTTCTCTCTGCAGGATTGCACCTCTGCACTGCTGACTCTCCTCTTTAAGGCCATTACCAATTGTTCTCTCTCCGGGTTCCCCAGGGCTTTGTTCATATGGGACTTGCCATGCTTTAACTAGTCTGGTGTAACTGTGGACTTGTACTGTGTGTGTGTCCTGGCTTCTCTCCTCTGTTCCCTGCCACACAGGTTTGCTGCTTCCTTCGTGTTGGTTTTGGTGGCAGTGTGGTGTCGGTGAGTCAGGTCAGCCTGCCCGTCTGGGGGAAAGCTTCCCCCATACGTGATGTTTACCAGTGGTTCAGCGATGTGAACTCACCCTGCTGCTATGTAGGGGCTCACTTTGGTGCACAGTGGGATCTCGTAGCTCAAATAGAGCACGTGGGGTAGGAGCTTCCTCAGGGAAACAGTTTCTCAACGGAGTTGTTGCAAACTGAAGCTGTTCGAAGAGATGCTCGTGGTAGGTATGATGTCAAATTACATACATGCAGCTAGAGAGTATATATACGTTTAGCTGTGCAGCACCAGAGTTGACATCAATATTGGAACGTGTACTGATGTGACCTTCTTTCCCACTAGCTGATGTTGCAAAGTCCATGGGGGCGAAGGTGGTGATAGCGATCGATGTGGGGAGCCAAGACGAGACCGACCTCACCAACTACGGCGACTGCTTGTCTGGCTGGTGGCTGCTCTGGAAAAGGTGGAATCCCCTGGCTGAGAAAGTCAAGGTATTGCAGACTTCATTGCAATGACCGCTATTTTTATGTGCAGAGCAGGAAGCATTCCCTTGGTTATTCAGAGAGCGAGCCTGGTAACAGGCCATGTTGTTTCTTGGATTTGAGCTCATACTGATGGATGAAGAAAGCTGGGCAGTGCCTTGACACCAAAGGAAATAGAGCATCGGGGGAGAGGGTAGAGCCCTGCTCTGCAGAGTGTGGGCTGCAGAAGGTCATACAATTGTTAGAGCACAGAAACCTGTAGGTGCAGTTAGTTTTGATAAAGTCAGAATTTACAGATTTCACCAGTAAAAGTAATAACTTAGTCCAGTTCAGTGTTTCTATCCTAATGTCTCTAGATGGCTGACTAGGGAGGTTTTAGTGCTAGGCAGTAATTAACAGTACAACTACTACTCATAAACACTGGGCTGCAGAGTATGATTTTTTTTTTTCTTGTTGAATGCAGTCAGCCAACTCTATTAAGTATTCTTCTGTATTTCCTAAGCTATCTGGCTCTGCAGCGCTCCCCAAAGTGAATGCTGTTTTTTCATTTACCCATTGTGATTAGTGTGTTCCCATTTTGCAGTTGGAAATAAAAACCTTGCTTCCCAAAGTTAGGGGAAATATTACAACCTGTGGGTACTGCTCTGTAATCTCAAGTTATTCTTCTGTAATAAATCCCTTCCCTGAAAAGGTCTCGTCTCCCTGAGAAGTGGCCTGGCATCCTTTCTGGAGCTGGTGCAGCTGAGTGTCCTGCTCAGTCTTGGTAGAGCTGATGGTGCTGCTCCCAGGATGTAGTGGGAATGCCTGGCTGGGGAAATGAAAGGCTCTGACTCTCCTCAGTAGTGCCCTGTGAAATACTGCGACTGCCTGAATGGCAATAGTCACAAATGAAAACACATGGGATTCCATTTTTTTAGAAATTTATTTTTAGATTTGTGAGGGTTGTGAAACACCAGGAAAGGTTGCCCAGAGAGGCTGTAGAGTCTCTGTGGAGGTGTTCTCACCCAGGTGGACATGTTCCTGGACAGCCTGCTGTAGCTGACCCTGCTTGAGTATAAGGGGCTTGGACCAGAGAGTATCAAAAAGTCCCTGCCAATCTCAATGATTCCGTGGTTCCGAGAAATCCCTGCCCTGATACGGTAGTGATCAAGGCAGAAATTGGTGATGAAGGATCTCTTAGCCCTCTCAGCAAAGCACAGACCTCTTTCTGAAGTTCACTACATCCTGAAATGGAAGACTCAATTCAACCTTGTGCTGCAGCGATGTGTCTGACTTTGGAGACTTGTTGGCTGTCCACACTGCCTGGGAAACAGATGGAGGTGCTGATGTGTGAAGGCTTCAGCAGGCTTCTGTGCGCTTTTGGAATAAGCTTGATGGATAACTTGCTTTCTCTCCACTGTGAATACAGAACATATTCTGAAATGAAATTTCTGAATTAATCATGATGGGTACGTCTGTCCTGGTTGGCAGGTGCTGAATATGGCAGAGATCCAGACACGGCTTGCGTACGTGTGCTGCGTGCGGCAGCTGGAGATGGTGAAGAACAGCGAGTACTGCGAGTATATACGGCCACCCATTGACCGATACGGCACCCTGGAATTTGGGAAATTTGATGAAATCTGTGTAAGTGCATCCTGGGGAAGGCGGTTCCCCCATACTGACATTCTGCAGAAGTCTACTGCTTTGTGGTGCTAATTAATATCTAATAAGAGTAAGAGAAGTCAGTTGGCACAGAGTGAATAATTGACACTAAATAATACCATGACTGTGAGGTTGGATTAACAGTAGAAATCGAGTTAATAATTGTGATTATATAATAACCTGTGAACGGATCAGTTGCCTCGCTGTCTTATGTCAGTCCTTACTCAGCTGCTTGGTAAAAACTCTTTGGTGTCCGAGCTGCTTTGGGCAGTTGTGGTTTGTCAAATGGTGTCATTTCTCTTACTTGATTGTGTAGCTTGTTGTCAGATGAAAGATTTGAAGAAATCTGTGGGGAGGCTGTGAATCATTGAAATGGAGGGTAACATGCTAAAATACCTGACTCAGCTAACATTTCAACACTTCTATTAATAAAACATATCATCCACAATTCCTCCACACCTGATAGCATATCAGGAAAATGGCACCAATGTCAGTGGAAGGACGTGGTAAAAAGGGTAGTACCAGGTTACAAAAACTAAATCCCAAAGATGTGTATCGGAAATCAGCATGAGAACTGACTCCAGATGTGCAGTTGAATTATCTTGGTGACATAATCCAGCATTCAAAACCAAAACATTTCTGCCTGATTTGAGGGAATGATAGCAATTTTGGCTCGTTGTCTCTTGTCAAGGAAGTTATTTTACTGTCTTTTTCCATTCTTTGCTTCAGCTGTGCAAATATCTTCTGTGTTCAGGTGTTTCTGCATGGGTTTGCTCTTCTAGTCTGGGAAAAAGGAGGAGGGAGAAGTGCCAATTTACCTTTGAGCAGTTCTCCTTTACAGATGTGTTGAGAACCAACAACACTCATTAGGCTGCAGATTGCTTTCTCAACATTGTTCCCTAATATTGTCTTTATAAATACTGAGCAAAAACAGTAATGCAATTAAGCCCTGCAGATTTACATTTGAGAGAGTACTTAGGAACAAAGAGCAGCTATTCAAAGCCACCAGCTGATTTCCCCAGTATAAATATTTTCCCAAGGATATTTGATGTCATAGCTCCTGGGTAAACAGCTCTGTCCCCTCAGCAGGGGACCTGAGGCTTCCCTGTTTAAATAGGAGCATAGGAGCGATGTTCTGGCCCTTTTTAAAACCTTGACAAACGGGTCTGATAGATCATTGCAGTAACAGTAAGCTGTCAAATCATTGTTCTGTCTAATTTGCTGTCATTAAAGAGATTTGAAGACACCAGGCAATTTTTTCTCAGTGGAATTAAGAACTTGAGGAAAGTGCAATTTCTCGAATGTGTCACTTTCTTTGAGCAAGTTCTTGGCACAAAATGTTATGGGTACAGAGGGCAGCACCCTCCTGGGTTTTCATTTCCTACAGTGTAGCTAAATAAGCTTTGTCCCAGGGGGAGCTTTACACTGTGCTGACCTTAAAGGGCATTCTAGGCATTCCTTTATCATTACAGGCTATGAAATAGCGTGTGTTTGTTTTGTTGTTGTTTTTTTTTTTTTAATTTCTGCTGTGTACCTGGATTGTCCAGAAAATAGAAATGGGCACCATGTAGCTGCAATTCAGTGTGTTCAAAAGAACAAAAACCCTCCCTTCTTCAGGAACAAAATCTCTGTTCTGTATCTGCCTGTAGCGATAAGGTGGCTGCGTGTCATTTCCTGAAGCTCAGGTTCTTTTGCATACTTGGGATCAATCTGATCCAGCAAGTCATAGACCTGTCAGGTCCCTTTTCCTTCTGAGCAATCACATCCAGCCTAGGCTGAGAGGCTGTGATGGATTGAAAGGTGAATTCCACTGTAAGTGCTTGCTCTGCTTTGAGTTCTATCCAAAAAACAGTTGGGAAACAATACCAGTTCAGCCAGGGCTGCTTCCAGCACCCATAGTGACCGTGCAAGTGGGAGGCTTAGCATGTGCTGCCACTGTGAGAGCTGGAAATAGAATCTGGGGTTCCCAACACCTCTTGCTCCGTCCTTTCAATTTAATTGTTAAACTCCATTTCTATGGCCTTGCTAGGGAAAAATAAAATAAAATAAAACTCAGAACAATTATTTTTCCAGTTGTTTACATGCTAGTGACATAGTGCCACTTTACTATTCCAAGTGTAAATTTCTTTATATTTTTAAAGTACTGGGATGTAGAGTTTGTGGTTTTGCTGTTGTGCATCTGCCACTGTGTCTGCTCCAGCAAACTGACTCGTGTGCTTGGTGCTGTTAAGCTTACCTTGCTAAAAGAGGCTTTGCAACCCAGGTACCCTACAGTAACTTTTCTTTGCTAGAAAGGGGAACCCAAGAGTTTCTTTTCTGGGTTTCTTTGTACCCAAGAAGGGAGAAGACACAGATTAATTTGCATTGTTACGTTCTTCCAAAGAAACAGCCTGTGCTGGAAGGGTGTATGCATACACGTACTGAGCTTCAGATGGCATTATTCTGTGAACCTGCTTGAAGCTGCTGCTGTAAAAGTAGTTTTCAGGTGGTGCTTTTATGTACATACTGTGGAGTCAAGGATCCTGTTAGCATTTAGACTTAGAATAGCGCCTTGTTTGCTTAATCATTCCCCCCTAATCGCTAGGCTAAGCGGCTTTCCTAGCTAAGGATGGAAGGTATCAAAACATGCATCCTGCCTTTGGGATAGACATCTGAATTCCCTGAATAATGTTTTTTTTTTGTTACTAATTTACTACTTTTTTTTTTTTTTTTTCTTTTCTCATGGTTCTCTTTTTCCAGGAAGTGGGATATCAGCATGGGAAAACTGTATTCGGTGTCTGGTGCAGGAGTGGAGTCCTTGACAAAATGCTAAAAGACAGACAAGAGACTTGCAAATCCAAAACTTCTGATGTAAGTGCTCAGTTTAAATGCACTCCTCTGCAAGAGCTACTTGATGCACAACAGGTTGTATACTGCCCAGAAACGTCGGGGGTAAGAAGGAGAAAGTTGCCTCAAGTCCTTTCTTGTGAGCCTGCATCTATTAGTTAAAATCTTTTGAGGCCAGAAGAGGTATAATCAGTTTTTCAACAACTCCTTTCTTTGAGCCTGGATGAATGAGGAGGTCCTGCACTTCTTTGATCAGCAGGTACACGTGTGGCCAAGGTGTGCTCTACCAGAGTCCTGGTGGTTTTGATAGCCACGTTTAAAAAGAAACAATCTCCATCCCCAATATGTAATATGTAATATGTAATGTGCATACCCCTGCAGAGATCCACCCATATCCTCACCAAGTAGGATGCTCTCTGAAACCTCACAAAATGACAGCACTGTAGGGCAGCTCTCTTTATTACTGTTTTGTTCTACCAGCTCGATAACACGTTTTTAACCCAAAACCATGCACAGCACAAGTACTTGAGGGAAGGCAGGATGCTCACCCATAACCAGCGCTTTCTGCAAGCCAGAGCTGATGTGGAGGTGTTTTTGTGCCCACCATCCTCTTCTTGCCTGTGTGGGTCAGCAGTTAGAGGGCACCGAATGCTGCTGCCTGAGCTGTTTTCTCCACCAAGCGTGAGGGTGGAAGCTGTGGCTGTGCCCCGGCAGGTCCCGTGGGTGGTTGATCTGCAAGAAGGTGATGAGAGAAGGATCATCTGTGGTTTCAGGCAATGGGCTACGTTTGTACCCATTGCATGAACGCATGTGTAGATTGCCTCTCAGAGTAGAGCTGGGTAGGCATGAGTAACTTTAAGAACTGCTGGTCATTTATTTTTGTGCCACAAAGTTCAGGTGGTGCCTGGGTATTGTTCTTGCTACCAGAAACTGTTCTACCTGGGCAGTGGCTCTCTCCCACCCCATCTTTCTGATCTCTCCCAAGCTGCCCAGCGCTTGTCACTGAGGATGTGAGCCGGAATCTCTGGCATTGATCTCCACTATTGCTGGCTTTCCTGCTATGACTCAAATAGTTCTCAGATGCTTCCAGAAAGCTTGAAATAAATCCTTGCCATGGTTGCGTTTTTAGCTAAGAGTTAAAGTCCTTGCAAGACCTCAGACTTCTTGTTTTGTTGTTTTTCTTCCTTCTCTACTAGGAAAGGCGTTTTGTAAGGCTCTTATTACACATCCATGCAAGCTTGCAGTGTTGTTGAAGTACTTAGAAGTAGGATGAAAATCTCTTGGGTTTACAGTTTCAGGGTTTAAGTCAGCCTCTAGAGCTGGTCCAGTAACTCTGTGGGCTGCCTGAATTTCTGGGGAAGTTTTGGTTGGTTTTAAGAAACAGTTACCACCTTTTTGAGGACTTGGGTACTATATTATAATATATTGGCTTATTATCCTTACTTCCTTCAAATTCCTCTTGATTTAAAACCCAAGTGCTAGAAAGACTTCATGTTTTACTCAGTAATTCTTCTTTATTGTCTTTTAGAGATAGGGAAATTAGTAGCAATGTTTTAAGTGATTGCCAAAATGTATCATAGCTGTAGTAAGCTTCAGTCAGGAAAGTCAGTGGAGGTGAAAAATGACATTGAGAGTTTGCAGCTCTTCCAGAGATCGGCTCTCCAGCACTTCTCCTAGGAGAGAAATGGTGTGAGCAAGGGGAGAGGAAAGGCAGTCCTTGAAGGGATGGATGTTAGCCCAGCAAAAAGAGGTGTTTTTTTTTTCCTTTTTTCAAACGCCCACATCTGAGCTCTTTGCCTTTAGACCCCTATTTGTCACAGGAGAGAGATGAGTGCTTGTAGGGTGTGAGTCACTTGCAGAAATGGAAATGGCCCTACTGGGATAAGAGAGATGGCACCCTCAGCTCCCTCCCTGTGAAAGGAGATGAGGGGGAGCAGTGCTGATGCCTTTGTACCATCAGAAGATGAATCCCACCCAAGCTGATGGGCAGGGTGAGTGGATGTGGCAGGAGCACAGAGGAACTGAGCTTTGTGGGGGAAAAAAAGCTCAGAGTAGTTTGAGGAGCACCAAAACTCATCAGCTTATTTTTTACTGGCAAGATGACCTGCAACAGGAGATGCATGAGCTGCAAAAGAGGGGGGTCCCCTATTCTGTCTCTGACACATGATGTTCAGGCTGGTTATGTGCTGGTATGTGTTTGTGTGTGCGTGTTGATAGATGGAAGGAGAAGTCAAGGGGGATAAGAGTGTGTGTGTGGGTGTGTGTGTGTATGAGAAATGGTTGTGTGTCCTATTTTGTCCTCTAACTTTTATCACCCAGTGGTAACAAGCTTGAACATCTTCACTGCTGTAACAAATGTACCTTTCAAACCAGACTTCTTTAAGAAGTGTCTCGTTATATGAGACACAATAAGTCAGGCTAATTTCAGTCAAATCACGGTATTTCAGCTGCGCATGATGCAGGATTTTGAACATTTATCGTAATCTACCCCATTTTTTTTATGTCACTTCAACTGCCATGGAGATCAAATAGGTCATGTAGTGGTTGTAGACAGAGCTTGTCATTGTGTTTCTGTGTAAGCACTTCATAACAAGGCAGAAAGTGCTGACTGCTGAGACACCAAGATTATGAAAATAATGGGTGCATGAGAATGTCTTGCCAAACCGCCTGGTCAGCTTTGTGTCCTCCCCAAGCCTGAAGCTATGTTCCAGGCTCTATTCCACGGACCCAGAAAGTTGTCTGCTTTTTCCTCCAGCTACTCTGGAGCCTAGTAAAAAGCAAGATATTTTTTCCATATGACTTGTTTTTGTAAGTTTATTTCTACAAAATAACAAGTATTGCAGGCTCTCTCTGAGGTGTTCAGCTCTTTTTCCTTAGTCCATTAAAGTCGTTTAAGTCCTTTAGCTGTGCTATCTTCCAGGGATAACAGCTGATATTTTTAACTTGCCTTTCATTAGCAAAGGTTTTGATGATCTGTGTTTTAGTTCTTCAGCTATTTCTGGAGTGTTCAACATCTTGGAGTGCTGGGCTCGGTTTCTTTTCATCTTGTTTCCATGTCGTAAGCGTTGAATTTTTATTTAATCTCCAGATATTTAAGCATTTAGATATTTCTTCTTTGCTTTCATCATTCAGTTGCTACTTATCTTTTCTTAAAATGCAAATACTGAAGCCACGAACAACAGCAACCTTACATAAAGTTCATTTGAACAACCCTTATTCTTCCCCAATGCAGAGTAATGCAGTACCGTAAATTGGATCTCCTCGGGGAAGTTTTGTCTATTGAAGTGTTATTCATAGTCAAAGCTAAATATAATCTAGCAGACTACAATAGTAACTGTCTTTCTCCTCTCATTTATTTAATAAAGATTATGCTAAAGAGAATACTTTCTTCCTTCTTGGAAGAAATATCAGCAGGAAGGTTTAAGAGTAGGTTTCAAATGAATCTTCTTTTCCTTATGTTAACTGATGGGAGTGTGGTTTTGTCCTCAAAAGTAGTCAGAGCAAACTTTTAAACATTAAATGCCTTTTTTGCAAAGCATCAAATGAGCGTGGGAAGACACCTGGTTTCCCACAAGTGGCGTTCCAGTCAGAGTGCTAAGACTTTGGGGTGCAGCTGCCTCTCCAAGCTTCCTCTCGCAGGCTTACCCATGGGATCATGTGTATGTCATATTCCCTAGCATGGGATCATGTGTATGGCAGTGACTGCAACAGATGCTCCCGTGGGCAGGGTCACACTTAGGATTGCCTTCCTGCTCATCTGTCCTCCCAGCTTTTCTCTGGGGTCGTGTGAGCCGATGCTAGTTTTCCAAGAGCATCTTCTGGCAATGTTCCCTGCAGGCTTTGTTCAGCACTTCACACAGCGCCCTGCTCTTTCCCCTCTGAAGCCAGTCCCTGCCCTGCTGCATCCTCCCCAGGACAGCCTGGTGCATCTGTGCGAGTGCTGAATGCACCCGGTCTGTTTGCTTTATGACACTCCTCGTTTGTACAGTGCAGGTGATTGCCTCCAACATTGCTGTGTCTGCGTTGTGGCCAGAGTTCGCACATATCCCTTGCTTAGTCATGTGGCACAAAATGAAGATGTAGCTGCTCTCTTTTTTCCCCCTCCTGTCCTGGGAAATGGCCACCTGCAGATGCTTCACTGGGACCATTCAGGTTGTGTGTTCACGATGAAGCAGGACTGACTCACTCTTCTGGCTGGTTCCTTAATGGTCAGACCTTATTCTGAGCTCCTCTACTTCTTTATATTTTAAAATGTGTGTCCTAAGCTACAGCTGTTTCATTTCATCCAGGTATTTTTTTTAATTCCCTTTGGGTCTTTTCTGTCCCCTGCTCCCCAGCAGCTGTTTGTCCTGAATCCTTACCCTGCTCAGGCTGTGCTAAATTACATCAAAAGTTAGTTATGGATTAAAGGTCAACTGAGAGCAATCTGCTGCAGCTGTAATGGGCTTCTGCTGTGACCCCTGCAGGGGCTGTGTGATTCACAGTATCAGTGCTCCTGCCAGAAGAGCAAAGAATTGCTCGCAAAACCACTGTATGAGGAACCTGCCCTGCCTGGAGGTGTGTGGGCAGGTCTGTCCCAGCAATTCCTGACAGCCCAGTGCCAACAACATGCCCCCTGCCAGCTCTTCCCCTTCACTCTCCTCTGGGGCAGGTTGCTACTGTACTAACTAAAGCGACTGGTTTGAAAATAGGCGCAGGGTCTTTGAGTTGCCATCCAGTGACCCTGTGTCTGGCCATGGGGAAGAAGGGAGTCCCACACACTTCACTTGTGGCCAAGGACACAGGAAGGCCAAACCAAATCTTAAATGCCAAAGTTGGGTTTTATTAAAAAGAAAAACTAAAGCAGGCGACTCTTCAAATCCCAGAATGCTCAACCTGCTGCTTGGGTGAGACAGAATAAAAATAGAAAGGGTTTGAAAAGAGGAATTACAGTGGGAAATAATTCTCCTTGCTGGCAGACCTCTTGCCTCGGGTTCCTGCTCGCTGCAGCACCTCCAGCCCCTGACTTGCCGAGAGGGCTGGGGTCCCCTGGCAGCTCCTGGTCACCCCTGGCTGCTGCCCACTTGTCCACACAGCCTCCCAGGGCCTCTGCTGGCTCATGTACGGCACCACGGCCCCTTCTCCCTCCCACCAGGCTCCTGAGGGAAGGAGAAATCTCCCTGAGGGCTGCACGTGGCCCAGCTGGGCCCTTTTATAGAGTCACACAGCACAGTGATAGAGAGAAAGCAAGCAAAAGGAATGCTGTCTGTCACAGAGTCCAGACTCGACAGTTCTTGTCTTTGTCACCTTTTCTATAGTTTCCTAAATTTTTAATAAGGTCTCATATTGCATAGATGGAGAAGGGCCCATTAGAGATTGCCCGGTGTCTGCTTGCTCTTGGGAATCCCATCTTTGCAGCCAGGCCATGCATCAGGGTCACTGTTCTGTGAATTACTCACCGATGAGTAACGAGGGTGAAATCTGTGTCTGGAGCTTTCTCTGTTCAGTATAATTTTTACACAGTCTTGAATTGGATATTTTGTGTATATTTGGTAACATACCTAAACCTTAATCCTGTGTTTCAGAATGTGACCTGTGCCACCACCTCTTTTACGGACCTGGCAGAAATCGTGTCCAGGATCGAGCCAGTGAAAGCCCCCGTGGCAGACGGTGAGTTGAGGGACCCGGCCAGCGCTGCGATGCAGCAGGAAGGGCAGTGCAACGGGGTTGGCAGCTTCACTGCTTCGTTGCTTTCTTTTAACAGCCCGTGCTGCGAGCTGTGATGTGGTTGAGGGCTGGCTGCTGCTGGCTCCGGTGTCAGTCGTGGGCTGCCTCCCCTCTGCTTGGGTGAGGGTGGGACTCGGGTGCTCTTGCCGTGGTGAAACATCGCTGCCAAGCGTTACTGGCATGGTCTGGTGTGCTTTCCTGGTGGGAGCAATCCTGTTTCCAGTTAGCCTAATTCTGAGTGCAATAGCACGCGTGTGTCAGCGCTCACAAAGCTGAGCGCTCGTTCCTCCTCGTGCTGTCCATGGCCCTGTGCTGGCTTCGGTCTTCGGTCCTTGTCCTTTTGAAACGGGAGGAGGGCGATTTAAAGGTTTGACTGAAGGATCTTTTTGTGCTACTTTGAATCAAATCTGGAATGACTCACTGGCTTGATTGCTTTATGTACACTGCTATTACAGCGAGCACTAATGAACTAATGTGGAACAGGAACGGCTCCTGCACTTCTACATGGCGGCACTTGAGAGCTTTGTGCCTCAGACATGTCCTACGGAGCAGCTCCCTGTAAATATCACAGCCGAAGACTCACTTAACAGGATCAAACAGAGCTTTGGAGGCCTGAAATCTCCAAGCGTTTTACCAGTGCCGGAGCTTTTTATAAACAGTCTCTCCCCCTCCTCCCGATTCTTGTTCTTGCAGAGGAAAATCTAAAGTTAGCAGTCCTTCCATCTGTGACTGTTTGTAGAGATGTCCCTGTGGTAATTTGAAATGCTAATTGCAATCATATGCCTTATGAAGAAAATATTAATCAAATGTCTGAAACAGCCATTGTGAATAAGATTGAAGAATTCATGTAACATGGTTATTTAAGGCATCGGCGCCGAGTCCTGCAGAGACTCAACCCGTGTGGTGTGACAGGTCTTCCTCCGGTAGGGTTTCTGATTATTCACCCTGTTAGGAAGACTTTTATTTTTTTTTTGCTAGGTGAAGCCATTAAACGTGAATAAGTAACTTTCAAGTAGATATGGCAAATATTGGCCAAAGGATGGGAATATGCAAGGGGTATTTGGGATGCAAGGGACAGGTGCCCCGTGGTCCCAGAAGACACTGAAATGTTTGTTGCAGGCTCCGGAGGAGGCGGAGGATGGCAGGAGAGAGCTGTGCATACGGACAGTGGGTCTTGGAGGAGTCTTGTGTTCATGTTGTGGGTGACTTCACGTGGTACCTGCAGGACCTGTGCCTCTCTTTGATGGGCAGTGGCCGTAAAGGCGTTCCCTGAACATGGCATTGTCCCCGTGCCTCTTGCTGAAGAGGTGACCGGAGCTCGGCAGGAGGGCGACTGCTGCCCTGGCAGCGGCCCAGTGGCTGTCGGGTGGCTCCTCACGTGTGCTGGTGAGCCTTGGGATTTGTCTGCTGGTGAAGGTGGTCCGACTGCTTTTGTCCTGTGCAAGTAATAAGAGAGGGTGCTTCCTTGTAGCATGTATATGACCTGGCACTGTCGAAAAAGGCAAAACTTTCTTTTTCTCCCTGGAAATTCCTCCCTGAGTGAGGTCTCAGACCTCAGGGACTGCAGAAGGGCTCTGCCTGTCCTGATTGTGTACTGCAGGTCTCAGGCTGGATGAAGAAATTCTGTCGATAATTTTGTTCTAAAAAAAGAAATGAAGAAAAAACTTCCCTGCCTTTTCTCCTAAAGAAGAGATGGCTTTAGATCTGGAGGCTCTGCCAGCCTGTGCCAGTCCAAGGCCTTTCACCCTTTGTACTGACACGTCCCCCCTTCTCCTGGGCTTTGTAGTCAATCAGAATGTAACCAACGTTCTTTCTCTCTTGAACAAACTGAGGAAAATGATTAAAATAGTTTAAAAGGTGGGGGGAGAGGGATGGAGGGACTGTCCATCAGGAAGAGGTGAGGAGAAGGAAGTCACGGAAGCTCTGTGCTGGACCCAGGGTACCTGTGCCCTCTGAGTGAGCATGTGGGGACACATATGCAGGAGAGCAGAAGCCTGTTTCCACAGCTGAGATGCTGCGGTACTTGTGGCTGTGTTTCAGTTCTGCATCACAACACTTCTCCAAATCACTTACTCGATTGGGATTTTTGTCTTTGTTCAGCTGTAATTGCGTTCTGCACAGCTGCAGCCTCGGCCAGCACAGCGCAGACGCCGTCCTCCGAGGGAGGCTCAGCCGCAGCTCTGGTCATGTCCCCAGCCAGGAGGGATTGCTGAGGACTAAAGTCACGCACACTTGGGGTGATTTGCACAGCGGGTTCCACTTGCCGTTTTCTGAAGCAGTAATCACAAAATCATTTAGGTTGGAAAAGACCTTGAAGATCAAGGCCAACCCTTAACCTAGCACCGCCATGTCTGCCACCAAGCCGTGTCCCCAGGCACCACGTCTACACGTCTTTTGAAGACCTCCAGGGATGGTGACACAACCACTTCCCCAGGCAGCCTGTTCTGATGCTGCACAACCCTTTCAGTGAAGAACTTCTTCCTAATACCCAACCTAAACCTCCCCTGGCACAATCTGGGGCCATAATGCTTCAGGCCGCCCTCGTGGCCCTGTTCCATGGTGTGAGGTCAGGGAGCACGCTCACTGCGTGCTATGGCTGAAAGATACCAAGTGGTGTAACAGAGCAGCTTAACAATAGTCACTTGGAAAAAGTGCTCGGGACAAAGAAATGTTAATCTTGGTTTGAAACACCTGGTTTTGCAACAGAGCTGAAGCAGGAGACATCCCAAAATCTCTCAAGGGAGAGGGTTCTTGGGCACCAGGTTACCCTCTGTGTATTTACTGCTTAAAAAGTCCTATTGAAGAGCGCTCACACAGATCAGATTGTGAGGAGCTACCAGATTCCTTGAGTTACATCAAAGCCCATGTGCGTTGCTGAAACAGAAACCCTCCAGACATACAGCACCGATTTTCTTCAAACGTGGTGCGTTGCCTGCAGAAATCAGGCCAGTAAGACACGCCAAAAGCTGCAGAATCACAGAGCAATTCACTGGCATGAGAAGCGGTTGTGTGACCTTCCAGCTGTGAGCACGCTGCCTCCACTACCAGTGGTTTGGGGGACCTCTCCAGGGTGTCATCTCTTCGCTGGCTCGTTAAGGTCAGGATTGTCACCTTTTGGTGGTGGCAGCAGCTAGCGTGCTACTGAGTGCTTTAAATATAAGAAATGTCACCAGCTGTTGGCTGTTGTGACAGCCTTGCCCGTGTATCTCTTTGTGTTTGGTTAGGTTAGCTCATCTCTGAGCTGAAGTGTTTGGCTGATGGTGTGCTGAACGGGGCAATCAGGCCTTCATCCTGCCTGATGCTCCTGGGGGGCTTGGCAGTGTAAAGGGGCAAGGCTGCTCGGGGCTGGAGCTGCCGTGAGCCCCAGATTCTGTCTCAAGGGGAGCAAAGGAAGGTGATGCTCAGGGAGTGCGGGTGAGAGCACCACCCGCTGTCCTTGGGTACCTGGAGTTACTGTGAGAGGGGCGTGAGAAGGGACAGCCCTCTCCTGGTTCTTAGTATCAGTGTAAAGACCTGTTAAATGCTGAACAGTGCTGATAAAATCAAGGGATTTGGGTTTAATTGCAGTCAGTTTTATTGGAGCTGTAAACTACAAACGGTTGTTTGTGCTATCTCTTGCTGTTCAGGTGAGTGTCTGGTTTCTCCAGTGTGTTTTTATCAAAGATTGTCAGCGATACTTTTAGTATAAGCTAATGATGATTCTCTGAACCAAAGGAAAAAAATTGACCAAATGTCTTGAATCCTAATGTTCTAGCAGTTGGGTGTAGTTATCGTGTTAGAAGAAAATGCTGTGGAACAGACTGTGCTGTTGTCTTCAGCATGGAGCAGATGCTATTGACTGTTCCCAAAAGAAATACTTAATCAAGAAGCCAGTTTAAACAGAAACCACTTTTTTCACTACTGAGCTGAAAAACAGGTATTTCTTCAGCAACTGAAAGTGCATGTGAATTAACTCATGAAAATGTCAGAAAACAGTCTAAATGAAGAAAAAAAAAGTCTGCCATTTTTAAGGCATTTAATTGCATTCTGGAATTGCCACAACCTGTGCAAATGACAGGTGGCCCTCTGCAGCTCGCTTCGCTTTGCTGTGCGCACACACCGGCTTCGTGCTTGCTTGGGAGGGGGCTCAGCAGCGGCTGCGCTGCGTGGTGCGTCAGGACCCGCCATGGGTGCCCGCCCCGGTGCTGTTTGTCACTGTCAGGTATGGAATCGGTGTGGGAGAGTCGATCCCGTCAGTGAGTGGCTCGTGGTGTCTGCTGGAGATGCTGTGGAAGATGCGGTGACTGCGCTGATGTGTCGGGGCTTTGGTGCTCAGGCGCTCGGTGTCGTGTCCCGCTGCTGGCGGTGTCCTGCCCGACAGCGGGGGCGAGGGCTGGAAGCTTTGCTGCAGCATGGACCTGCTGAGAAAACTGCAGCAGAACACAGGGAGGTGGATGTGCTGGGAGGGGGAAAGCAGGCAGCAACAGTCAGTGAGGACAGGTTGAATGTGACAAAGTTCAAAAGTTTATTCCAAGTGAACAGGAATTTGTGTTACAACTGATATCCTAGTGAGGCTGACAGGAAGGCAAGGAGAGATGAAGACAGAAATCTGAAGATTCAGCCTGCTGGAGCGAGGGACATAGGTGGCAGGGGTGCTGGTAGCATCGCCGAGCACCCGGCTTTGCCAGGTTGCATTTAATTTATCGCTGGCACCAGCAGTTCTTGGCATGCTGATGTCCGGCCTTTCAGAGATAAGAAACATGATTATCGTGTACTTGGTAAAATTGTGACTGAGGGATCGAATCTGCTGCCACCTTTCACCTCATGTCTGAGATCTCCGTGCATCTCCGTGATGCATCATGGCCAAAAGCCTTTTGCTGGGTTTCTCCTTTAACCTGACCTTATCCTACTGGCTGCGTACAGCTCTTCGACCACGGCAACCGGGCTGGGCAAAGGATGAGAGGACCCCACACGTTCAGTCTGCTAGAAACTGCTTGATGTCCCCTACCGTGCACTGCAGGCAGTTCGGCCCCCCCTCGGCACCCCTTGCTTTTAGCAGTGGTGATGCCATTGTCGAGGTGGTATTTGGAAGAAAGGTGATGGCTTTTGTTGTTTAACTCGAGCACAGAAGCTGCTGTTCAGGACTGAAGCAGAAGCAATGCTGCTCAGTTAGATGAAGGCACAGGTCAGGTTTTTGAGCTTCCCCTGATTATGTTAATCCGCGAGATTGCCAGAGAAAGCAAGCGATTGTTCCCTGTGGGGAGGAGGGGAATGTAAATGTCACCGTTCCCTGTGGACCAGAGATCGTCAGACACATAATTATCACTCTGCGGTGGCGAGCGTTTGGCACCAGAAGAGCTTGTCGTATGTCTGCAAGTCCGTGTTTCCAGCGGACACAGCCACAGCCGTGTCCAGGAGTTAGGATGTGTAGCTCCTAGCCATGTCCTCTGAAGGTATTTCACAGGCCTGGGCTGGGCTGACCAGCGAGAGGCGGCGACTCTGTGAGCAGCATCTCCCCCTGACAGCACCCCCTAGACTCACGAGGGCAGTTTGGCTCTCGCTGCTTTTGCTGCAGGCTCTTTAGATCGTGGAGGGCCGCAGGACACAGCTCGCACACAGGACACGGTTTGAAGCTTGTTCTGTGATCCGGCTGGAGATGTGATGGATATTTGGGCAGTCCCAGCTCACTGAGCTGCTCAGGGCTGGCCAGCCCTCACCCTGCGCTGCGCCAGTGCTCAGCAGACACGGCTGTCATTCCTCTTCCAGCTTTCTCTGCCTCTCTGAATGCCTATTTACCAGTGTTTTTTTCTCTCTTCTGTCTTTAGATGAATCAGACTACCAGACTGAGTATGAAGAAGAAGTTCTGGACAGCCAGAAGGACGATTATGTGAATTTCATAAGCAGCCAGGTTGATGAAGACTCTGACTCGGTACGTGCTGCCCTGGCAATAGGCTGTGCGGTGGGTACGAGGTCGAGGTGTCAGGAAGGATTGCTCAGAGAAGCACGGAGGGGAGTGCTGAGGAAGACTGTGCAGCAGCTTTTCTGTGCAGTTCAGGCACTGAAGGGCACGTGCTGTTCAGGTGGGCAGTCTGCAGCGGTGCCATGTGGGGTAAACATGGCCACATTGTGTGAAGAGCCCAGGGCTTTGTGGGTTTGGTCTCAAGGTGGGTCAGGGCTGGGACACATCAGGCACGAGGAGGTTGAGGGAGCTGCTTCCTTCAGCTTGGAAGAGAAGAGGCCGAGAGGGGACCTGCCTGCTGTCTTCAGCTGTCTGGAACTGGGTGCTTAAAGAGAAGACGCTGTCAGAGATGCACTGCACAAAGACAGGAGGAGGTGGCAGGTGCAGCTTGCATGCAGTCAGGATTTCCCTTCCTGCAAGGAAAGGTGTCACGAAAACCACAGCTGGGTGTTGCAGTGGGGTGTGCAGAGATGGTGGAAACCCCAGCCTTGTCAATACCCAAAAATGAAATAGAAAAGGCCCTGAATGACCTGATCTGGCATTAGTTAACCCTGAGTAGAACAGAAAATTGTATTATATTTCCCAAAAGTCCCAAACAACCAAAGTTATTTGATTGTGTGGGAGCTCAGGTCCACCCTGAGGAAAACCCGCACTGTGAGGCCAGGCAGTTGATGTTGCCTACAGCCTGAAGGGTCGTACTCCTGCCCTTCTTACTCCAGCTAGAGTAGCCAGCAGGTTTAAAAGCTGAAGCTGCCTGTCATGTTGGAGATGAACTGTTTTTTCAGTGGGAACATGTGAGTAGTTTGGGAAGGCTCCTAGCCTGGGCAGCTGCCAGTGTGAGGATGTAAATGGCTTTGGTATTCTGAGTGGGGAGCTGGAGCGATGGTGTACAGATTTTTGTTTGCTGGGGTGATCTCTAGTGGGTAATGCCTGATGGACAAAAGAAGAGATGAGGGGAAGAGGACAGACTTTATCCAGCTCAGGGAGGACACTGAAGAACGAGCTTGTGTTTTTTTTCTCTTCTTTAGGATGAAGATATGCAGATAAGAAAGCGCAAGAATCTCCCAGACCTGGACTGCCAGGCAAGAAGCACGGGAGAGCTGGGGTAGCGCTCAGAAGACTGACAGCTACATCCCGTCCATACTGCCACTTTTATTTATATGTATTTAAAAAAAGAAAGCAACTTCTAGTTGACATTAAGTAAGCTTTCGTCCTTCTCCAGGCAGGGTATGAGGCATTCAGCTGCCAGCACTAAGCACAAATATCTGCATCGTGCCCAAGTCCTGGTGCCACTTGGACCTCTGTGAGGGGTGGCTGCCTTGTGCCGTGCTCCTTTGTACGGGTGCCAGAACGAGCGGCTGTTTGTTAATCACTCTGAGACTGACAAAGTAGAAACGTGGTGGGAACGTGCAGTCAAACGCTGCCTTGATTTTTGCTGCGGTATGTTCTAGTTACTGTTTTTACTGTGAAGGCCCAAAGAATAACTGGACGTCATCCAGCAATGTACTGAAGTCTGTTGCTGAGAAGGCTCCATGCAGCAGCGTTAGAGAGAGGAAGGGATTTTGTGGATCACAGCATCATTGCTTTCTTTTCATATGAATCAGGTAACTGTGTAATCAACTCCTCGGTGACTTTTGATCAGGTACTTGTGAGCAGAGCTTTGACAGGAGCCAGTCTGAATGTATTTAACTTGAAATCTGAAGCCAAGAAATCAATTGACATGAACACTAGCTATCTAGCCTGTATCCTCAAGCCATCAGCAGAACATTTACTGACAAATCATAGTGCTGACATTTGCCAGTGAACTCTGGAGCCACTACTCGGCTGTATTTGCCCTGAAAAAATAAAAGGTATTGTACTGAATTGAAATATCTGTGTGGTTGTTGCCAAGTTTCTCTTTGTGGGACCCAATGCTGGGTAAATTTATGCTGTTTATTGACAACTGGTTTTGAGCACAGAAAACTGCTTGAACTTGAAGAAAGTGTAGCCACAGTTTCTTCCATGGGATGTTCTCTCAACTTGTGAGTGGATGCAGAAGTCCCACGGAATGTAGCAACAACCTAAAGAACCCAACTTGCCTCTGCTCATGTCTGACTTGCAAAGAAATGTGTTTGTTTGTTTTTTTTTTTGTTTGGTTTGGTTTGATTTTGGTTTTTAATTTCTAACTCCAGCGAGACTCACTCGCTATATTAAGTACTGGGAAGAAATCTCCAGTGCTCTCCCCACACCCTCCCCCCGAGGCCTGCAGCAATCAGTGTGAGTTGGGCCATGTTCAGATGTCCCTTGGTGCTTGCTCTTCTTGTCCCACATCTGTCGTTGCTGATAGCTTCACTTGGCTGGATAAATTAAGCTAATTCTTGCTTTATGTGAACTCTTCAGCTCAGTGCTAGCTCTAGGTGCTGTTGCCTTGAGGGGATTTGTCATCCAACCAGAGCACTACTGACAGTCCTGAAAGCTGCCTCCTGTGCTGAGCTGTCCTGGCCCTCTGATGTGCATCAGCCTGGGGCCAGAAAAGTTTGGTGGCTCCACCGAGGACAGCCGTGGTCGTAATTGCTGTGAGTGTGACCTGTGCTCTGTGCTTCAGCTTCTTCCCATGTGCTGCCTCCTGTTCTCCATCACAGCCGTGAACATGCAGCGTTTGCCCAGGGAAGCTTTTCCTCTAACACAAGATGGTATTTTTGAGTGTCGGATCCCCAGGTCAGCATTTTGGGCAGAGGGATGTGTCTCCTCCATTGAAGCCACCCAAAGCCAGCCTGGCTCCACCCCCAGACCCGCTCAGAAGTGGAAGTGAGAGAGCCCTTCCCTGCAAGGATCGTCTGGGTCTGTCATGCACATTTTGGTTAATGCAATTTTACAGAAAATGTTGCAGTTGACAGAGCTTCTTTCCTGCTATTGAAAGAAATTAATTATTTCAAATAAAACTCTAAAATGGCTTTTGAAGTAGAGGTAACGCTGCCGGCAGCCAGGTTGCCTGTTGAGCTGGAGATACTTAATTTTGGTTGAGATGAGTGGGGTGTATCACAGGGAAGGCTCGTAAGCTGGTGGCAAGCCTTGGGCAGAATGGGAGTGAGTGCACATGAGAGCCCTTGGAGCTTTTTTAGATGTCGTGTGCTTTGGAACCGCAGAGCTGCTCGGAGCAGTGGGAGAGGAGCACGTCTCGCTCAGCAGCAGTAGCAGCACAACTGAGTTTTGTTTTTCTTTTGATGGGATGCAAAACAGATGCAAGTCCCTCCAACATTGGTATTTATGGGTGGTTACAGCAGAGGAACCTCTCCCTGGGGAACAGTGACCAGGGCTGGAGTACAGACTAACCCTCGAGGTGCCCTCTGGGGCAGGATGTTGTTTTCCAGGCGGGTGCCTGCTCTGTCAGCCTGAGCGCATCAATTCTTGCATTGCGCTGTACCAGGAGAGCTGCTTCCCTCTGTTCGAACGTGCAATTAATTTCCAAGTTTTGAATTCTAACTCCAAACTCCCTGGCAGCCGGTCCTGCTCCTGGAGCCTGGGTGTGAGCTGATGGGCTCACGTTTGCATGGGCTGGAGGAGTTGTGGAAAACAGAAAAGCAGCAGGTTTCCTGGGTATGCTGATTAGAGCCACTGGATTCGCTTTGTGACCTGTTCCATGGGGAGATGGCACTTAGTTCAGATGTACGAAGACAGAAAAAAACCCTTTGATGCGAGACTGAAAGTCTGTTCTAAATAATTTATCACAGCTTTCTTTCCTTGCTGCATTTTCTGTAGCTGAGTCCTGGACACTAAAACAATCTTTCCTTCTGTGCAGAGGAATGTAAAGCAATTATTGTACAATTTTAAAAGCAGATTTTTTTTTTTCCACTTGCTGTCCTGCTGGCTGTGGTCTGCCCAGCTCCTGGGCTGGGCAGTGCAGGGTTCTGGCAGTGTTTCAGCCTCGTGTCTCTGTTGTCCCATCCTGTTCTTACACCCACAAATCTTTTTTCCCTGCAGAAGAGGGTCACACCCAGGGGCATCCTAATGCTCCTCTACTTGCACGTGCGTTTCCACAAGGGTTCAGCTGCCCGTCTTAACCAGCCCCTGCCCGCTCCAACCCCCAGCCTTGTCCTAAGGAGTTAGTGCTGGTCAGCCCTTAATACACCAGGCTCTACACCTGCAGTCCTGCTGCTGTTCTGCTGGAAATGCGGCAGGAGAGGGGGGACCTAGAGGAACCCGAGGTTTCACCTTGGGTGCTGAGGACACAGAGCTTGTTCCCTCAGCCCAGCACCAAGCGTGGAGGGGCAGCATCAGAGCAAGGTCCTGAGGAGTTGGGGCTGCAGCTGCTGGGTGAACTCCAGGGGTGGTGCGAGAGGTTCCCCTGAAAGCCTTTGCCTTGGACGCTGGTGGTTGCTGATTGCTGAGGTTTAGGCCCTTGAGTGAACTTCCAGAAACACCTGAGCAGTGGGTCGAGCACCGATCCTGCTTGGTGGCCCAGGCTGAGCCCTTGCAAGCTGCCAGGGTGACACAGGGGTGAGGACCGTTCATGGCTGCAGCCGGTGCTGCTGTGCTTGGCCAGTGCCCCGGCTGCTGTGCTAAGGGGACAGATGTGTCCCGGCTCAGTCACTTGTGAACCAGGCACACACTGGAGACGGAAAGCCGTGGAGGAGGGGAGGTGTTCTGGGGATGTGCGTTCGCAGGGCTCTGACTCTGGACACGGTCCCTGCAGGGGAAGGGCCGGGGGCGCAGCCACCCCTGAGCCCGGTGAGGGGACCCTGCAGCCGGGCGACCCGGAGCTGGGCGGTGGCACTCCCGTCCCCTTGGGGCTGACCGACTGCACGGCCTGCTGCCAGCACAGAGCTCGTCCAGTTGCTCTGTTTCACTGTTTGACCATCGGAGAAAGCTCCAGCAGAGTTCAGTGAAGAGGAGCGAGCCACTGCTGCCCCGTGGCAGCTGGAAGCACTGTTTCAAATTTGCTGGGAGGCATCACCCAGGCAGGAGCAGAGCTCTGGTCTCGTGCTGTGCCGCGCTGGCTCGTGCGTGGCTGTTTGTGCAGCTCCCTGGCTGCGAGCTGGAGCCACCACAGTAAGCCTGGGACGAGCTGGTCGTGCTTTGCTCTGTGGACTGGGGGTGGATGGGGGCTGCGGCAGCGCCCTGCGATGCTCCTTCCCTGGCAGACGTCATTTTCTCTGCGTGTTATTCCAAAATTAGTCTAATCTTATTTATTCGTGCTCCCCTGACCTCCTCCGATGTGTGATTTTCCTTGCATGCCGCCCGAGTGCTGTGTTTAAGCTGTCAGGATGCGGGGGCTCTGCTGTGCCTCAGGGTTTAATTTACTGTTGCTGTGAGTAAGAGCCAGTAACAAAATCAGCAAACGAGAAATACAGCAAATATTTTCCTCTCCTGCGGGCGCTCCGTGAGGCTGGACCAGCACCAGCTGTGCCGAGCCCGGCCGAAACGCCGTGCTGTGTGCGAGGTCTCACAGTGGGACTGCGGCTTCCTGGAGGAGGTGGAGCACGAGGCATTGGGGTTTTTAAGATGTTTGGTAACAGTGACATTACGATGTGGCTTCTGATGGCAGCAGGGCACAGACTTCCATCAGCCGTCCCTTCCTGTCCCATGGCTGCCTCCTCTCCTGCTGGGTCTGGAGGAGTTTGTGCCTGTGCTCCTTGTCCCCAGCCTCTCCTTGGGTCACGGAGGGTCTGACCCCATTTTTCCTCATGGCTTTTATTTGTGCTTTGTCATAAATAGTGCTGTGAGCCCTCAGGGCAGCTGTGCCCATGGCTCCCAGGCACTGGAAGGGGACACTGGGAGGTGAGGATGGGGCACAGCTGCCTGCAGGTGCCAGGGGCAGAAGCTCAGCACGAGGAACCATTTCCTCCTGTACCCGGGGTGCTCCCTGACAGCAGGGAAATGCTGGCACAGCCTCCCCGCCTCCGCCTGGGGCAAGGAGCGCTGCCGCACCCCCTTTCCTGACTTGAGTTGAGATATTTAGGGGAAAATGTGGAACTAGCAATCGCAACAAAATTATTTGCCTGTTGCTATAATATATATGCACATACATATAAACCAAAAGCGTTACTAGTATGTATCCTGGGTTTAGAAGTAACTATATACTATAAATCTAATTTTGTGTCAGGATTGTTCCTGGAGCCACTTTACACCCTGCAGGAGCAGCCCTGGGCAGTGTTTGAAGTGCCGGGAACGCACCTGGGGCCTGAGCGTTTCTGAGAGCAGGCGCGGCGTTTTCACAGGTAATTGGCACAGCCACCGCCACCGTCCTCCACAACGGCCGCAGCCAGCAGGGACAGCTCTTAATTAAATCTCACGCCATCGGGGGGTGAAGGACAGGCATACACTCTGTCACGACGCAGACAGGGTTACCCGCGGGGAGCGATGGCTTTGTCTGACGTGGCCTCGATACAGAAGCGCCCGTGCTGAGCCCCTGCTCCCCTGCACAGCGCTGAGCAGGAGGCAGCACCCGTGAGCTGCAAGCACTAACGATGCCCCTGGAAGTAGGTGGCTCTGGAAATCTCGTCTTTAGCCGTGGTGTCTGTCAGGGAGGGCAGGCGTAGCAGCACCAGCGGTTGGCTGTCCTTGCAGGGATGAGCACAGCTCTGCATTAGAGCACTCGAGCGGTGTATAATTCGGGATCAAAAAGCACACAAAGTGGGCATTAATTATAAATGTACCATAAATGACACATTTTTTTCCTCGAAGAAAACACACTAGCTGTGATGCATGGCCCCAGAGGAGCGTGTCAAATAAGGCTGGCGCGGGGTTCGAGCAGCCCTGACCTGCCTGCGTGTCCTCAGGCTGCAAGGGGCGAGCTCCGAGCAGTGCCCGTGCCCTGTGTATGAGCACAAAGCCACCACGGGGACTGCTGGGGGTGATCGTGGGTGGCCCCAAAAGCTCTGCTTGCCCCTGGTGCCAGTGCCGGGATGTCTGCATCCTGCTGTGCCTGGGCAGGCAGAGCAGGGTGCTTTTTGTATCAGGTGGCATGAGTGGGGTGCTGACTGTGCCCATGGCTGGATTTGCAACCTAAATAAATTTTTACTCTATCCTGGGCATGTGTGCGCCCACCTCCATGCAGCTGGCATCTGGTGACCCACCTGGTGTGGGTCTGTTCCTCCGGTGTGTGATTGGGCTGGCCCAAATTAAGCACTGAATTAGTTGGAGGAGGCTGGATGGTGACTGCAGTGACTGCTCAGCATGCTGCAGGGCTGGGGGATACTCAGGCATCCCCCACAGCACTGCCCCATGGCTCAGCCATGGCACCGAGTCTCCTGGTGGCTGTAAATCCACCACTCCCCCCCCCCCCCCCCGTTATTTCCTTGCTGGAAATAGAAAGCTTTTAACAAAGCAAAGATCGGAAAAGCTTTTAGAGCAGCTCTGGTGGAGCAGTGAGCCTGTGGGATTTGGGGGTAATGAGGCGTGAGAGCCATCGAGGCGCTGCCGGGCTGTGGCTGAGGGCGCTGGCGTGGGGCTGCCCAGCCCTGGGCAGCTGCAGCCGCTGGTTGGGGCTCCTGCTGTGGGACGTGCTGGACAGTAAGGATTTTGGTTCCCAAAAGCAGAAGGGAGAGCTGATCCCTGTAGAGGTGTTAGGGGAGCGTGCCCCTTTTGGGGTCTCTTTTTCCCAGGAGCAGTGCACCTCTCAGTACACTCCATGGGTCAGAAGGCTTTTCGAGGTGCCTGAGAGCTGCCAGAATTAAATGGAGCCGGCGTCTGCTCCTCAGCCGTTCCCCTGTGCAAAACAGGTGGCAGGAGAGTGCCTCAGCTCCTCTCCCTCACAGCAAAACGGGGACGGTGAGCGGGGTTCTTTGAGCTGGCAGGTAAAGGATGATTAAAACATCACCTGGCTGGCGTGGCTGTCAGCGCCCTCGAGCACTGGGATCGTGTGGACTCGGGGAGCTGAGCCTGCCACCGAGCTCTCAGCACGGAGCCCGCCAGGGCTCTGGGGAAGGCTGGAGCATGGGCAGGGACCAGAGCAGCTCCGCTCCCCAGTGCCAGAGTCGGGCTGGATGGGGTGCTGCGGGGACCCAGATGGGCTGGGTGGGTTTGGCCAGCTGTGAAGCTGAGCTGGGGGTGAAGGCAGCTCTTCTTGGGGCCCTGAGCACGGGCTGTGGCCGTGCTGGTCTGGGAGCTGCTGATGTTGCACAGAAGGTGAGGTAAAGGGGGAAACGCTGAGCCCCAGCAATAAGGCTGCAAAATCCCCGCAGAGCAGCTCCCACCTGGGGACCCTGCACATGTCCCTGCTGCAGGCGGCCCAGGCTCCTGGGGGACCCTCTCCCTCCTCCCCAAAATCTGGCCCTGGGCTGCGTGCGCTGATGCGCAGGGAGGCAGAGCACTGTGTGGCACTGTGCGGGGGCTGTGGTGCCCCAGGGGAACCCTTCTCGGGGCCACCCAGGTGCTCCCCAACACACGGCCGAGTGGGACCCAGCGGGGTGGGCGCCGTGTGAGTGCTCTGCCTTGCCAAACTAGGTCATGCCGTGAACTCGAGCGATGTGGCAGGCAGAGCTAAAAATACAGGCAGAGCCGAGCGTTTCCCCAGCAGCTGTGAAGGGCTGTGGCCCCGCTGGGTCAGACCTTGGCCGCGATCCCGGCCCTATCCAGGAGGGTCACCGGGGCCTTGGGCTGCCACAGCAGGGGCTGGTTCAGGAGCAGGTAATGGAAAAGTCCCTCTGGGGCTGCAGATCCAGAATTTGTCCCCCAAAAATGCATCTCTGCTGGTGGTGTTTGCCAGGCAACTCGCAGCCTGGCTGTTTGGAGACGCCCTCCTGTGAGCCCCGGGTGTCTCATCCCCAGCGCCTCATCCACCCCGGGAAGCAGCCTCAGCGTCCCTCTGTTATCAGTGTGTAAACCATTAGTTATTAGAAAATAACGCGGAGAAGAGGGAGGGAACAACGATGTAACCCAAGCCTGATGCAAAATCTCAGCCAGCCAAATTTCATTCCCTTAGGAGAGTGCCTTTGTCTTAGTGTCGTGCTTAGGGAGGGCACCCAGTGGATGGGGACAAGTGGCCTGCGGCGCGCTGCTGGGACAAGCCCAGCCGGGCCCTGCGCTGTGCCAGGAGTTGCTGCTGGAAGGCAGTGGGCTCGAGCCCAGCCCCAGGGCTTGCAGTGAGTCCATGTGGCTGCTGCCTGCAGCTCAAGGGTTTTGTCTGTCCCCTCTTTGGGACTGTCCCCTCTCTGGCCACCTCTCGTGCTGCAGAAAAGCACAGGCAGCACAGTCCTGCTTTTCTCATCCTCCGCCTTTGGTTTCTCTACCTGGGGCCTGAGCCGTGTTGCTGGAGTACTGCAGAAGCAATTCCCTCCCCTAATGATGTCTAGATTTTTTTGCATCATAGCTTTTTTGGATGAAACGTTTCCCTCGTTGCCGTTTGAAAGCTGGCCTATTTTAATACTGCCAAGTGAAAATGGGTTCGTGCGCAGAGAAGATCCCAGTTGCTCTATACAACTTCGCTGGTGTAATTATTCACTGCCAGTCCTTCTGCTTCCAGCAGCTGTATAATTCATCAGCTGTGTTTTGTGCTCATTTCTCAATCAATGATGAAAACATTGATTAGTGTCAGGCTGGGACCAAATCCTGCAGAATCCCTCTATATCATCTCTGTTCACTGATGACTCCTTGTTTGGAGATGGGTTTGCAGCTCTCCATCCATTTAATGAGGGTTTTATCAAGATTGTATAGAGCTAAATTTGTAATTAGGATGTCATATGATATTAAGTCAAACACGTTGCCAAAAGCTAAGCAAATAATGGCTACATGGTAACCTTTATCTACAAACTCACAATTTTCTCAAAGGATGAGACGAGGCTCATTTGACAAGACATTTTCCATTAGACCACACGGAGTGTATTTTTAATCCTCGAGTTCGATATTAATTGAATCCTGCATGTCCTCTCCGTTTTTCAATCTGAACGTCACGCTGGACCAACCGATTGTTAACCAGGGCACCCGTTTCACCCGCCGAGCACCACCTTGGTTCCTGCCAAGCTCAGCGCGTCCCCAGGCTTTGAGCTTTTCAGAAGCGAGTGAACGAGGGAGCTCAGCTCAGCACAGTGCCTGAGGGCCCTCAGGTGCAAACCGTGTGGGTTTGCTGATTCAGGAACCCCACGGATGTCAGCTGTGATGCTCTCCGCTGTTGGTAGACCACTGAGTAGTTCATCGTCTTCGTGTCTTACGTTCCCTTCCTTACTAAAGGCAGCAGAGAGGTAAGTGCACGCCTTGTCACTGGCAATGCACCTCCACATCTAGAAGTGCCACGGCTCCTCCATCCTCGTGCTCTTCAAAATTCAACTGGGTGAACCCTGAGTGAGGCGGTGTCATGCCAACAACTGCCCTGAGCAGGAAATCAGACTGGAGACACCCTGAGGCTGTTCCTGGCCAAAATCTTCTTACGCTTCTCTAGGTCTATGAAACAGACCTGCAACATCATTAACGCTTCTCTCATTTCTAACAGAGAACAACTTGTTACTGCTCATGGCTTTGCCGGCCATGGATTCTGCTCTGCCCACCTTCCTCTATCAATATCTCTGCTTCATAACTCTCTCTGGTGATCACTACGTATTGATTGGTATCTATTACTTTCTTCCTCTTCATATATATTGTCATTTTGCCTCCAGTGGCTGTTTTCAGATTACCAGCTTTGAGGATTTGGCTTTCAGCCAAAGTTACATTTTCTCGACTGCGCAGTACCAGCTTTTTTGCCCTATTGTAAGTTCTTCTGAAACTGCTGATTTTCCACTCAGAAGCTGTTGGTTCTTCCCCTTCAGTTTCCCTCATAACTTTCACCATCATTGTGAAGTTTGTGAAGCTGCTGGTTACACAGGTGATGAAATGGTACCATTTCATCAATGGACCGGAAAGCTGTACCAGTCCATGGTGGAGTTATGTGACTCTGGAGCATGTTGGAGGCAGCAAAGCAGGATGGAGCAGCCGTGCTGAGACATCCAGCCTGCCTGGAGCCAGGAGAGGCTCTGCTCCCCCCAGTCACACCTGACACGGTGCCTGAGCTGCCCCATCCATGCTGAGGTGTCTCTGCCCTCCCTGGCAGCCTGGTCTTAACACCATCCATAGTGTTAAGCGCTTTTTCTTTTTGTCTAACCTAAATTTCCCTGCAGCAGTTTAATTCCATTGCTTCTTGTCCTGTCCTGCCCTTTATCTAACTGGAGCATGTTGCTGTGGCTCTCCCCAGGTCTCTACTTCTCTGGGGTGAGTCATTCCCTCTTTCAGCCTTTGCTCACAGGCTGTGCTTCTGCACCATCTCCTCCCTCCTCGTGCTCCCTCTGCGCCATCTCCAATGGGCCCACGTCCCCTCCATGGCCAGAACTAGGCCAGATGCTCCAGCTGGTGCCCCACCAGCCCTGCTCAGGCTGCACACCATGGCACGTTGCTGTACCAGTTCTCATCCTGGGACATTCACCTCTTCCGCACGGGCACGCCGCTGTTGGCTCAGTCCAGCTGAAGGTTTGCAGTAGCATCCAGCTCCTTTCCTGCAGAATGGTGACAGATTCAGCTGCTGCCCATGCCAAGCCTGTGGCCAATCTCTCAGCCTGTCTGGTTTCACTGTGAACCACTGGGGCTGCTCTTTTCCCTCCCTGAAAGGCAGCTTGGAAGCGGGGCACGGGCAGAGAGAGCAGAACACGTAACGCCCTCCTACTGCGTGCACACACTGCATCCATTCCTTTCCCGTGCCCTGGACTATTTTATTTGCAAATGTGGGATTTGTTATCCTTGCTAAGGGATCTAACCTACTGGCTCTTTGTTGCCTGCTTCTTCGTGTGATGCCCCAGCTGAAGCAGATGACTCCTATCTTGGTACATCCTTGCCATGGTCAGGAGCTGCTGACAGCCCTGAATGTGTGTGCAGCTGCTGTGTGAATCTCCCCGTGCTGCCCAGAGCCACTTCTTGTCATCAGTAAAGATGCAGATACACACTTTAGGCCAGTAGAGATCTATGGAAAGCACTGCAAACAAAAACACACACCATAGCACAACATAGCAAAGCCCAGCTCTCCTCTTTTCCTCACCTCCCTTTCAGTTTCTCACTCCTTCTGCCATAACCATCACAAGTAGTTTCCTTCCTCCCACCCAGAGGGAAAGGCTAAATGCATCCCTCATCGTCCTCCAGCTGAGCTTTCTGAGTCATCTTCCCCATACGTTTCTACCTGCTTCTCTCTGTGCTCTTTGGCCTCGCTCTGTGCAGGGTCAGTCCCTCAGCAGTCTCTGCTGCTCCCTTGCACAGCCTCGTGACAGGCAGAAGTGCCTGTGCTGGAGCAAGCTGGGCTCTGCTGTGCCCTGGGCTGTGCACGATATGGATGCTGCATTTCCAGCTCTGCCTGAATTCTTTTGCCAACAGTAATTGCAAATGTGCAAAACAGCTGGAAATGGTTTCACGTCTGTATGCAGCACCCTTAGGTATAGCGAGGGTTGGACGCGGTGCTGGGTGGGATTGGAGCAGAGCTTCGGTATTTAGATGTTTACAGAGACTCATGCACACAAACACTCCTTTAACAGCAACGTTTCTTCTTCCATCTTAAACATAACGCAGCCACCTCAGACTTCAATGTTTCTTCTGCTGTGCTGCACCAAAGTCAGGACAAAGTCAGGCTGTTATTTTGCCAAACAGTGAAGTATTGAGATGTGGATGGAGCAAAAACTGAGTAATCACTGAATCATTGAGCAATCAATTACCATCTGGTCTGTTCCTGGAGCTGTTTCGGGAATCCCGACCTTGAGGAACCTCCTTCGTTTGGGCCAAGTCCTGCACCTCCACGGCTGCTGGAGGCCCCTGGGAGCAAGGCCTGTCTCTGGTAGGTGCAAAATTGTCTTCCTTTCCCCAGGAGGGGTGGCACCACAAGGGAACACATCACCTTGGGAGGGGGTTTCCCATCCAGGACAAGGGTCACAACTTGTCTAAGCAAAGCTGCTCTAGTGTAGGTGAGAGTCATGTCTCAAGAAGGCAGCAAGACCAAAGTCCTCCAGAGGGCCTTTGCTTCCACACTTGAGGGGCTGCACAGGAGAGAGGTTCAGGAATATTTTCCCTGCATGAAACATCCACGTTGTTGTTTCCTTTGTTATGTTGATTGGCTTTATTTATCACAGTTTATTCTGAGGGAGTGGCTTATGTCGATGTGAAGGCACTAACTTAACCAACAGGAATGAACTGATGTTACCATCCTGCTCGGATCTTCCCTCGTGCTATAACTGATGCGTGTCTGACTGTTGGGTTTCTTTTATTTATCCCTACCTGCTGTATTATTGTAAGAACAGAAGATGAAATTATTATTATGCTGCTCTTGAAATGCCCACTGTCTTGCTGGCAGCTCTCCTGGTTCAGAAGTCAGGGGTCTCATCCAAATTCTTTGTTTTCTGGGCAGTGACTTCCCTTGCAGAGCTGTAGGAGCACACCTTTGAAACGATCCCA
Source organism: Anas acuta (assembly GCF_963932015.1). Taxonomy (NCBI): domain Eukaryota; kingdom Metazoa; phylum Chordata; class Aves; order Anseriformes; family Anatidae; genus Anas; species Anas acuta. The sequence goes on from NC_088998.1 coordinate 1,996,562, forward strand.
ACCAAGCGACTAATGCAGACTGTAACAACCTCCCGTGCTGCCACTGCATCCTTTCTTTTGGGTCCTTGGCAGCTCCTCTTACCTGCTCTGATTGCATGGTTGCCCGAAATTGTTCAATGCCAATGTTAGCATGAATTCCTCTGGTGGTAGCATTAGCATTAACTGTAGAAACTCACAGTCAGTGATGCAGTGGGGCACAATGGGGCTCTCACATTCCTTTGGGATGGGTTTGGCAGTGCGGGGACCTACTGCGTGCTCCCAGCTTGACCCCAGCACGGGTCTGGGAGCTGCTGCAAGGTCAGGTTCCTCCGAGCACCGCCACCAGTCCTGCTCGCCCCTTGTGCTCTAGGGCTCAGTGAATGGCCAGAAAACTGTCTCAGGAGCGAGGAGCAGGAGTTTTCTGCTGGCACAACTGGAGAGTGGGAGTGCATGGCCAGGGAAGCAGGGGGTAGGACAGAGCCATGGGAAGCACTCTGAGTATGTTCAAGGTGGTGTTTGGGAAAGGACAGAGGGAACTGAGAAAAGATGGAAAGATGGAAAGGTTTATGTGATGGGATTGGATGTAGTTTTGTCCTCTCTTAAATGCCTGAAGTGCATTATTATTATCATTATTATTACTATTATTATTACTATTATTTTATGAATGGGTCTGCATGTCTATCAACAAGGCTACACATGGGACTGAGTCTGCCTGGCTCCAGCCTACCTGGCGCCAGGCATGGCTTGTATTTATAACATTATTTTAGCATTCCTGGGCCATGTTTTAAGGCAGGTTTGTTCAGTGCTTCACATTGCAAGCCCTTAGTCCAGACTGGGCTTCTCAGTCTATTGCAATAAAAACTGAGTAAATAAGAGGTACGGCTGAGTGACAAGACTTCTGTGTGGTTCACATGTGAGCTTTTGCCACCTGGCTGTTGTAATGCCACTGAGACCTGGATGGAGGCAGCTCAAGATTTCAGCCAGCAGAGTAATAGCTAATTGAGTGTATTTCAATCATGAGATCCACAGAAGGAAAGCAAACTCCACAGAGTAGAAGAAAATTGCATCTTAGAGTAATCTGAATGTGGGTAGATAATTAGGCCTATATTTCATGGGAACATTTGCTGGGCAAGATAATGAAAAGGCGGGCAACATAATTTTCTTTAAGTAGTGTGATGCCTCCCGCTAGGGCCAGGGTGTGCCAGCGCTGGTGCTGCAGTGCAGTGGGAGCCTGGGAAGGCATCACCTGGCCAGAGGAGCTGTTCCATGGCACTGCCAAGCTGAAGCCATCCTCCCCACCTCTACTGTCTGCTTAGAGGAAGCTGGTAAGGCTCCTGCACTGCTCTTGAATAAGAAGGCAAACTAAATCCCACAGCCTCGTCATCGTCCTCTCACTCCGAATGGCAGCCACAGCAAAATCTGCTCAGGTTGTGTTTGTCTAGACAGACGCAGGTCAATTCAGGGCTAACATGGGAGACCCCAGTGGGAGGCCAGGCTTGGAAGAACTCCTGCTCTGAGTCACTCTGATCCGGGCTGGAAGACTGGCAGGGGCTGACATAGCGGCTCTGCAGCTGAGGTTCAAATGAGATGCAGCCTGGTTGTCCATGCTCAGAAAATCCCTCGTGTGAGAAGATGATGCTGGTGCTGAGCATTGCCCTGAGCGCTGGCTCCACATGCTGCTAGTGAGCTGCTGCACCCACCCCAAAAGGGTGCACCAGCCCTCAAATCCCCACCAACTATGGCTATGCATGGAAGCAAAGCTCTAAGGCCTTTTTCAGTGTTGCTTTTTCCAAATTTGGGATAGAAATGTTATGCTTGTGCACATCCTCCACACCAAGATAAGCACATATTCTCCCTTCCAAATCTCCACTTCGGAGTAGGGCGGCTCCTGTCTTGGCCTTGCTACAGACCTTGCTGCCTCGTGCAGGAGCAGGGAGATAATATAAAATAATATTTGGCTGCTTCATAATGCTGTCAAAATGAGAAGGTTTGGGCAAGTGCAGTGACTTAGGAGGGTGGAGGAGAGGGTTTCCTCTCTGTAACATGTAATCAGGGTGAGCGATCAAGGTCTAAGAGGGTCTGACTTCCCCTCCTGCCAACACTGCACTCATTAGCGCATCAGGGCTGGTACATGTCACATAACAGAAAGAAAGGCTGAGAGGTTGTAACCAGCCCTGATAATTACTGGGTAGGTCTTTTACTATAAATAGCCAGGAGTAAGTTGGCCTTAAGATGGGTCTGAGTGTTCTGTATCTGAGCTGGTTCAGAGGAGCTGCTCATCCAAAGATCAGAGCTATCTTTGGGACTGTATTTGAACAAGCTCTAATTTTCTAACACCAAGTGCTTTGCCATTTAGGAGCAGCTCCGTCCAAGTGAATCTGCACAAAACAAACCCATAATTCCTGGGTAACTCCAACTTGCTAGCTATTGATACTGTTTCTGTGATGTATTGCCTAATTTTAATTATGCCAGTTTTGGAAAAGTTATTTTCTTACAGTGCCTCATTAGCGTGAGGTTTCTAATCAATGAATTCAGCAGGAACATCGTGAAGTGACTAAATTAGCCAAGTGGGAAGTTAGCTAGGTGATATTTCAGTGACCTCCTGGTACCTGAGAGACTTCGAGCTTCTCATTGCAGTTGGACACAATAATCATTGTCCCCAAACTCTTTTCATGCACTGCTATCCAGATAAACACGGACAGCTCCTCCAGCTCCCCCACCACCATGGATTTATTGCTGTCTCTCAGGACTGTTGTGACTTGTCAGAAGAGCTGAACTGGGACACTGTGTTTATGGACAGTTTGTCTCTTTTCAGGACAGTGCTTTGCCCCTCCATTAACACCATGCTTGGGGCAGTTTTGTGCAAAACAGCAGGAGCAGGGGGCTAAAAATGTCCCTACCTGAGGCAGTCTTTTCTGCACTTCTCTGGTCTCAGCACTTCCCCTGCTTGGGAGGCGCCCCCACCTCAGGCTTGCCCTGTGGCATTGTGCAACCCTGGGAAAAGTCCCGAGGGGTGGGGGTCCCACACCTCCACAACACTGCTACCATGTTATTGTGCCCTTTCTGTTAACTAAATAACGGTGTTACCTGCAGGGACCAACAATGTTCATGGTCTCACTTAGGAACAAAGAAATTACAGTCATCTCGCATGAGAACAGTTTTAAATATCATGCTTTGTCCTGTTTTTATGCTTACCATAGTGCTGAGTCGCTTCCCGTCAGCCTCCTGGGTTTGTACTTCATCCAAAGCAGCAAACAGACTGTGATGCACAAGTGCAGCTTGGGTGGGGACGGTATTCGGATGAACCTGGGAGAAAAAGAAGCCGTTTCTCACAATAAGGCTTCAGAGCCCAGTGCAGTGCTCTGAAGTTCGGATTGTTTTTCTCCTGTGTGCATATCTTTGCAATTATCTGGACTGGATGTCCTGAGCCATTTTATTACCTAGTTTTTCACTATCATGAGGTCTTTGTATATTCTTCAGTATCTCATGTATTTATGACACTGAATATCTTAGCATCATCAGCAAGTTTTGTCATTCCTTTTTTCAGCTCCTTTTCAAGATTATTTCCAAATACACTGAAGACTGCAGACCCCAACACAGCTCTTGTGGGGCTCCATTCAAGACCTCCGTCTATTCAGGAGCCTGACTATTGATAGCTATTTTCTGAGAAATCCTTTAACCAGTTACTTATCCACTTTAAGCCCTTTCTGTTAATCCCATGACAGCTGTATTCCTGTAAGAAACTCCTGTGACAGACCTTTTGGGAATCCAGGCAGACTATATCTCATGATCATTGACTCCTTTAAGGAATTGTAATAGCTTTATGAGGCATTCCTGTATTCAAGGAAAACCACCTTTTTTTGTTTTTCTTCCCCTCCCCTCCAATTTCAGATGTATCCAAGTACACACTCATCATATTCTTTACTACAGTTTCTATCAGTTTGTCCAAGAGCAACCTCAGACTTCATGGTCTGTCATAACCCCAAACCCTTCCCATTTGTAACCTGAGAGCTCTTGGACACCGAGGCTGTTATGCACAGTGATTACATGCTACAATTAAGTAATTACACTGTTTCATTCCTGAGTTCCTCATCCAAAGCACTTAGGTGAATGCCACCTCAGCCTTGTGAATTTTGCACTCTTTGGTTTGGCCATTTATTCCTCAACTTCTGCCGACAATGTGAATGTGAGCTGAATTCTGTGCCACGTCCTTATAAAGATTTCTGGTACAGAAGCTTCTCTGAGCTTGTCCTCACTGACTGCAGCTGCAAAGCATTCACTTTGTTCTTTTGTTCTGACCTTATCTCCTACGAGTGCTCCTGTTGCACCATGGCCAACTTCTGACTCTCTGGCAAGCTTCTTGTGCTTCATGAGTTTGAAGAGTAGTTGTTGTTATTTGCCTTTGCCTTTTGCAGGTTGTTCCTCTAACTGTTTGTTTTTTATTTTTTGCTCACCTTAATTCTCTTTTTGAATTTAAATTGACAGGATACACAGTCTTTTGTTTGTTCAGACAAAAATGACTTTTCTAAACATGAAAAGATTGTATCCTTCAAGCCTGAGAGTCATCAGACCATCTCAGACCACCTCATCTCAGTTTGATCTAAGGCTTAGACCTAACAACGCCCAGGACATCGGGGTTTCCTACTAGAAAAGTGTGTGGTTTTGTTGTTGTTTGGTTTGTTTGAAAGGATTCTATGATATCAGATTTTTAAAGTGTGACACATTTATATAGATAAAAATCATCAGTGGCCGGGATGAATTTTGTCTGTCTTGGGCTTGGGGTATGTCACCTTTGCTGGTACAAAGAGGTGAGCATTTCTCTGGCCAGCTACAATCATTTTTGAAGCTGTTTTGGGGTTTGCTCCCTTAGGGTGAAGTGAGCTCAGCAGGGAGCCCCACAAGTAGATGTTTGGGGTCTGGGCAGAGGGACCGTGATGCTCCCTGCCTCCTCGGCCTGCTTGCCTACGTGTGTGCGTCTGGAAGGCCTGTTGCCATGGAGAAGCGATGGGGAGCCGTCTGCCTGGCTCGCCTGACTTTTTTCCTAGCACGAAGCGAAGGCATTTCGCCAGCCTTAATGAGACGAAGGCGTTTGGCACACTGGCTGCATCCTCATCTTTGTCACACTGGGGTACGCAGACCCCCCAAAAATGGGAGAAACTCAAAGGCAGGAGGAAAAAAAATGTGGGTGAGGAAGGGAGCAGAGAGCAAGAGAGAAACTGCAGAGATGGGCAAGTGCTTGGGTGGGCTACAGAGTGATGGAGCTGGGCCCTTCTCAGGGGTGCACAGGCTGAGGGGCAGAGGGCGTGAATTGCTACAAGGGAAATTACAATTAGAGATGTGGAAAAAAAATCCTTCCCTGTGAAAATGGTATATTTCTGAGACAGGGACAGGAGTGGTGGAGGCATCTCATGGAGATCTCTAAAATCCATCTGCCCAAGCTCTGAGCCACCAACGTGCCTTTGAAGTGAGCCCTGTGTTGGACTGGACCTTTGGAGAGATGGAAGAAGGAGAGTTTCAAAGTGCTCCAGGAGGCACAGATGTGGGAGACAGTGGTCTGAAAATGGGGTGAAGGTGGAGATATCCCTGCTTTTTAGTTATGGGAATTGACAGTACTGAATACTGCTTCCTTCACTGCAACTGATTGTATGGCACATTCTCTACAGTTTTGTTTTTATAAGGTGCTACCTAAAAAACATGTGTATTCTGTCTTACTTTCTGTTGTAGAAACACTTTGGTGGCAAGACTATACAAGAAAGAAGGGGAGTGGGGCTTGTGATTGTTAGGAGCAGAAATTTAATGGGAGTCCTCTTCTGCAGGAAGAAATTTAATATATTGATGCTGGGTTCTGTTTTGTACCTGAACAATGTCACCAACAGCATCTTCAGGGTATTTCCAGGTAGATTTGATGGGGATTGTGTCAGGGGTAGGGTAGAAAAATCTGATGATTTATTGTTTGTTTGCATAAAAAAAAAAAAGCCTTTGCAACAACTGGCAAAATATTTAAACATACAAAAATATTATGAAATAAAGAACATTTTTCCTGTATTTATGAAAAGGGGGGGAAAGCACTGTTCAAAGGCTTAGGCTGAGTTTATTTATAAAGTATTCCCATGTATTTCTCTTTTCTTCATTGCTGTGACGGTGTGTGCGCCTCTAGATCTGTGTGTCTCTGTTTTCAGCGGTGTGAAGCAAGGCTGGTCATCAAATTAGATGAGCAGCTCTACCACACTTACTTCCAACACAAAGGACTGAGGCGTACATGCCCTAAAACCTGTTCTCCAGTATTAGCACATTGGATTGAGCCTGCAATGTTTAAAGCTGTCTCGTCATTCAGTTCAATGCTGGGTAACAGCTGTGCCCCGTTCATCCTGCTCGGGTTGCAAACCCCCCAGGAAGAGCGTGACCCTTGTCTGCCAGGGCAGCTCTACTGAGCCAGCAGGACACAGCGACCAGCTCTTGGGGTGGCTCTGACGGAGAGGCTGATGTCACTTAGTACCTCTCCTTCAGTCAGCTGGTCTAAGCTAAAAAGCACGGTGATGTCTTCATTCTGCACACAGGGAACTTTTTCTGCTCACAGCTGGTATCTAAGCAAAGATACATTTCTGCGGATTTGTTATTCACGTATTGTCTGTGCAGGTCCTTGTGTCTGTGCACGCCAGAGGAGCTGGGTTTTCTGCTCTCTGTATGAATTGCTTTGCTTTTCAAGGGGTAGGTTAATAGAACCAAATAGTTGCACGAAGACTTGAACAAATGAAGTCTGTTTTCTTGCAGATTTTACTTTGGAGTTTATGGAGAGAGAGAGGGTTGAAGTTTGTTGTTTTTTTTTTTTTTTTTTTTCTCCCAAACTTTCAGTCTCTTCCATACAAGGAAGACTTGCAGAGTCAGTGGGACAGCCCAAGTGCTTTTTCTGCATATACTGTGAATAATAATTAAAAGCAAACCGTCCCCACTGACTCAGGTGCCCTGAAAGCAGATTTATAAGCTACTCTCTGCAGGAAAAGCACTTTTCCAGACACCTTGGGATCAGGACATACATACGTGAATTGACAATGTGTCGGGGCTTTGCTGAGGGAGCAGCAGGTCAGAAGGGAGCTCCTCAACCTGGGTTTGTTCTCTGGCAGCCGATGACCCTGAGGAAGGCGTTTGCTGTGGCGGGTGGCAGCGGGGACAAGGGGGACTTCGCTGAGGCCCCTCGTGGCTCTGCTGCCTCTGGTCACCTCTCGTGCCCCCATGGGAGCTGCTCGGGCTGGTGGCAGAGGTTCTGAAATGAGCAGAGGAGGGTGCCTGTTTGCATCCATCCATCCACCCTTCTGAGGTGAAGCCTGAGGGCACGGCCCCCGTCTGCGCAGCCCTGAGCCCGTGGGGGGCACAACTCGGGGTCCCCTCACGGGGTGCGGGAACCAAACCCCAAAACCCCCAAACCTCCTGCTGCGGCCGGGGCGGCTCCGCTCCCCTCGGAGCAGGGCGGCGGCTGCACGGGGGCTGCAAATTCACCTCAGGTGCGAGCAGGAGCCGGCGGGGGCTCGGCGCGGGGACCCTCCCCGGGGAGAAGGGGGGGGGGGGGGCTGCTGCCGCCGGCAGGAGGAGGCGGGGGCGGAGGAGGGAGCCGGCGGCCAAATATAGCGGCGCTTCCTGGGCGGCGGGCAGCGCCCGGGCCCTCCCCTCCCTCCCTCCCTCCCTCCTGCCGCAGTCAATGAGGAGGCAGCGGCAGTGGTGGAGCTCCGCACTCGCCGGGGGCAGCGGCAGCGCGGCGGGGCGGGGAGGGTCGGGCCGGGCCGGGCCGGGGGGCGCCGCTGCCGCCGCCGGGCCATGGCGGGGCGCTGAGGGGGCGCCGCCCGGCAGCCGGCCCCGCCGCGGCATGGGCAGGGGCAGCGGCAGCCGCGGGGTCGTGCGATGAGCGCTGCCCCCCGCGCGAATATGGGCACAGCCGTGTCCAAAAGGAAGACGCTGAGGAACGAGGCCATGTCGTCGGTGGCGGCTAAAGTGAGGTGGGTGGCGGCGGGGTGGCGACGACCCCGGGTTCAGGGCGCCGGGCCCCGGGCCCCGTCCTTCCCCCTGCGGCCCCGCTGCGGCTGCCGGGAGCTCCCCGGCCGCGGGTGAGGCGAGGCTGGAGCAGGGCTCGGTGCCGGTGCTCTCGGGGAGCCGGGGGCACGGCCGGTGCCTCGCACGCCACCCGCGTGTCCGAGGGCAGAGCCGGCGGCGTTGTTCAAGGGGGCTCCTGCCCCTGAGCGGGGACCCACTCGCGTGGAAACCCGGACCCACCGCGTCTGCCCCCTCCCGCAGTGTCCTCAGCCGCCACCCCGGCCGGCCGGGGGGTCTTGGGCTCCCCACGGCGCTGTCCTGGTTCCGTGCCCTTTGTCCTACAGCGCAGAATTGTCTGGTCCCGGTGCTCCTAGCATGGAGCATAGGAGATCCTCGAAAACGCATCAGGGGCTTGGTCACGCTTAAGTTTACAAAGCTACCGCAGCCGAGCTCTGTGCCCTTCGCCTGGAAGGACGGCAGTGACCCTTCTGCCACGCTGCGGCGGGCGTCGCGGTACCTGGGGCATGGGCTCAGCCGCTGCCCCAGCACGGCCCTGGAACCGGCAGAGAGCTCCTTGCTGCTGAGAAAAATGGGAAGAAATAAACTTTTCAGCTGCGTTACATAACGCCTCCTTTGTGTTAGACAAAATTGCGTTAGAATAACCCGGAGTGGTGTGTAGGACTTGATGCGTGCTGCTGAGAGATCTCAGGCACCTCGCTGGGGCTGTAGCTCAGCGTTACGGCATCTCCGCTGTGCCAAAAGGAGGGATGCAGCCTTATGGCTTGAGGGGAACACGGCCAAAGATGTCTATATGTTGCTGTGTGTTTGCGTTGTAAAGAAATCCGTCGTTCAGAGTCTGGAGTGCATCTGGAGAAAGCTGTCCAGGCAGAACCTGGAACTTTTCCCCGCGTTATGATGCACCCTGCTCGTAACTGCAAACGTGAGTGCTTCCAACGGTGTTCAAAGACTTGGCAGTGAAATTCCCTTTGGCAGGTATCAGCCAAGTGGATGTAAAGAAATGACACAAAATGCACCATGAATGTTGTAATGGGGCTCTGGGAGTAGGATTAGACAGGCAGTCACACAAACAACGTATTCTGTAATAGGCGAGAAGATTTCAAATGGTAGTGTGGGTGTTTGAGAGCGGCGAACGCGTTTTGAATACAAATGCCCGCATCAGGATGGGCAGATACTACTCGTGTAGTGTCTACTCTGTGGAGTCCAGGAGGTGTCTCGGGGGTTCTGGTCTGCCACGTACCTGCTGCACCTACCGGCACGCTGCTGCTACGTGGGAGCTCAGAGGTGTCTGGTGCTGCTGTGAGCCGTGGTGGTTTGACCAGGAAGGTTGGGTGAGTGGGCTTGGGCTAGGGAATGTAAGGTTTCTGAGGGGTGTCTGGCCATGTAGATTATGGCATAGGACAGGTGCTCCTCTGTCTTCACATTCATGACCTGCCTTAGAAATGCCTCGCTGTAAAAAGCCTTTGAGGAAGGCAGAAAATGTGTTGGGAGCTCACTGGGTTGTAGCTTTGTGTGAAGAGGGTGTTGATGGGGAGCAGGTGCTGCTGGTTTGCATCCACCCTGCCGCACCAGGCATCTCGGCCCCTGGCTTTTGCGGTCCTAGCCACCCTCAGCATTTCTACAGCAGTGACGATCTGCCCGCTGAAAGGTTTTCTGTGGGCTTCCTGGGGCAGGTACATCCTCTCTGCCCTGCCCTGGGTCCTCCTCCATGCATCCTACTTGTCCTTCTTTATCTACAGAGAGGACTCTGCAGGATGGTAGGTAAGGCTACAGAGAGAGGCTGCTCTGTCCTTCCCAGCAGGGCTGGGGACTTGGGTTACCTGCGCTGGTAGCAGCGCTGCAATGATCGGTTCCCCTGTGCTTTTGTGTAGGCAGCTGTGGGATCCTGCTCGTGTGCTGCAGGAGACGCTCAGGGATTGTTTCTCTGCACCTGCTGAGCTCTGCCCTGTTAATATTTCACCTGGGGCAGGTGACTTTTTGGGAGGAGAAATCAGATCCTGAAATTTAATGCAAGTCCAAGTGGCCGCTGATATATTTTTATTATGCATGGCTGGGGTATGTGTGCGCATTTGCCCGTCTTACTGAGCAGGGAGCATTATTTGTTTGCTGTTGTGAGTAATGCGATTTAAGCAGAAGGTGCAGGCTCCCTAGATTCTTTAATTAAAATCTCTGCAGAGCATCTCAGGGGAGTCTCCTGTCCCAGGAGAATTAATTAAGCTCCGTGCAGTTTGTTGTGTGTTAGGTCTTTTAAGTAGCTCCTCAAAACTAACGGCGTAGTTGCTCGGTGTTAGCCCTGCTGAGGGCATTTGTGGTGCTGCCAGCTGTGGTCTCTGTAGCCTTGTCCTCTCCTCAGAGAGCTGCAGCACAGCACACCCGTACTGCACCCATCCTGCGCCGGCAGCGCTGGCCTGGCAGCGGGGCTTTGCTCGGGTTTGAAGTGCGTGGATGTGAGATCTTGCCGTTGCCCTGCTTCCTTCCTGTGGGCTTTTTGGCCTTGCAGCTTTGGGAACACGACACGGGTGGCAGGGATGGCGTAGTTGTCCTCGAGTCCCGACCTTGGTGCTGCCCCTCTGCCGAGCAGCTCCCCGGCTGCTGCGGTTCTCATCAGGGTCCTGGCCAAGAAGCATCTGACATGCTCTCCTTGGCTTCCTCAGCACGCTTTTAAGGGCACAGATGAGCCAAAGCCTTTAGAAATTATCTGCCTCCTTCCTTGTAGCCTTGGCCCCTACAGAACAGTGCTGGTAGCCCAAATGTGGCAATAAACCAAGTCTTTCCCTTCAGGTCCACTTTGCATGGCTCTGGCCTGCAGCTTTCCTTGGGGAGGGTGTGATAATGTGGGCAACTAAGGCGTGAGACTTTCGCTGGGTGTTCCAGAAGCACTTCTCCTTGTTACAGTTAGCACGTGAAATGCATGAGCATGTGCTTTGTTTTACCCAGGACCTTGGTGTCTGGCCCAAGGTACCCCTTGGAGGGAGGAGGATTTGATCGCGCTTCCCCTCTGCTGACTAGAGGCGTCCAGAGGATGCCTTTAAACAAGGCCACGAAGATCTAGTTGCTGAGAAAGGGCATATCTTATACCGGCAAAATGCTGAATGTGTTCCTTGCCTCAGGTTTCTTACCGCGTGAGTAATTTCTTGGCTTAGATCAGGGTTCTCCATGCAGTCTAGATTCCTGTTTTTCTGATTGTGAATTTTCCTGTGAATGGTAAGAACTCTTTCATGTTTCAGTTACCTTCTTCTTCGTCTTCTGCCTGCTTTTTCCTTGTTCCTCCTGCCAGAGCTTTGTGAACATAAATTCCCCCAAGACTGTGGGGACTTTAAGTTTCATCAGTGACTTCTGATTTCCCTTCCTTGAATGAGAATTTTGCATTTTCCAGGTACACATGTATGGCAGCTTTTGTCAGGTTATTGTTACTATCAGATTTAAATGATCTAGATGTCAACAGCCTGTAATGACTGAGCTGTTGGCTGTGGGCATGCTGCTGGTGTTCCTCTCCCTGCCTGGTGGCGATCAGGGCTGCTGCTGTAGGACGTGGGTCCTGCTGGGGCAGGAGGTGTCGCTCCCGGGTTTCTGAAGTGTGGCACTGTCAGATGCTGTCACAACAGATTCCTGCTCTGGGCAGTAAGTACTTCAGAGGATGCACAAGAAGGGTGGTGGATGTTCTCTATTTTCCCATGTAATCCTCCCAAATACTCTAAGTTTCGCTTATCCTGCAGCAGTGCTTGAAATGGAGTTATCACGGGGCTTTCATGTATCGCCGAGTGTTTCAATACACATTTTTTCCTCTCAGTTCAGTGTCAGTTTAGCGGAGTGCATAAATTTGTGTGCATCAATTTCTCATAGCTGCCAGTAGGCATCAAGGCCCCCTCTATCCTGTTGATGTGATTATTTCAGAGACATAAAGGCTATTCCATGCTCATCACGTTGTAATTGATATCTCTGTTATTTGGCCGCTTTCCTCCTTCTAGCAAACGTATGTCTAAATTTCTGTGCTTCGTTACAAGCTCTCAGTCTGTTTCTCTTCCAGACCTGAGTCCAGCTTTGGCATCTAGTGCACCGTGAGTACTGAGAAATGCCTGCAGAGGGGCAGCTGCTTTTGCTGCCAGTGTTGCACTACCACATGCCACCCAGTGCAGCCTGGAAGTCTTCTCTGATGGAGAAGCAGCCCGAGAAGATGTCAGCGTTCCCTCTGAGGCAGTGGCAGTCTTGTTTTTGCTGGTTACGGTCAGTAGCTCAGTGCATGAAGGCAGCGGTCCCTGGTTGATGTCCTTCTGCTAAATCACATTGTACTGGCTGTGTTGCGTGCAGGTGTGATCTGCCACCAAAATGAAAACCTCGCTCTAGATGAGTCAGGGCTGAACTTGTCATGCCATCAGCTGACTACTTCTCAGTAGTACCTGCTCATTTGTATGCTGCTTTCGCAGGGTTATAGCTCATCTGCCGTGTATCTGTAAGGCACCTTGCGCTTCGTGTCACTTGGGTGAAGCAGGTTTCCTTCTTTTCTCTCTTACAAGTTAACTTGTTCCAAGGTGTCTCGGCTCTGAGCCCAGCTGGGTGGTTTCTGTCCAATGCCACAAGTAGGCTTGATGGACTTGGTGGTGGTGGCTGTGATAGGGTGGCAGAACTGAGCTTAGAGAAAACCACGATCATGCAGCCTGCATTAATACTGCGTGTTGATAAAGGAACGGGGTGAACAGAGCAGTTACCATCTGTCTGGATTTTGCTCTGACTTTATTTTGATCGTGTCAGCAGAGAGCCGAGGAGGTGGGGTAAATGACACACTGATAATACTGGCGAACTGGGGTGACTGAGCACAGAGTGGCAGGGAAGGAGCACAAAAGGCTTGGCAAAGCAAGGCCAGGCATAAGGAGCAAGCATGGCCATCAGAGTCCCCCTGGCAAAGGGCACATGCAGACATCTGTGGGAGATCAGCTGAGGCGCAGCCAAGGAGAAGCTGGTGGCACATGGGAGGCAGGAATGTAGAAGGGAACCACTGAGATAATAGGCAAAAAATTAGTCTGAAGTTTGGAGTGTAATTGGCTGGAAAACCCCCGATGCACACTGTTCTGTGCGGGTTTCTCTGGCTCATTGGCTGTCACTAGAGAACTGTGATCGAGTGTCCCTGGTCGTTTGCTCGTGGGTTGGCCAGCGGCGTGTGAGAGCAGTGCAGCAGCAGGGCCACAGCTGCAGGCTCAGCCTGGCATCAGCAGCAGCATTTTGAGTAGCTCTGTGCTCCTCAGCTGTGCTTCTGCTCTGCGAGGAGAGATCTGGGCTGTTGTCAGGGGGATCTGGCATGCAGGATCCAACCCTTCTGCCTCTTCTGCCTGGGGAAATGGGAGGCTCCAGAGCACCTGTAAACTCGGGCTCTGGTTCTGAGCGACACTGTTCTTGCTGTGGAATGAGTGGGATGGAGGGCAGCAGCTCTTCCCTGGCTCCATGATAGCCACTTGTAGGTTGGGAGCTCATGGTCTGCAAGCCAAGGATGAAGCCTTGGTTCAGATTTTAGGGCAGATGGTTTGGTAGAGATGAATGGAGGATAGCAATAGATGCTCTTGGAGCTTTTGAACTAGTTACAAACTAAGTTTTGTCTTCATAGTTCAGAGTATATTCATGTATAAATCCCTGTGCTCTCTCACTGATAATTTGCTCATTATTATTCTTCTCCATGGAGTGGCTGCTGATGCATGAGAGAAACTTCAAAGTCTTTTCCAAGGATAGAAGTGTCCCGTTGTCCTCACTGAAGGGATGTTGGAAGTCCCTAGCCCAGCCTTCTGCTGGAAGCAGGGCTATTTTTGGGGCTAAGCAAGACCAGCTGCAGCTTCTGGCTGAGCCTCATCCCCTTCTGAGCTGGAGTGTGGGAGCAGCTCAGGAAGAGAGCTATGGCCTGGTGGTGCCATGATCCAGCTCCCAAATCTGCATTTGTCTGCTGTCCCAAGACCAAGTCCTGCATTTTAGCCTGAAAGGTAATGAGGACAAAGAACAGCCATGAGGCATTTGTCCTCCCAAATGGGTGAGCCATGGCAGTCATCCCTTAGTGCTTTGTAGACTAATTGTACAGCTCCTCCCTGTGACACAGCCTATGCGTGACCATCTCGGGGACTGCGTAGGCACTAGACAAGACACTTTGGGCAACTGCCACCCCAGACTGGTGTCTGAAGGTACAGCCTGGTACGAGACGGGCAGGAGTCTGGAAACAGAAGAGCCTCAGCTCCGTATGCTAGCCTATAATGACGCAGAGGTTAAACCTTGCTTCTTGCACAGCTCCAGCTGCACCGCTCCAAAGCGTTTTGCACTTGGCTGTGCTGAAATTCAGTCCCAGGGAGATTAAATTGCTCTTTCTTCATCATTCATATCGATCCCCTTTGCTGGCTGTGGATGACAAATGGACTTCCCACTCCTTCCAGCCCTAGTCGCTATGGGAGATATCTTTTAGTTTTTTTCATCTTTTCCCCTTTGGGAGGGGATGTGTAAAGGCAGTAGGAAAAAATCCTGGCTACCCAAACTGGGACATAGTGTGGCGTTGGGTAGCAGAGCAGAAGGTTGTTTTGGAGGCCAAAGCCCTTCACTTAGGCATTGAGTGGCCTTTCTGAGCGTGGCCTGTTGGTGCACCTTGAGCTGGAGGGGGGTTTTCTGTGGCTGAGCACCCCTGAAGGAGGAGGCTGGTGGACATGGTGCTGTGACACGAAGATTTCTTCCCTCGTCACGTCTTCATTGCCTCCCCCTGCAAGAGATGCCAGCGTGTTTGCAGGCTGGGAGTACTCATCTTGGCTTCCCAAGGAGGGGGGTGCCTGTTTGATCCCGCTGTCTGCAAGCATCCACCCAGTGTTATATTGGGGAATGCATGCCTTGACCTTCCCTTTCACGTGTGGGCTGAATGCAGAAAGCTTTTCCCTGGTTGGAATATTCATAGGTTTGCTCTCTTACGTAGGCCTTCGTGTGTAATAAGGGTTAAGCGCACCCTGCCTGGTTGAGTATGAATATATTTCAGTAAAATCTGTCATCCATGGGACCTAAATCCATCAGAGCACAGGGAACTGCTTTTGTGGTCTCTCAAATAAGGTTGTCCAGTAACCTTGGCGTAGTTAGTGCTTGAGAATTGAGGGTCAAGGCAGGTGAAATGGGTGTTAGCATGAATATCTGAGCTGTGCTTGCTCATAGATGGGAGCATCCAGAACCAGCATAGAAAGGCAGGCTGGGGTGATAGTTGGGATGGAGATACCTTCTCCCCTGGGCTGCAGGAAGGGGCGTCACTCAGGGTGGCTAGAGGCAGTGGTCTAGTTCCTAGCTGGGAGATAAAGGCACCACAGAAATGAGACCAAGTTTAGCACAGGTGCATTTCATCATTTGCAGTCTTAGCAGAGAAATTGAAGGCTAAACCAGTCCTGTCTTTGTAATCCAACTCTGTTTAAGGAAACGCTTTGGCCAGGGGAAAACTGAGGCACATTAATGGGGTAGCCTGCACTATTACTGCAGCTTGTTTAAGTTGGTGTCACCTGAAGCTGAGGGAAAGCAGCAGTGTGTATTGAACTGTTCCTTCTTTCTTTGGCATTTAACCATTACTCATCTTTTTTTTTTTTTTTTCTCTTCCCGCTGCCTTCTGTGGCGCTTGGATGTGCAGAGCGGCAAGGGCTTTTGGAGAATATCTTTCACAAAACCACCCCGAAGGCAGAAATGGCTCAGGTAAGAGTTTGCAGACATACATTGTTTGTATCTGTGTGTGCATGCACCTATTTATTAATAGGCCTTAGAATTAAAGTACTTTGATCTATCATAAAGGGTTAGTGGGAGATCTCAGCTGCAGAGAGACAAGAGTCACCCTCTGGATCTGTGTGATGCCCTGGAGGAGGAAAGGCAGTTTGGTGTCCCAAGTGCTGGGTGGGCTGTGGGGACAAGTTCAGTGTTAGTGGAGCTGTCCCTGTCCCCTGTCATAAACTCGCCCCCTAGAGCTGATGTTCTTGGAAGAAACTTAAGCTGAAGAATGAAAGACCACACTGCACAGGACTTCTGCACTGGTTTGTCACTCTTAGGTCTTCATTTCACTGGGGAATAAAAAGAAAAGTGATATCTGGTGTGTTAGCTGCCTTGCGTAGTATGTGTTCTGCAATCTGTCTTTGCTGGCAAAGGTAACCTTTGGATTTGTTCCCAGGGTTTGCTTCAGCAGGGGTTAAAATGCGATTTGCCTCCTCTAGTTGAGGACACCAGCATATGCTAGCTAATGTGTTAATTTTTTAGATACAGAAATTGTTCCTGTCAGCCCATGATGAGTTATGCTTGATGGATGGGGGGCATGAGAGGAACTCTTTTGGCTTGTAACAGGGCTGTGCCTTCTCAGTGAGGAAAGAAAATGTTTTGCAGACATTAAATTCACTAGAAAAAATCCATTAGAAAATCCTGTGGAATCCATAGAAAATCCTGTGTGAATGGATAATAGCTTGTCCTATAACATTAACAACTTTATCCCCTGGAAGAGTTTCAGATAGAACGCAATGTAGAGTGACGTTATCATTTTATGTAAACTGTAAATGTGTGTTTATTTAGACCTCTACAAGCAGGAAAAGCTTCTTACTCAGAGAGCAAGCCCGGTCACTCTAGTGTGTGACAGCCTGGTGAAGGAGTCTCTGCCTTTTTTCTTGGATCTGTGCTGATGACCTTCGAGTTGTCCTTGGCTGAGTTGTGCTAGCTTTGTGAATGGAGGCGCTTTTAAACAATGTACTGCAGTTTTCTCAGATTTTTTTTCAGGCTTGGAAAACTCCAGTGGCACATTGCTTGTTAACGGCATTTGGTCTAAGAACAACCTGTGGTGATGGGGGAGAAGAAAGGGTAGGAAAAGGTTGGGGTTTAATGGAGCTGAGATAAGGAGTCTGAGGCAGAGGGAAGGAGAGGGTTGGACAGACTGCAGAGACAGGCCAGCCAGATCTGAGGGGACTTTCCAGAATGGCAAAAACAGACTTCATGGTGGCCGTTTTTGCAGCTGCTTCTCTCAGCTGGAGCCCTTGCTGGTCCTTTCTTGCAGGCAAAACAAGAATTCCTTTTTGAATGCAAGGGAATTTAGTTGCCATAGTTAAGAACTGATCAGAGACAGGTACATGTGGATATACCAGAATTCTTATGGGATCTGTCAGTATTAAATTGGAAATAAATCAGTAAAATTCCCTAGAAATGACTCTGAATGTTCATAGAGGAAGAAAAAAAATTTTATCACTTCTAAAGTCATCTTTTGAAATTCTGCAGCATATAATTTAACACAGTCTGTAGCATTTCTTTATAAATAACTATGGTAGGAAGGCTGCTATTCTATAAAAACGTTGAATGTAGAAAATCTGTCTCCCTTTTGTTCATCCCAGTTGTGCAATAAGAGAGAACTCAACTCTTTCCTTCCTGCAGAAATTCCGTGCATCTCAGTGTTGCTTTGCAACTTTCTGTGCACTTCACCTTTGGCTCAGCTGTACAATTAGCTTCGATCTGATGACTCCCACGGAACAAATGAAGGATGTCTTTGACACTAGTTGAAAATGTAGCACATATCTAGGAGTACCTGAATCTGCTCCAACTCACCAGCTGGGCTGAAGGGAGCAGGGAAGAAGCACTGTCGTGGCTGCACACGCCCACTGGTATCCTGTAGTTAATCCCACTTGCATGTGTTGGTGGCTTAGGTCCAGGAAGCTCAGCACACTGAAGAACAGAGCCCTCAGTGCCTGTGTGTCTCTGCTGGTAGTGCTCTGGGCTTTTACTGTGAGTGTCTTTACCTGATGGCACAGGTCTGTGTTCTGCTGTGATAACCCCAGGTGTATGTGTGGCTGCTCCCTGAGCTCTCAGCAGACTGCAGCAGGGATTAAGGCTCTAGCCTAAATGTGAATGGAAGGAGACAGGCCTTGACTTCAGTAGTTTATTGTCTTGGAAAAAAAACCTTTAAGCAGCTACTGAGTGGCGTTTAGTCTTTGTTGAATGCAATGAGGGAGAGGGATGGTGGTCTTTGAGGAGGAGGAAGGGCAAGGTGACAGAGCCATCAGTGGGACAGCAGAGGAGGAGGGAAGGGCAGGATCCTCCTCTTCTGCAGATCCAGGAGGTAGAACCCTCTCCCCTCCCTGCAGAGGGACTGGCAAAGTGATGAGGCCTCATGCAGAAAATGAGGTGGGTGTGAGTCTGGGGTGCCAGTTCTTTTACTGCTTTACCTGCTGATCCAGCTCCTAGGCAGAAGGGAGCAGCTCTGATTCCCTGGGCAGATGCAGGAGACCCACCATCTGTGTGGAGAGGCCACATGTGCAGAGGCTGCCTCAAATTACTCCATTTCTGCTGTACTTTGTTCTCCGAGGATCATCCATTCTGGTTTGAATTTTGTATCTTTGGAGTCCCTTGAGGAAAGGAGGACAATGTAACAGCTTTTGCAGTCCCACCTCTTACTTCACATTGCCCTACAGATCAAAGATATTTTTTCTTCGGTGGTAAGTTTTATGCCCCAGAGTCTATCTCTAGTGGCTCCTTTGGAGTGCTCGTGTGTGTGCATGTGGCTGAACAGCTTTGGGAAATTGGTAACAGAGAACTACGGAGGGATTGCATAGCAGCAGGATGGGCCAGCTGCCATGGCCAAGCATTTTAATGAGGGGTGATTTACTTGCAAGGCTGTTTGACTTCTGTTTTCAAAAAAAATTGTGGTCTGTCCATGCTTTACTTCTGTTGCTAGGGCAGTGGGTACAGAACTGAATGTCAGCACAAAGACAAAGAGGACTGCGGGGTGTACCTGTAGCAAGAAAAGGGTGAGGGAGAGTATTGTTGGTTACAGCTTCCAATTCTTCCTGATGTGAGGCCTGAGAACTTCATGAATCAGAAATATTGTGTAACTAGCCCTAGGAACTCATTGACGTCTTATTCTGAAGGAGGTTTTTCTAGGTGACTGGAGAGAAACACTTACGTCTTCTCTGTTGCTTGGCTTGGGGTACTTTGTTCTGTCTGGTTATAGCTTGGGTGGCAATACACTGTTTTCTCTTCGCTTCCCTTTTGCAGCAGGCCTGGCAGTGGGATATGTGTTGCTGTCAGAGGACTTGGCCTCTGGGGATTGCTCAGTTTTTTTTTCTTTTTTTTCCCCGTTGATCCTTAGGTTATTTTGTGGAACTAGGGGGGAGGGGAAAAAGGAGGTTTGGGCTCTGCTGCAGCTGAAAGGACACGGATCTGTTAAGGGTCTGGTGCAGAGGTGTTAATGCGTCTCCTGCCTCTGTTCTTTGCTGCCTTATTCATGCAGACTGAAGGTCTGGAAGGGCTCCCAAGAAGAGTGCTCTCCCACGTTCAGCATTCATTCTGACTACAGGGCTGTTGTCAGAGTCCTCGCTGACTCTTGTAGCTTTCTGGCACCTTCCGAAGACTTTCCATCTTGTCTGTGGAATGACTTTAGTGTAGGAGTGGGTGTCCCTAGGGACAGACATAGAAGACAGACAGGGAGAAGGATTAAAATGTTGTAAAAGGTGAATGTAAAAAGGCTGGAGATTGTTTCTTACTTTGTTTTTTTAAACTATCACTTGGAGGCTCACCAGTGCTCATGGGATAAGGATTTTTGGAGATTCAGAGTCTCCTTCTCCCATGTAAGCATCAGAGACCCCCACACTGAGGTACCAGTTTAAATTCCTTTATACCCATGTACTGGAACTGTGAGGGGAAGCAGATGCCCAGGCTGTGGGGCAGTAATGTTAAAATTGATGGCAAGTGGAGCACTTGAGATACCTCCTCCTGCCTGGGGGGAGCAGTGATAAGTCCCGGTGAGGTGGGATTCAGACACGAGGATACTTTGCAGAGGGAAGGAAGGAGCTGTGTTGGTGCTTCTTAACCAGGCAGCTTCTATTTTGCTGAGCTGGGTTGTCGGGAGGGCAGCTGCTGTGGCCAGAGCACTGGGGCTGTCTCTGGAGGATGCAGCGCTGGGCTGCCCCACTGCGGGCTGCCTGCTGTGCCAAGCCCTATGTGAAAGGCTCTGGGAGCAAGGGAGAGAAAGATCCCAGCAAGTAAAAGGTGTGCTCAGTGCTGCAGAGGTGATGGGCCTTGGGCCAGAGCTGCCTAGCAGATCTTGACTCAGATTTGCTGTGGTTATTAGCAAAAACAGCGTGACTACTCCATGTGCTTTGCATCAGCACGGACCGAAATGGGTCATTACCTGAAACTGGAAGAAGCTGCTTCTTAAGTTCCAAGAAGCCATCTTCACTTCTTACCTTTATTGGTGCACTATGCTTCAGCCAGCAGTGAAAACACTGAAAACATAAGGAGAAACGGGCAGCTCACAGCCTCCCCTGAGCCAGATAGCTATGGGTAATGATGGCAAGAGAAGTTTCTCTTTGCTGAGGCTGCCGTGCCACGGGCACGCACTTCATTGAAGCAAATGCCTGTGTTTGCACCCAGACCTTTGCTGCTTCAGAGGAACGTGTGTGTGTGTGCAGAGGGCAGCACCCATGTGGCAGAGAGGTGTCGTGCTGTCAGGAGCTTACAGTAGGCTTCTCACACTGCCAGCAACTTATGCTGAGCTTCAGAAGCTCTGGGATGAGGCTTTGCAGGTGCTTTAGGTCTAGCGAGCTCCCTGTGAGCTGTGCTTTTGATGGAGCTGGGGCTGTGGTCTAAGAGGGACCTTCAATGAGCTGATATTTGGGCCGTGAGGCTGCCGTCGGGGCCTGATTCAGGGTAAGTCTGACTCTTCCTCCATGGCTTGCCCTGTCCCCAGGATGGGTCCCAGCTGTGGGTCTAGCCCCATGGCCTGGCCTGCTGAAGGGGTGGAGTGGGGACACGAAATTTCATCCCTGCAGGTTTCGGGCTGCTTCTGACATCAGCCTGCACGGGTGTGGTGTGAATGTGTCCTAATCCTGGCTCAGAACGTGTTGGTGCCCCTAAGGTGACTGGGAGTGAAGCTCAGGGAGTCCGCATGGAAATGCAGAGGCACCGGCAGTAGCTGCCCCTTGCTCCCTGGTTGTGCCTTGCAGGAGCCACTTCATCAGCTTGTGCTGATGTTACAGACCGGGCTAGGTGGCTACTGAGAGGGTAACTGAGGCAACAGCAGCAGCATTGGTTTGTTTTCTAGATCTGCTTCCGCTCAGAAGTCTGATTGGACCCATTTTGCCATATTTAAGTGACCACCAGTTCTCTCAGCTGTTCCCTTGCCTTGCCTTTTCCTGTGGTTTTCCTGAGAAGCGCCTGCAGTGGGGGGTCAGAGCATAACGTCGTGGTGGGGCTGGCTTGGTCAGGCTCCATAACCCCATGCTGAGCATTGTCCTTGTCACAGCCGTGCTGCTCTTGTCTCTAACCAGCAGCTCACCAGCTACCGAGCAGCTGAAATACTTCTGACTTGTTAATAATTGTTGTCTCCATCTTAATCTCCCTGCATCATGTTTCAATATTTGGAATAAGTTTCCTGTTTTTTCTTTTACCACGACTGTTCAGCCCTGCAGTGTGGTGCAGTCGGTGCCTGTCCGTCCCTGTGCTGGCTGGGACATCATGCGGTACGTTCGCAGTTTTGGGAAGGACAGAGCTGACACGGTGGGGAGCTTTGTGTTGCAGCTACAATGCTGCCTCTGTGCCCCATGAGGAGAAGACCTGAGAGTGTCAGAGCAGCCCCGAGGGCAGTGGCAGGCATATGGGATGCATCAGAACTGAAACTGCAGGAGAAGCTGCTCAGCCTTGCTGGTTGAAAAGCTGTTACCCTATTTGCAGTGCCGTAGGCTCTAACCAGCTCATCTGCCCCCATTGAAGGTATCACCTGGACTCCTTCTGGTATAAAATAAAAATAATAAAAATAAGTGTGTTAATCTCATTTCTCCTACAGGAAACTATACTGCGATTCCATACTGTGTACATCTGAAATCTTTCTATTCATCTTCAGTGGCTGAGTACCAGGTGCAGAGAGGTCTAGCTGAGGTGGAGCAGGGAAGAGGGAATGGGCTCTCTGAACTGTATTTTTCTGAGATGACAGATACATTTTTAATGGAGTTTATCTAGATTCCCCTTTGCCACTCTGCTTCCAGTGCTGGAGCTGAAGTTTTAAATCTAAGGTGCTTTAATCATCAGTTTGGCTGCTAAAAACAGTAATAAATTTGGGGCTATTTTTTAAGCTTCTGTCTGTGCCTTGTGGATATATTCTGCCTTGATTTATAAACTTCTCATCCCACGAGGTTACAAGGCAGCCTGCATCAGACACGAGTTTGGCTCAGTGAGCATCTCCACTGTTGTGAATAGGCATCAGTCAGCTGAGGCTTACCCCAGCATGTTACCTCTTCTCTAGAAATGCCCTGACAGGGAAAGAAAATTAAAAAGCCTTTTATTAGTTACCTGGGTCAGGTCACGTGCTCGACGTACTTGCAATACATTATTTAGCATTCAGTAACTATCTAATAGTAATTAAGTGCCTACTCATCAGGAACTGCATGCACCAAAACCATGGATTTTTTTTTTCCCTAAGGTGTTGCAAATTAACCAATACAGATCACCACCAATGTCAGTGGTCATGCATGTTCTCTAATATGCGTGGGCAGTGCTGTGTGCAAGATGGAGAAAGAAAGACCATAAAGGAGCTAGTGAGAAATGCACTCAAGTAAATTACAAGAGGAGTGAGAGGTGGGTTGGCTCCCAAGACCAGACTGTTGAGCCCCCAGCCCTGAACAGGCTGTTAGACTTAGCTCAGGTGGACGTGGAAGCAATGAAAATATGATGTGGATGTTTGTTACCAATAGACACATGATCAGTAGTGGAAAACGTGTTGGTCTGCTTACACCCCTGCATCTCGCTGTTAAATGTCTCAGGCACAATAAATCCTCGCAGAGCACAAATATGGATGAAAAGAAATCCGCTTAGGAGCCCTGATTCGTCTGCTCCAAGGTAGTGTTGCAGCTGTGCGAGACAAACATGCTGCTGCTGAAAGCAGTCAGGAGAGCAGAGTTGTTCCCAGGCTGCCTCCATCGAGAGGAGAGGGCACGGTGCCCTGGGCTGGCGTGGCAGCGTGGGGGAGCAGCTGGCAGTGGGAGCAGTGGCAAGAGCAATGTGCGAGTGAAGTGGAACGGAGCAGCAGTAACCAGGCAGAGCGTGTTAGCAGCAGTCTGCTGCAGCTGGCTCCTGGAAGGCAATTCCAGTTATTGCTGGAGTCCCCTGTTACGGTTTCTCAGTTCTCTTCACTAGCCATCCCTGTGCCTCTGATTTAATTCAGCATTGATTTCTGGGCCAGCTGGGCTTCCTCTCTAGCAGAAGCAAACTATTAACCTTAAATGCCATGGTGGAAGCAGTTGTGGTGCTCTGGCACCTAAATCCAGGTTGTTGCAAGGATAGATAAGGGAATCGGTCGCTTTTACCTGGTAACATCTCGTGCTGGTGCACACGAACACGTGTGAACTCCCTGAAGCAAGTGCATGTGCATTTTGGGAGGCCAAGAGTTCATTACAATGCATGTTTGAAGATCTTTGTTTTTTCCTTTATACTTATTTCTGTAGATAAATTCTTTATTAATAGAGGTGTTGAATAAAGCTTCACATTCCCTCTACACATGAATTTGTTTCTGTGCATGAAGTCGTTTCTCCAGCATGTAGGTATTGAAGGTGCTAAATTAACTGAAAATAGTTAAGTATCCAGTTGTTTGACCCAGAGAAAACATTGGTGTGTTTCACCATGAAAACTCCTAGATAAGGACAAGTGAAAACACCTTGAGTAGGGGACAGGTAGGGTAGGAAGGAAGGGGTATCCTCACATTCTGCAGACTAGATCAGGCAGGCAGTTTCTCAAATATATCCAGTCAAGAACTGTAAGAGTGCCGTGATTTCAGTAAAAAGTTCTCTCTGACTTGAAACCTGTCATGTCCCACTTATGTATCTGTAAATTTTCTGGAGCCCAAACAGATCTCGGCACTTGCAATCATCAGCGTTTTCAGACCTGCTATACTCCGGGCACTTCATTTTCCCTGTGATGACTGTGGCATAAGAACCTCAACAAAAGGCCCCACGTTGCAGACTGTTTGCAGTACCGTTTTCTGTCAGATACCAGAGCTCAGAAATGCCCGGTTCTCGAAGTCAAACACCTGACATACTTTTAGCATAGGAGGTGAGATGCTGTCAGTGCATGCATAAAGTGCATAACCCCGTGTCTGCTCTCACGATGCTGTGCGTCCTCCATAGAAATATCCATTTTAGGAGGGACAGGGCCAGCTGTCAGCCAGTGTTTTGTGGTGTCTTAAGAAATTTGTAGTGTCATTATGCCTGCACAGATTGGTAAATTTGACAAGATGAGATAAGTACCTAGAACTGGCCTTTGTTTTTAATTTTAAAAATGGTGTTCTTGGCAATGTTAGCCAGCACAGATATTGGCAGACCCTGAAGAGTTGTATGCTGGTGTTTTCCCAAGATGTGACCTCTCTAGAGCACAGTTAGATGTGGGACTGGAGAGGGTCTGAGTCACTGGAGGAGAAATGTGGTGTCCTGCTGCCTCTTAAGGGGTGAAAAGGAACTGGAGCTCCTTTGGAGCCCGTGGCTGCTTACTGCACTGGTTGGTCTGGGACACCACATCGTGCAGCTGCCAGCACTCAGTGGCCAAGCTGTTGAGCAACAGCTGACGGAGCAACTTCTTCCACTTGAATGGTAGGGCTTAAAAATGTTCTGGTGGTGGCCCTTGTAGTCCCTGCAGCTCTCCTCCTGGAGGAGGTGCAGATGTCTGTGCTGCCTCTGGGCAGGGGACTGAGGGTGAAGCAGACCACTGCCCACCTTTCATCTTTTACCTGGACAGTATCAGTGAGGTGTGTGACTCCTCGGGCATGCGTTTTGGACTTCATGTGAAGTCTGGAAAGGCAGCATCAGCTGTAGATTCAAGGGCACAGATCTCCCTGCAGGACTCCTACAGGCTCCTTCTCCTGGCCAGCTCAGGCACAGTCACAGAGCTGCCAGTCGTGTCAGCCTAAACGGTCCTGACAGTCCCTTCCTGAGCAGAGAGGCTAGGCTGGGCTTCAAATTCAAGAGCTGGTGGTGTATGTCCTCAGCTTGGGAGGGCTCTTTTCAGAGCAGCACAGGAGCACTTCATAGGAAGCATGATGTGGCAGCAGTGCAAGCTCCGTGTTGCACACGTGAGAGCAGGCTTGTTCCGAGGTAGCTTGTCTCTTCCTCCCTCATCTCTCCATGGCCAGCCAAAAGGTAGCCAAAGCTCAGGTCGTTGCCACCTCCTTCCAGATCATGGCTCAGGAGCTAATGGAAGGATGTTTGTTAAATAGCTGGTGAAGTAGAGGCTCGGGTTTGCTTTCTGCTTCTGTTTGTAATGCTGCTGTCTGTGCTGGACGCTAATGATTTTATTTTTTTTCTGGGGGTAGTAGTCACATGAATAATGCATTCCCTGCTGAGCCTTTTTAACAGTCCCCTAGCTGCTTCCCATCTGAAGGGAAGTGTAAGAGGTAATTAGCAGCCACTTGAAAAAAGGATTAGCAGGTGGGTGGGAGCTACTGTTGGGTTCATGCATGGGATTGCCATGGAAATGCTGAGATTTCCTGGCACTTCATCCAGTGTGTGGGCTCCAAAGATAGTTGCACTCATGGGCCTCTCTCCTTTCGATCTCACTACCCTACAAAGGGAGCGGCTGCATTTTCCTTCCGGACAGCTTCTGCAGGCGGTGCCATCGCCATCTGCACGCACGATGAAGCCTGCTATAACCATGGGTGCTGTGGAGAGTGGGACGCTGTGTTGCAGCTGTCAGCTGAAGTCTTTTTGCATTTCTTTCATGTCAAACCAATTGGCAGAAAAATAGAAAAAAAAAATTAAAATGGTGGTTTGCCCCTCTTAGTTAAAAAAAAACAAAACAACAACAAAATCGGTGCACAAAGAACATTCAGCATTTGTGACTTCTTACAGAAAATGATGCTAACCATTGTCCTGCAACCCTTCCCCTGCTCAGCAGCCCAGGTGTGGCTAAACCCCTGAAGTAGACAGGACCACACAGCTGAACAAGGGCTGTTTTGCACATAAGTCATTTCAGGCTGTGCACCAAGAGCTGCATTTGCTTCTAGCCCCATCTTGTATGGTGGCCACATACGAGCTTGAAATATTGGGCATATCTGTGAGGAATATCTCTCATTTCAGCGTGAGTTCTGGAGGCCTTCAAGGCTATGGGCACACATTTGTCATAAAAGGTTCCTCAGGGGGATGCCTACCATCTCTCTCTCTCCTTTCCCCTTCCTGTAACAGCCTCCTGAATGTGTCGGTGTCTGGGGTGCTTTGGTGTGAAGCAGTAAAGTGTGCAATTTGTTTCAGATCACCTGTTAGCAGACTCCTATATCGGCCAGGAGGACTCCCCCGAGATGCAGCAGGCAGCACAGAACAAGCGCAGGCTCTCCGTCATCTCAGATGGCAAGTTTGAGAGGAGCTTCTCTGAGGAGCAGACAGAGAAGATGCCGAGCGAGGGACCGAAGCCACGGGTCTACACGATCTCCGGCGAGAGGCCGATGCTGTCAGACCACGAGAACGAAAGCATGGAACTGGTGGTGATGAAGGGGGCTGCCCAGGAGGAATGCCACCACAGCCACCATGCGCACAGCGCTGGCGGCTCTCACGGCGTCAGCAGGCACTGCAAGGGCTGGCCGGGCAGCCGGCAGGGCTCCAAGGAGTGCCCAAACTGCTCCCGGCTTGCTGCTCCCTCACATCATTCCTTTGACCTGGAGCAGCATCAGTCCGGTGAGACTGGGTGGCACAGAAAAAGGCTGGAGAGGATGTACAGTGTCGATCGAGTGTCTGGTAAGTAAAGGCAAGTGCTGGATGCTGGAAGGACACAAAGGGACTCGTCAGCACGTGCGAAGGGTGACACCTGTCTCTTCCCAGCGTGGCAGTGTCATTGCCACGTGCCTTGAGCTGGGCCCCTTAGTGTTTCCCCTTCAGCTCCTTGCTGGTGCTTTGCACCAGTGTCCACAACGAGGGATTGTCAGAGGGGGAGTTTACAATAATCTGAGCTCCGTTTGAGTCCAACTTGTCCAAGCCCCATTGTCTCTGCTCGTCAGCAGCACACGAGCTGGGTGCTTTTTCCAGTGGCTTGGTGCACCTTAGTGAGTGCGACCTCTGTGGCTCCCTTTCTGTTGAAGGAGGAGCAGGAGAGGAGGGGCTGTGTCAAAGCACCCGTGTTTTTCTTGCTCGTCCAGGAGGCTGTTCAGAGCAGGACTCTCTCCTTTGCTTCATTTGGGGTGCTCAGAGGGAGCCTCAAGCTCAGGTAGATCATTCTGTACCACGTTGCATCCCCAAAATGCTTATCCCTGTGGCTGGAAGCAGTTTAGCAAGGTCCCTCAATTAGTGCCACCTCAGTCCTTCCATAAGTAATAGCAAATAATACTGGACTTTTTCCCACACTTACTATCCATTTGCTGAATGTTTTCAGGGAATTTGGATTGTAATTGTTTAATTACGTTAAAAAATTCCTGATCATGTTTTAAAACTTAACCATTAATCAAATATTTGTCGCAATCAATGCACTTTGAATTATAAACTAGAACACGGTCCATCTTTGTCAGCTCAATATGCAGCTGGCAAAGTCTGACCAAATTTGTCTGATTTTTTTAATGCCTATATATATTTTTTAGGTAAACACACATCAAGGCTTTTAGAGATGAGTGTCCAGCCAGGAAATGTCATTGTTTTCCCCTTGAAAAGATTTAGGTAGAGTATAAGGACTATGAAGATCCCACTGTACACCTTTCCTGGGTTCACAGTGATGCTTACTGCAGGTAAAATTACAGCAAGCTTGGGTTCTGGACTGTAGTTTCATAGTTGGATGCTTAGAATTACATAACTTAATTAATATATGGGTTAATCCTAAAGAAATAAAATTAAAAAAAAAAATAAAAAATAACCGATAATCAAAAGAACAGAATACTTAGAGTCCAACTAACTTCTGTGTGTGATTTCAACCATTGTTTCCCTGTTTGTACCCTATGATTTTGGGGCTTCACCTTAGACACTACATGTACAGTTTAGAATTTCATATTTTTATTGCTGAAATGAAAGAAAAGGAGAAATATGATTGTCAAACATAGAGGAAAAAGTCTTCTGTGTTTTACCAGTTGAAAGATGGCTCTGCATATGATGACACAGCCAGAATCTTGCTTGAAAATAGAAGAAAGCCCTATCAGTCATAGCCTTTCAGGAAAGAGATCACAATCCCAGGGGCTTAGTCTTGTGGAGATGAGGGTGCTAAATTGAATAATTTGCAGCCACATAACATGTTCTGAATTAAGAAAGTGAGTATTTCTGGTTCTTGTGTTAAAAAACTTTAGTTGAAAGCTTTCCTGAACAAATCAAAATTGTACTCTGTGCTGCGGGACCGAAGCAGGTCACTTGATACAGAGCCAAAGAAAGGCTCCCGATTGCTAACGGAGGAGTTTAACTCCTTGTAGCTGAAGCTGAACTTTGCTGGAAAAAACATCATCTAGCAAATGCTACAGGGAGATGCCATGCTGCAGTTCTGAGACTTGGGGTCTGTAATACGCATTTTCAACTAGGCAGCAGTTTTCATTAGGGCTGGAGATTGTGTTCTGAAAATACAGCAGAGTAGTTGCTTAAACGGGAGCAAAGTAGATAGTGCTGAACCTGCAGATGCCTCCATGAATATTTCACATTTTGTATGGGCAGGCAACGGCCACCCTCTGCACATGTCCCCAGCGTCTGAGCTCCTGCACGTGTGGCTGCACTGGCAGCACTGTGCCTCTGAGACCAAATCCCGTCCTAGCACTGGCACCACGGGCTGAAAGTTTTCTCAGCTTGGTCTCATTTGCTCTGTCTGTCCAAGCAATGTTACTCAGGGGAGAAGAAAAATTGGAGAGAATTGAGTTGCACATTTATAGCAGGTTGCAGGAAATGTTTCTTGGAATGTCCTTCATGCATGGCTAGCAAAGAAATCAGAGCAGAGATGAATGGAGCTGAGAGAGAGACTGATTTCCCTCGAGATTTGTTTTCCAATGCTGCTTTCTCCATTTGGATTGACATGACAAGTTATTGCTGCAAACAACACTCATGGCAGTTAGTCCAGATTGGCATAATTTAATATGGATTTTTATGCTGAGTTTATGATGCCTAACACCATTCAAGAAGCACAAGCTGTTGTCTCCTGTGCTGCACCCAGCCTCTGATACAAACACATCAGTCATGGACGGAGGTGCTGAGATTTCCATGCAGCCTGGCAGGTGCTAGAAATGCTGATATGGTGTCATCGTTCCTTCAGTCTTACCCATCGTTCCTTGGCTATTCATCCCAGTCGATGATAACAAGCAAGGAGAATGAGATGTTCTACTTAGCCAAAAAGGAGCCTCCTACCTGCATCTGGAAGCAGAACAGCTGTAGGTATAATCTGACTTTTAATCTTGCAGATGAGCTCTGGAGCTGAGCTCAGCTCCCTGGTCTCCAGCTGGGTGCTCCTCTGCTCCTGCTCCACTTCTGGCTAGTAGAGAGGAACCTCTGACGGGTCACTAATCCTTTTATTCTCTGTTGAATGCTGTGGGTAGGGGAGAGACATTTTTATTAGGTTGGCTTCCCTCTGTCAGAAGAGGAGAGGAGGCTTCCAGCCATAGTCCAGACAGCACCTCACGAGGATATTAGCTGCTGCTCATAAGCTCTGCTTTGAATCAAAACTAGTGACTTAAAAGCTGTAAAATGTATTAAGAGGGTGTAATCTTTTGAGATGTGTAGTCCCTGAGAATTCTGTACAGAGCTGTTGGCTAAATGAGAATTTGTACAATTTCTCCTCCTTTGCTGCTTTTGTGGGTTGGAGTCTTTAAACAAATAATTCATTTGCATTTTGAGCTGTTTGCATTTCTTCTCTAGCTGGTTTTTGGAGGACAGCAAGCAGAGGAATTTCATAATAACTATTTAACATACTAGAACTCAGACTTCATTTAAAATATTTATTTCCTTAGGGTGCCTTTATACAAGGCTTGACATAAACTGTTAGCTGAGAAGGAGTGTCTGTTACAGCTTCCTGTGTAATTTCTAAGAAGCTCCACTTCAAAGGCAGTCTCCCCACTTAGATCTAGGCTTTTTGTGTGTGTGTGTCTGTAATTGCAGCTATTTTGTGGGATTGATTGGGTTTTGGCCATCAAAAGTGAGTTTAAAAAAAATACTCTAGATAATGCCAGAATATCAGTGACTAAGATACTGTAGTTGCTACTGATCTTAAAAGCTGAGTGAATAAGACACACGATTAGCAATATGAGGCAAGGCATTAAGCAAGGGAATCACAAACTGGAAGTGAAGCAAGATGAAGAAT
This sequence comes from Anas acuta, assembly GCF_963932015.1. Classification (NCBI taxonomy): domain Eukaryota; kingdom Metazoa; phylum Chordata; class Aves; order Anseriformes; family Anatidae; genus Anas; species Anas acuta. The sequence continues at coordinate 2,026,805 of NC_088998.1, forward strand.
GAGGTAGCTTCAAATCCTGGGGATCCTGTGCAGCAAGATCTCATACGTCTGGTGTCAGTGGGTTTTAATGTTACCTCTGGTTCCCTGACTGACCGACACCGATGTGAGATTTCTCAGTAGGAGCTGCTTCATAATTAGTGACTTAGTTTGCTGCCTGCTTTTTGTCTTAGTGGCCATTATGTGAAGATGATGCGGTGTCCTAATGTAATTAGGAAATAATCCTCAGTTGGTTCAGGCAGGTCAGTGTGTAAACACAGGGGACAAATCAGCGCAGTTATCTCCAGATTACACAGCTGATGTTCTGTTTGACTTCTAAAACCAGAAAAACTTGTGAAGTCCCGGTCATCAGGAACGACTCTATGAGATGTATATTGGAGAACCTCAATGGGAGAAAAAGAAAGTACATTTCTGGCTTACACTTCCGAATAGAATAAGCTGAATGCTTTTCATCTTCCACAGGAGGCTGTATCAGAAAGAACTGGATGAATAGGACATTTCAAACTAATGGTAGTAAGGAAACAGCAAAGGCAGGAAAACGCTTTTAATGAAAAATGTTTTTCCCGTGTTTTTTTTTTTTTTTTTCCTCTTGTTCAGATGTCTCTTTTGTAGTTCCTAGATCATTCTAGCCTTCTGTGCTTAGGAGAGAGCTTTCATTCTTCATTAGTAGTGTGATAGACAGGCTTAGCATAAATTTACAAAACATTTGGTGGTAGCGTACATACCAAATGAGGGGATGAGACTCTCTTATTTAACACAGGGCAGGATGCTGAAGAAATGTACTAAGAGAAGGAGGCTGGGAAGTCTTGCTGCCTGAACAGTGGCTCTGCCTGCTGGATGTTCAAGTTTTGATCTCTCTCTTCTAGATGATGTCCCCATACGAACCTGGTTCCCAAAAGAGAATCTCTTCAGTTTTCAAACTGCTACTACAACTATGCAAGCGTAAGTGAAACTACTGCCTTAGCTTTGATCCTGTATCTTAAAGTTTGTGACCCACTCAAAACTGTATCTGAGAGCACAGAGCAAACTAAGTTATATGTTTGGCACTGCAGTCGGGGTAAAAGAACCTAAATGAGAACCTGTTCTTTTTTTTTTTTTTTTTTTTTCAAAAAATAATTTCTTCTTTTTTGCACTCATAATTTCTCTTTCCTATTACTCCCACTTGTTTGTCTTTCCCTTCTTTAAGTCCTTGTGCTTCCTTTATTTTCTCTGTGCCACTGTACCCTGTCCTCGACTGCCTCTGCAGAGCAAGGGTCTGGTGGGAACACCAGCTGAGACCCTCCACCAGGTACTTCTGCTGCAGCTGCTGCTCTGAGGGAATGTTAATCCAGGCCCATCCATCGCTCCAGACAAGTACATCTCTGTATTATGAAGTGTAGCCCGATGGCTTAATATGATTTTCTGATCATTTGAAGAAGGTGTCAGTAAATAGCTGCGAAGTGTGAATGGATCTGAGTTAGTAGTAGCCTCTCCCTTCACACTCCATGCAGGATTTGGTGCTGCTGGATGCTGTGCACTGGGGAAAAGCTGTTCTCAGAGGACGTGAGGGTGTAAAGGAAGCCTCATTTCAAGGTTGTACCCAGTTACCAGGAAAAGATGAGGGAAGTGAAATAACGTTGTGTCTTCTAAGGCTTTTCTCCAGTCTTGTCACCTTCTTCCTGTGTCCTTCTTCCTTCCTACATTCATGTCACCTTCAGCTCTACTATACCCTTTATTTCTCTTTGTTTAATCCACTCTCTCCATTTTGTAGTCTGTTTCTCTGCCACTTTTTTCCCTCATATGTTGCCCTCCCCACATCCCCCAAAGAAGCTGGTGGTTGATCTTGGGATAACCCAGGCCGAATCAGGCCTGTAGGCACTAAGGCCGGGAGGGCTGTGTTCAGTGTTGGGGAGAGGGGACTGCTGAGATGTGGAAGGGATCTCTGTCCCCAGAAGAAAGCTCTGTCTTCATGCCCTTTCACTCCTCACCATACCACCTCAGCCGGAGGTGCAGCCCACCCTCCCAGCCTGGGGAACATTACCAGGGGTCATTCGCCTGGTGCCAGCCTGCAGACCCTTGTGCTGCTTCTGTTTCTTAGCCCCAGTGTCCTCCTGCCTCCTCTTCAAGGACTGCAGGTCTGCTGGCACCCCTGGCTGGTTAACACTCATTGGCACTGGGCTGACAGGGCCTGTGAGCAGTCTGACAACGTGATGGTTTCTTGCTTTACCCTACAAATATTGGTTGGTAACAGTGAATGGTATTTGATGATTCTGATCTGGCAAACCAGACCATGTGCAAAGCCAGCACTTTGCCTATGGGCACATCCTTTGCTCTCTGAAGTCATCTTCACTGCGCATGGGGTTTGTTGCAGGATGGTGACCCCTATCAGGGCCTGGAGTTCTTGGAGGCCAAAGTCAGGTTAGTTTGGAGAACGGTGCCCTAAGGAAATCCATGAGGAGCAGAGCTCTTGATTAACATAGCTCCTCAGTTAACATTCCTGTCGAGTGTGCTGCCTCTGGAAGTCACACAGAAACATCTCCAAAAGTTCAGGGCACCTCCCTGAGTTGGCTGGGAGGTTCCCCCAGGTGCCCTTGTCCTCCTGGCCTCTGCTCTAGTGTTTTCAGCCCAGGGCTTGCTTCCTTCATAGACTGGACAGTGTGAGCTGATTTCACGAATCTTGGTTGCACAAGGGAGAAGACCTCCCTGCTCCAGAACCCCCTGGTACTGAGCTGCTGTCGTATCCTGAAGGGTCATATTCATCTCTCAGTTGTACATCTGCATGCTCTTTGGATCTACGTGGAGCTTAACTTGTGTCCAAGCCACATGCCAACACTGCCCCAGGGAGGTGTTAGCTTGGTCAACCATGAGTTTCACCACCAAGAGCTAACTTTAAAAGCAATTTCCTTCCACCTAACAAGAAACGTTTGTCCCTTCTGGAGTGAGGATTCCCTCAAGATGCTGGCCAGGGCTGAGCACTAATGAATTCCTCTTCTTTCTCTTTTTCCCTGCGTCTCCTGGAATCTCTAGCATCTCGTAAGTATAATCTTCATTTTTTATTTCCTTGTCTGTTGGTGTCTGGGATAAACTGTCCTCTCCTCTCCTGTCCATTATATCCATTCGTGCTTTCCCTATGCTATTTGTCAGCTGGCAAGAGGTTGGTTAGATGGCTACACCTGATAAGCCTACATCACACCACACCCATCCTCATCTTCAAAATGGAGATTATAGAGGCTAGCAAGCTTTTGTCCCTTTTGAAGCTGGTGTACTGAGGTTTTATGTCTGCAGTCTGGTAGGTCCATTAGTCTGTAGCAGGGATGATGGCTCTTCGCCCCTATTCTTTGGGCTGTGTTCTGGCCACTCTTACATGTATGCTTTCTTTAGGAGCTTGTCCAGCCACCTACTCTAGAGAGTGAGGGCCTTTGGTTTGGTGACTCTTGCCCAGCCCCTGACTCGCACCCAGTCCTTCAAGGCCTGGCTGTCTTCTTCAGTCGGCCTAAACTCTTTCTGTTGTCTGGTGAGAGCTTTCCTGTCTGTTTCATGTCCTTTCCAGTTCAAAGCTGCGTAGTTGGTTAATGGCTTAAAATGGTTTCCCAGGGCATTCAGGGGCTACGCAGAAAGGAAGAGACGGAAACGAGAGAATGATTCTGCAGCTGTTATACAGAGGTAGGGCCCGCTTTCTCCCATAGCCGTAACCTTGCCTGGTGTTGCATGGGCCCTTTGGGTGTCATTAGTGACGCTTGATGACGTTGAGTATGGTTGTCCCTGTCTGTGTTGCTGTTCATAGGGACTCTAGCAGTGGCTGTGTTGGAAATGTGGAGGTGAATGATGCTGCAGTACTCAAGATAGCTTATCTCTGTCTTCTTAAAGGAACACTGTCAAGTCTCTTTTAAGCTTCCAAATATACAGAATCTATGTCTAAGGTTGAATAATATATATATATTAATATATGCAGTTCCCCCAGCCCATTCACAAATAATTTGATTGAGATTAGCCGAATACCTAAACAGTGACTTACGTGCTATTGTTGCACCTACATACGTACCTCAAGAAAATGCGAAGGAAGGAAAAGAGGAATTGGATTGATTTCTTGTCCAGTTATTTCAAAAGGGCCCTGGTTACCCTCTGCTGGTTTCACAAGGCACATCACTTGGTCACTGTAGTAATCAGAACTGTTCTGTTTTTTTCAGATGTGCCAAGGCTTGTGTATTTTGGCAGCCTACTAGGAAGGATAACATAGCATTTGTGTCATTGGCTAAAAACTGCCATGATCACTTCAGCACTGTTCAAAACAAAGTGGGAGAAAAACATAATTTTTTCAATGGGGGAATTGCCAGGAAGATTTTTTTTAGTAACTTAGTGGCTGTGTGTTTTTTTTTTCCGTCGATAATGAAGACAAATAAGAATCAAAACTGAAGACATGGTAAATAAATAGACAGTGTGTCTTTAAAAAGAAAGAGATTTCTCAGAATTTGCTAGACAGAGATGAGACTGTTAGAAAATGACTTGTTCCTGCAGCTTGTGAGTCAGGAATAGGAGTTGCATACCTCGTCGATCCTGCATAATCAGGACTAAGGCTGTCGTGCCATCCTCGTGTTATGTGGACAGCTCAACCTCCTGTGGACACTTAATGTCTAGACAGGATTGTACCGTGGGAGCCAGTCTGCATTTATTGGTGGCAAAGAGGAGGTAGGATTGCAATAATGATGAAGTCAGTGTGGGTTTTTGGTCGTGCCATGCAAGCAGACCCTGCTGAGCTGTAAGGATTGCCTGGCAGTCAGCACTGAGGAGTGAGATCCCAGCCTCATCTCAGTTTGAATGCTAGTTGTGTAGCCTTTCATGGCCTCAGATGTTTTAGAAGTTCAGTGGTTATCACACAACCCTGTCCATGCACGGTCCTGTGCCTGGTGCACAGGGGGGCTGGTTTGTGTGGCACGGCTTGTGTACCGCTGTGATAGATGTCTTGGGAGAGCGATGCCCAGTGATTTGCTGAAGTAGTGAGCACTGCAGGTAGAATTTGGGGAGGAGAAAGTTGGAGAGGTGTTGTCGGGAGCTCTGTAGAGCGCTGATGTACTTCAGCCATTCCATCACTGTCTCTGACCTCTGTTCAGATAACGCAGGTGCTTCTCTCCAGAGTGGAGATGAGCCACTGCAGGTGGCACTGCAGGACAGGGAGTAATAAGGAGCTTTTATTACTGTAACTTCAGGGGTGCTTGTTGGATTTCAGTGGGTGAAGAGATCTTGCTGGTGATCAGATAACCCTGGGCATTTGGGGGGCAAGTGCAGAAGCCAGGTGTGACGGCTGGGCAGGTTTCTGTAGCCTGACTGCTCACGGAGCACATCGCTGCTCCCCACGTGCTGCTGACTGGGCAGTGCTGTGCCAGTCCTGTAATGCTGACATGCAGGCACAGAGGGGCCTGAGGACAAAGCTGCAAAAAGCTCTCAGAAGGCTGCAAGATGGCTGTAAGATGCCCACATTGAAGTAGTCTCAGGCTTGGATCTCTTTTCCTAAGTGCTTTTTTCTAGAAGAGCTGAGCAGACAAAAAGCACTTTTGTCCCATTCTCCAGGTTTTTAGTGCATTGCTTAGCCCTGAATTCTGCCTGGAGCTGCTTGCAGCAGTTTTTAGATGTATCTAGAGAGCTGCTCTCAGCTCTCACTAATGGGAGAGACGAAGCTGTCCAGACAGCTGGGAGCAGCACTATTTTATGGCAAAGTCTGCTACCCCCAGCTCCAGGGCCTGAAGAAGCTCCTCTGTGGAGAGGACAACTGAGCATATAACAGAGAAATTAATTTTATTCTGAAATGCCAAAAGCCCTGAAGGATGTAATTAATGGTAGCCTAGGCATTTAACGTTGGTGCTTAGTGTCTGATGTGAGCTTAGTTTCACAATGGACCACAAAGACTTTCACTCCAGTGGCTTACAACATGTTTAAGACCTAGCTGATAAAGAACATGCCTAGTTCCCTTAGAACATTGTATTTATTTGATTTGAATCTAACATGCTATAAAACAGCCCAGATTATCAGTCACCATGCACCCCAGAAGGCTTTGCATACAGTTCTGGTCCAGCATGGACTGAGAAACATCTTGTTTTGGTTGCTTGTTCAGAGAGGCCTGTTGTCTGAGCCACAGCGGTGAATCTTCATGCATTCAAGTAGAGCTGAAATAAACCTTTGAAAAATGTCATAAATAGCCAAAGCGCAGGTGGAAATCTGTCACGGAGTAGTGCTGCTTCTGGCTTCTCTGTGCACTGCTGGTTTTCCTTCCTGAGTTGCTGGATTTGGATTCTGTTGATTTGATGGGATTCAAGGCCAAAGAGGGCACAGTGCAGACCATGGTGTGGGTTAAGTGCTCTTCCTCTCATGAGGGCTGTGTTGATCTCCCTGGATCAGAGTAGATACCTCTGACTTGGTCTGACTGCCTTGGTGTTGGTGCTGGAAGTGTCTTCCAGTCCAGTCAGTTTGCTGAAGTGTCTGCATGGTTGTAACACGTCATTACTCATCCCACTAACTCGCGTGTGAGCCAGATGACTTGTCACCTCACCTCTTTCACCAGCGGTAGTCTCCGTTGCTTGATGTCTGCGGTGTGTGTTGGTGGGACAGGAGGGAATCTAGGAACACTCCCCTGCTCCATGCAGGCTGCTGGTGTGTGGGCTCGTTGACATCCCCATGGGGCCACGGGGGCTCCAGTGCAGGGTGAAGTCACCCTGGCTGAGCAGAGCTCATGGAGGAGTGAGCCCTTCCTTGCTAGTCCACCTGCTGCTCATTCCCTGTGTCTGTTCTGCTGTCCTGTGTGATTCCTGTTTCAGTGAGCAATGAGAAACAACGGGAGAAGAGTCCCTGACTCTTAGAGGGGCTGGACAAAGAGTCCCTCTGCCTCGCGCTCTCAGGAGTGTCCATAATGATCTGTTTTCTGCAGACCTGAGTGCAGGCATGGCTGCATACCGCAGGCTTACCCCCTGGTGGGGTTTCCTCTGCAGCTGTGCACTCTGCAGCCCCCCTGAAATGTGCTTGCAGGAAAGCACAAGGTTAGGCAGCAACGGCAGCCAGCTGGCCCACGAGGACAGTCAGCCCTGCTGAGCAGTGCTTCCAAAAAGGAAGAAGCCACTTCAGTATTTCCCAGCATTTTGCCCCAGAGAGCAATATGGGCTGTGTGGTTGCTAACAGCACTGGTGAGATTTTAGCAGCTGCTACGAATGTGTTTGGGAATGAGCACAGCCCTGAGCTGTGTGAGCACACTGCCTAGCAGGGCAGAGCCCGGGGCACCCCACTTTCCTGCTGGAGCATGTGTGGAAGAGAGAGGAGAGGGGAGCAGCTCCTGCTGCTTGCCAGGAGAAGAGGGAGTGTTGCCAGTAAGGGCAGCAGCAGTCTCTTCAGCAAAGTTGCAGCGCAGGTACCTCAGTCCTAGGAGAGTAGGTGCAAAGCCCAGAGCAGGCCACGAGAATGGGACTGCCAGGTAGAGCCTCCTTGCCCTGTACCACTGGCCCAGAAAGTTCAGGAACAACAACTGCGTGCTTGACAGATGTAACCCTCCCCACCTCTGAGTGGATGCAGGTTGGGTACCCGGCCTCCAGTGTTCGAATGCCCAGAGGGAACTATGCTGTTATCACATATTTATTTTTCTCCCCAGCTTTTTCAGTTCCGCTGGGCCCAGCTTTATATCACTGTTCTCAGAGATTTTGTTTGGCCTTTCTTTCAGGAATTTTCGGAAGCACCTCCGCATGGTGGGGAGCCGAAGGGTTAAAGCACAAAGTAAGTGACAACCTGTGAGATGTGGCTGTGAGGAGTTGAACTTTGTGCTGGTGGGACACAGAAAGCCCTGTGTTGTGCACGTGTGTGGGTAGAAAGGACCTAGCATTGGTTGGAGAAAGGATTTGACTTGCTGATGCTGTTTTACCTTACGAGGAGAAGGCCAGATTGTTGCAAGTCTCCAAGACACACGGATATCTGCAAACAGCCTTTAAGCTATTTCCACGGACCCTCTGCCTTGGCTGCTGGAGATTTGTGTCCTCAGCATGAGGTGTGGAAGGAGAGCTGCAGCGTCCTTGTCCCGTGTTTGCCTGGTGTTCAGCCATCACCGATGTAGACACCTGAGAGGAGAATCAGAGCTGAGCAGAGCAAGCGAGGGCTGCTCTTACCGAAGCTGTGTGCCTGCTGTGGCTCCCTGGGGACAGTTGGTGCTTCATGTGCCACATGGACCGGTGGCTTTCCCTTTTCTCCTCCTCTGTCCCACCACAATGTCTTCTCTGCAGCAGGACCTGGGGGAAGTTGCCCAGTGGGAGCTGAGAGGAAGGTGGAGGAGAGAAAGAAGAACAGGGAGGAGATTGGAGCAAGGGGTAAATAAGGGGAGCATTATTCCTTGCTGGGAAGAAATCACCTCTTAGGCTGGGGAAACAGCAGTTCCTTTCCCGAACAAGGCAACGCTTCTCCAGAACTTGGCTGGGATGGCTCCCTTATGGCTGTGGAATGGGCTGAGAGTGGTGCAAGCAGCCCCTGAGAGCTGAGGATTGTTCCAGAAGAGGAAACAGCTTGTTCTTCCCACCCCCTGGCCAGGCATCGTGTACAGACTGCCCACAGCAAAGTGTTGCTGGGTTGAATTTGCATTCTTTCATCTCCATTCTCTTACACTGTGGGAAGTAGACAGCAAACAGCTTTGCCCTTTGAAGTGTCTTTATTGGCATCTGAGTTAGCACTGCCTGAAATGAACAGGGCTCACCTTCCCCTAGAGCTGTCTGGAAGTTCAGGCATGCCTCTCTGCCTTGGTAACTCTCGGGTCATGTTTTCAAAGCTTTCTTCATGTGCACCGTAGCTACGTGTGTGGTTCTAAATGAAAGCTGAGGATGGAGATCACCTGAAGAACTTACTGTGTGACTTGTCTCCCTGGACACCCACACTTGGACACACTGCAGCAGAGGACAGGTTGCTTCTCAGCTCTTGTAATGCAAATCTGCAGTGCCCCTGACACAAGATGCTGTTACTAGATATATACTGCAGCAAGCTTGATCTGTCTGCTACCAGAAATAGGTATTAATGGCTATAAGTGGCCATTAATCTAGGTGTAATGGCTCTCACAGGGACTTGCCAAATCAGACATTGTGGTTGGCAATTCCCAGGAACTTCTTGGTGGGGCAGCCAGCCTGGGCCAAGCTGCCTGGATTCTGCTTGGGAAATGCCAGTACAAATGCCCCTGGGGGGAGAAAGGGAGAAACAAAAAAAGAAGGTTGTGGGGGAGAAAAATGCTTATGATACTGTAGGCAAGCAAAAACTGAAGGATTTCTTCTTTGACAACAAAACTCAGAAAGCATGAGCTTTCCAGACACCCTTTCTGTTTGGTCCAGCTCTGATGGAAACAGAGCAAGAACATACCCGAAAACAGATGTTAAGGGAGAAACGACTGGACAATTGCCTTCTTCTGGTCACAAGTGTTGTTGGCTGTTGAGTGCACCTTCCCTTCCTGTGAAGGCCTTTGAGTCAGAGCATTTACTCTGGGACATTGGAATAGCCTTGATTAAACTGAGGTTTGAGCAGTGTGCATTTAAGGAGAGACCATGAAGTGTCCTCCTTTTTCTGTGTTACGTATCCTGCGGTGGCTGTGGTCAGAAGGTGGGCACTTTGTGTGCTGCTGTCAGAAGACCCTTGTTTGCTGTGTGGAAAGGACACGCATTTGGCAAGTGGAAGAACGAGCACAGGGGAGATCGTGATGTGTAGCTTTGGTGGAATCTACTGGATGTTTTGTTTTGCTGGCGGCAACAGAGGTGGCTGTGGAGTCTGTTAATGTCGTGCTTTGGTTTTATCCTAGCATTTGCTGAACGGCGTGAGAGGAGCTTCAGCAGGTCCTGGAGTGACCCGACTCCCATCAAAGCTGATTCCTTCCATGACTCTCGAGAAAGTGAGTTCTGAGTCCTTTGAGCTTCCTCCTGTGGCCAAACCCTCCAGCTGAGGTGTTGACTGGAATCCCACTGGAGTAATTTCTCTGTGCCCTTTTGTCCCATCTGTGATCTTTTTAGTTTTGTGAGATCTGAGCAAATAACACTGCAGGTATATGCACATGTTTATCTGTGTGTATCTATATGTAGAGTGCAAGCACATCTAACCTCATGCTATTGTGCAGTGGCCAAAGGATACCCAGTGGTACAGCTCTTATGGTGCTCTATTCCCATCATTCCTTATTTGCTTGGGACCAAACACCCTACCTGGAAGCACGCCCGTCCAAGGCTATATTCACGACAGTGGGGCTAACCTGCCCAGCTGCCTGTGCAAGAGCCTCTTCTGAGCTCTTTCCTAGGCTAGAATGACTCAGAGCACAGCTATAGTGCTCTGTGAGGAGTAACTTTGATTTCCTGGCTGTGCTGACTGCACAGGTGATATAGCTTGGGGCAATCCGATCTTCCTTTGGGCTGCCAGGAGTTCCTCTGGGAATCCCCAGTAATGCTGCAGTGTTTTGCTTGTGGGGACAGAGATGCTGTTCTGCTAATTTACAGGAGGAAATGCCAGCATCTTCCTACTGTCTTTTTTTTTTTCTAAAGGGAATGGCTGTTTTACACAGTATTCATTCGAAATCCAGGCAAGGGACTTCATGGTAATGAGTTTGTCCATGCTGAAATGGGTTGTATTCATTATATAAATTTCACTCATGAAATCAACTAATGAATTCAATTTCAGGTAAGCATGAGGTCCAGCCCTTCTAGCTAGAGAAGGCACTGTAGCAGGTTGCAGGGGGAGATGTATGAAAGGCCAGGTTCAAAACATGACCCGATTGTTCCTGTGCAGTTTGACTCCTCCCTGCTCCCTCAGCTAACTCAGAGGCGAATGGAAAAGACATGGTTCAGACAGAAATGTTCAGTGCTCCAGGCACTGCCACTGGTACTTGGACATCCCAAAAGGCACAAGTAGAAGCATCTCGGTTCTCTTTCCTCAGGCTTCAGGGACCACCTCTATTTTTAACCTTTAACGGTCAATTATATTCCTTCCAGATATTTTTTTTTCCCCAGGAGGCATTGAAGGCCAACAGGTAAGGTGAATTTGGAGAACAAATTCAAGTATATTGTTGAAATACTACTGTGTTTACTACTGTGTTTGCTATGGCTGTCCTCACACTCCGGGATTCTCTGCCAGGATTGGTTTGACTAAAAAGGCGGAGTTTCTGTATAAGCACTCAAAAGATGTAGTCCAGTAATTAATACAAGGAGACCAGCTTTGAAGTCTCCGGACTTCTGCTCATCAGCTTGGCAATGTTAAAGTGCAGAGAGTCTGTCCGCATCCCATCTCCTCTTCCATTTCTGAAATGACAGGGAATGTTGTGAAATAGCATTTGAAAGCTAAACTTGGTGACCGTGAGAGTGGTGAAATGTTCCGTGGTATGTGGTATCAGGCTTTGTGTGTGCACTCTTTGTTTCTTAAGAGTGTTTGTCTGTTTAGAGACGCCAGCCCCAAAGTGTGGTGTCTGTCGCTCTGCTGGAGGAAAGGAGGGCACAGGTCTCATGGCTTGTGCTACTTCTTGTGAGGCAGCTGCTAGATAGGATCGAGTGTGGAAGGCAAGCTGATCTGCCCTTGTAACGCACCCGTGTTCTGACAGGCCATGACCTTCAGGATTCCTGCGGCACTTTGGATGGTGACTTTGACTTGAACTGGGAAGCAGAAAAGGAGCTTGAAGCCATGGCATGCGATGGAGAAGACTTTATTCCACCAAAAATAATGGTGAGGGTTTCCGAGCCAGCTATCTTTATCTGCTTATGCCCTTTCTGCCTTTTAACAGCTGTTAAATTCAGTATCTTCATGTGAATGTGAGGAGTGGCCATCCCCGGACTCTGCACATTGTGCCTCTTTGGGAGCTTTACATTATCTCCCATGTGGCTGAAGCAGCGGTGTGCTGCCTGCCAGGAGGGAGAGCTTTGAAAGCAGCTGAAGCTGGAGCCCAGGCTGTGCTTCCAGGCCCACCAGTGCCTGCTCCACTCTCACAGCGGTGAAGAGAGGTGCCTGAAATCACAGCACAGCCGGATCAGCTGTGTTTCAATGGCTTGTGCTGAGACAGGCCTATCTGCTGAGACTGTTATAGAGCTGGCTGAATGCTTCAGCCAGAGTTGCCAGGCAACTTGCATCTGCCTGACATCCTACGGCTGTGCACATACCTGTGCCTGATGCCATTTTATCCCTTGGCAACTGCTGAGCTCAGCCCTGGCTCGTGTCAGTTCAGGCGTGCAGCCATCCCACCACTGGCTGTGTGTGCGAATTCAAAGGCACAGACCCTCACACAGGGTGATCTTTACATACAGCCATTTGTGGGGAGGCGCAAGCTGCTGCATCCTTTGTGCACACTTGTGTCCTCTTTACAAACTGTTACCTCAGACTCAGTCCTGCTCATCGGGCAGAGCTGTGCGCTCAGTTGCTGGGCGTTGGGGAGGCTGTGATGCCTGAGGTGCTCCGTAGAGGCCCACAGGCTGGGAGGACCTTCCCCAGCAGTGCAGGTAGGCTGGATGAGCTGCTGGTTTGGGTAACACCTGGGAGCAACTGAGCAGGATGCTATTAGCAAGGCCTTTGTGCTTCTGAACAGACTTGATTGGCTTCTCCTTATCCTCTTGCACTTCTTTTTTCCCCTTACAGCTCATTTCTTCCAAGGTGCCCAAAGCTGAGTATGTCCCAACAATTATCCGCAGGGACGATCCCTCTATCATCCCCATTCTCTATGTAAGTATATCGCTTCTGCTGTGTCCAGGAGTGCAGAAGCTGGCTCCACACAGATTTTTTTTTTTCTTTTGTTATTGCTTTTGTCCTTATACCTAATTCCTGTTACAGTGATTTGGAAATGCTGCTGGACCCAGATTTGGGGTCTTGCACGGTTCTTTGAGGGCTGAGGTGTAGATGGAAGAGCAAGGTGGAGTGAAAGTTGCGTGTGCGGGTTGTCAGACTGTGTAGGCACAGCCAGGTAGTGTGGGAAGGTGAACAAAGGAAGATAAGGCAGGCCTGAGCATATCAGTAAAGCTGTGTGTTGCAAGGTTTGGGGCTCCTCCTCATGCTCATACTTAGGCAGTGCGAGACCTCAGAGCTCTGCAGTGGACCATCCCACTATGTGCAGTGGTGCATCCCCAGCAGTCATTAATTTAACCTTGATTTTCACTAGGAGTCTTGCCTAAGCAGGTGTCTGCAATACCACCAGGGAATCATGGGTCTCTTTTTCCTAATCACTTCATATTCACTTAAATTGAAAGGGGAGGGTTGGACTGACAGCCCAGAAAATTTGGTCTCCACGTGCAGCAGACAGTGCTGCTGGAGCTTTGTTACTTCTCTCTGAGAGCTGTACAGTTGTCCTGCTGACCCTGCCAGAGGCAGGTGTGTTTGGGGTGTGGCTATTTGTTAGCCAGCTTGAACATCTGTAAAGCCATCATTTGGCCACAAAACATGGGCCAAGAGGAAAATACACGATAACATTGACTGCATCTGACGGCACGTGCTTTGGACTTGTCTGTGGGTTTCATCTCCAAGTCTTTAGATGGAATTGGTCTTCATGGACCACTCAGAATTCAGTTTCTTTGAGATGTGTTTTAGGGTGGTAATTCCTGTGATATTGACTAGAAGCCATCAGCTGTTCTGATCACACTTTACAGCATGTTTGTCTGGGAATATGACTGTATGCAATATTAGAGATATGTCAGGGGAGCTGATGTAGTGACCTTGATGTCTACCCTCTCTTTGTTTCCAGGACCATGAACACGCCACCTTTGATGACATCTTAGGTATGTTGAGTGTTATTTCTTTTTCTTTACTTCTACCTGCTGCAAATACAATTATCAGTGCATTAAAGTCACTGCCTCATGCCTTACCTGCCACGTGCCATAGTGTTTTTATCACTCCAGTGATACCTGATGCTCAGTCAACTACTATTGGATGTGCTGCAGTAATAAAACTTCACTTCTGTAGGTGATTTTTTTATGCCAGAGTCACAGATTATGAAAGGGAAGTTTGAAGCACAGGGCAGCAAAGATACTGGTTTGTGATACTTAGGGGAGTGGAAGTATTGATGGGGTCAGGACAGTAAGGTCTGGTACAGTGCTGTGGTCACAGCAGAGCAGTGTCTGGTGCTGCACCATACCTTGCCTGTCCTGTGAGGAGCCACATTCTCCTGCTTTCCATGGCATGAAAGCAAAGGGTTTGCTTTGATGTCAGTGGGAATGGACGTGCTGAGCACCTCTCACAGCTTGGCCTCCTGCCTGCAAGACTAAACTCTGGTGAGAAGAAAAAGGATTCTGAGAGATTGATTTTTAACTTCCTCCGTTGTTTATCTTTTCCAACATGTTTTGTTTTGTTTGTTTGTGTTTTGTTTTCAGAGGAAATAGAGAAGAAGCTTAACATCTATCGGAAAGGCTGCAAGATCTGGAAGATGCTGATATTTTGCCAGGTACATAGAAGTTCTTAAACACTTGGGTAGTTTGTTACAAATTCCTCTTTTTCTTTGGGGGAAATTACGTGGAGGAACCAATATTCCAAAGTCAGGTTCTGTTAGAGTAAGCACATGTATACAGCTTTCACATCTCATTTCCCCAGACAGTGAGCAGTCACAAGATGCTGTGACAGCAGCAAATAAAATTTGACTTAGTGTAGCCACCTCCAGAGCTGGACAGCTTCTCGGCTACTTTCAAGGAAACCCAGGCAAACCTGTATTAGCACAGACTTCAAAAGCAGGCTTTTGGAGAGAGAAAGAAGCATTTCTGATATGATGGTTGTAAGTTTTCATACAGCTTCAGTATGACACTGACAGGATGGGTGGTTGTTGATCTGACCGACAGATGGCACAGCTTGGAGCCTCAGTGGAGGGAGAGGGGTCAGGGTACAGACACGGAGCTGTGGCTGGGACAGATTTCGGCCCTGCTCTGTCTGGGCCTTGCTGGGGATTTCCTTCCTGAGGCTCTTATTCCTGGGGTGGTCATCTCTGGACTCCCCCGGCAGCTGTGCAGGGAACCTTGAAATGGGAAGTGAGGAGATAAACTGACTTGAACTTCCTTGTACGTGCCTAATGCTGCAGAGTGGTGTTTGCACCCCACTAAGCTGGAGATTGCAATTCTTAATTTTCCTGGTGTTGTGCTCAATCTTTTTATATCTGCTACTGCCAAATAGCAGTTCTTATACAGTGATATCTTGTCTGCTTATCCCTTCTTGTCTGCCCACCATGGCAAGTCCCCTAACATCCCCAAATGGAAGGGACTTTCTTGTCTTCCCTATTGCTCTCCAGTCACCCACAGTGAAGTTTGTTTTTTTTTTTCTTTTACTGCCTCTTTCTAGAGTGAGGTGGGCATGTAACATTAAAAAAACAGAGAATCCAACCCCCACCATACTCCCTGTATGTGAATATTTTCTGAGTTAGTGCCTACAGTTTCTCCTCTGGAGGTTGTAGCCGCTGTGCCAGCCTGGCGTGTCCGCTCTGCTCTCTTGTGGCACTTCTGGGTATGGCTGTACGGAGTAAGAAACGTGTCCAGGGTCTGTTTCTTTAGGTGGTTGGCATCTGTCTGTCTCTCTCTTGCAGGGAGGTCCCGGCCACTTATACTTATTAAAGAACAAAGTTGCCACCTTCGCCAAAGTGGAGAAGGAGGAAGATATGATCCTGTGAGTGACTGTTATGTTCTAGACTCCCATAACGTTTTTCTGCTCTCTTTCCTCTGTTTGTGGTACGTGGCATAGAAGTAGAGGCAGAGGGAGGTAGGATGATTTAGCCTGGGGAAGAGGAGGACGAGGGTGAATTTAATAGCAGCTTACCCCAACAGCTCTCCCCTTGAGGGAGAGCTGCAAAGATGACAGAGCCAAGCTTGACCCTGGACTGGTGTTAGCCCTGGGACGGGTCAGCAGAAGATTTATGCTCTTATCTGCTGTTTAGTATGTCTCTGGACTAGTGATTAGCAAAAGAGAAAAAAAGAAGTTCCCTGTCTTAACAAAGGCTTTGCTGACCAGAAAGCAGAATGTGCACCTTGTGCTTGGAAGTGGCTGAGGTAGCTTTTCTAAGCAGGCGAGTAGTGGCAGAAATCCAAGTCATTCCCCCACAGCTGTCTCTGATAACTGCCCTTCTAATTGCAGGGGGAAATGGAATTTGTCTCTGCAAAGCCTGCTCAAAGTCCAGCACGTTGCTGAGGCAATTCTACTTCTCCTTGCAGACAGTTAAGCTTTGCCTGTTTTGCTGCCTGCTTCCTTGTGCTGGCTCAAACTTACTTGGCTAACAGTGCTTCGTTGTGGGGGAGAGCATGTATACCAACCTGTTCCTACACAACATGCTGCTGGCATGAGAGTTGAATATTAAAATCCACATCTGTTCAGCACTCTCATGCTCTGGCACAAACACTGTCAATAAAATTCTTAGGCACGTGTTTCCATGCTTCCATACATGCTTCCGAATGCACTGGAAGAATAGCTGGTCTGAAGTTGGTAATTCAGGCACCTTCAGAAAGCTGTGAACATGCAGCTGAAAACTTGGATATTTGGAAGCGAATGTCTCCATCCAACCTGTACATGCCTGGGAGGCAGTCCTGAGAAGAGCTTATACCACAAACAAACATCTGCTCACAGACCCAAAGAGGAACTGTTGGGCTACAGAGCCCACCAATTTGCTATAACCATTGCCCAAGGAAGGGGGTTGTGTTTCATGGCCCTAAGACACAGTATGTCACTACTGTCACTACTGACATACGGTGTCCATGACACTACTCACACAGCATGTCAGCAGTGACAAAATGTAAAGCAGGTCTGATTCTGCTGAGCAGCAGCAAGCACCGGCTAACATTAAACAATCAGAAAAAGAATCTCTCTGGCTGCTTTCTGTTGATATCATGTGCTGGGAATGAACACTAATTACACTCCTGCTTAGAAAGGGCAATTCTTGATAGAAATGGGAGAGGGAAGATGGGAAATGGGAGGGAACTGCCACAGAAAGAATGCCTAGTAAAACTGCCAGTTTAAGAACACTCCTGGTGGACTTTGCTCCCTTGTCTTTACCTTGGAGCTCTTTTGACTCAATGGGCAGCTCCTCCTTCTCTACTGTGTGACTTGAACCTGCTCTGCCTGTGCTTGTTCTTTTCTAAGAGCTAGTGGCTCTTCCTGGGCAGCTTGCCTCAGGCCCTTGTTTGTGCTCCCACATCCGTGTGATTATTGATGCATATGATGAGATACATTTCTAACTGGTCTATTTTGTTTCTTCCAGCTTCTGGAAGAGGTTGAGCCGTCTGATGAGTAAAGTCAATCCTGAACCAAATATCATTCACATCATGGGCTGCTATGTTCTTGGAAACCCCAATGGGGAGAAGGTAAGAGCTTCCTGGGTCACCTCTCTGGGAATGTCTGCTGAGTAGCACCAAGCCCAGGGAGGCCGCAGTCACACTATGCAGTCAAAACCTTCCTTCCTCTGCTGTTAATGGATGAACCACCTGCAGATTGTGCCATCCCCAGAGGGCAGGGGAGGACTGGTTGGTGACATGCAGGAAGGGACAGGAGCCAAAGCCTCTAGGGGGAAACAGTCAGTCAAAGCATTTAGCTTATTTATTGCTGAACTAGATGTTTTAAAAGACATGTAGTGGAACGTTTTCTAGAGGTAGGGAAGAAGGATGAGCAATTCTGGATGCCCTGGAGTTCATCTTTGTTTTCAGCTTCTAACTCTCGATATGTTTTCCTTTCAGCTATTTCAGAATCTGAAAAACTTAATGAATCCTTATAGGGTTGCCTTTGAGTCTCCACTTGAACTATCAGCTCAAGGTAATTTCTTTTCTGTACAAAGAAATGCGTCTTCCTGATCAGCCTACATCTTATAGTGGGCATCTTCATGAAAAAGCAATTTTGAGCTCTGTTAAGCTCTGACGTGATCTTGCTTTTGCTTGCAGTCACCTTTAGTGTAGTTCATTTGCTGAGCCTGGTTTTCCCCTTGCAGTTCTGCCACCAGTTTGTTCCTTGCAGTTCTGCTCACAGTTTAGCTATCGTGTTGTGCCTGAAGCTGCATAGCTTCTGCCCAGGCTACTGGAAGTGGCAAAGTAGCCTGAATTATAGGCTGCTTTCCAGTCTGAATTTAGGAGATTCATCATTTCACTAGGGCATGTGAAGTCCTTGGGAGAGATGTACGTACAAGTAGAACCTTTTCTGTAACCAAGTGTGTGCAGGGGTTTCTTCTCCAGAGGACTCACACCACTGGTGCCAAGCAGGTTGTCTCATCGACAGGTGACTTGGATGGAGCCCATTAAACCTTTCCACATCTCATTCCACTTTATTGTTTTGTTTGTTTGTTTTATTTTTTTTTCTTCTAGTTTAAGATATTTCAAGGGCTATGGCGTTTTGTCCTGTTTTGGTTAATGCAAGTACGGGTGCGGTTTCACAAGTGACACGTAGTTGACTTATTCTGAAGTTGCCCTTGTTAATTTATCTTTGCCATAGTCCTTGGTACTTTCTCTCTGATGAAAACATGCAGCATTCAGCTGCTGCACGTGGATCCTTCCCGTGCTGCTCACAGCTGGCATCAGCACTGACAGGTTATTCATAACTCCCACTTACCACCCATAGGAATGTACAGTAGCTGAGCGTGTTAGTGCTGTGCAGTGTTCTCTGCGTGTCCTGCTGAGGTTTGGTTGCACAGATCCCGCAGCAAACATGATTGTACATGTATACCAAGAAGCAACTTGCAGGGAAATTGCTGGTTTTATACACAACCCAGCAGGCAAGGCTGTGGAGTCTACGCACATGCATTTAAGCAGTTGATCTTCCAGGAGGTTGGGCTGAAGACTACGTCTGAATTTATCCTGTTGATCAATCTGGGACACGCTAATAGTGTAACCTCCTTAATCCTTCTCAAAGTCATCTGAAACTAATCTTAATCAGGCCTCAAAAGCGAAAATCTCTTCCCTGAGCCCTGAGTCCAGGGCTGTATGTCCCTTGAGTTTTCAAATGTAGTCGTTGCCTCCAGCGCCAACCCTGTGCGTGCTGTTCAGCCTGCAAGTGCCTTGTGATGCCCCCTCCCTACAAGCACACCTTCAATCAGTGGTGCCAGTGGTGCAGAAATTGTATTAGAGTGTGCTGTTGAGCTTATTGCTGTGAGAAGAGACAAATCTGCAGGACAAGAGACAGCTTGTTAATGTTAATTCTCACCCTCCTCATCTCCCTGAAAAAAAAAAAAGGAAAAAAAACACAAATTTTTGAATTTTCAATGTGAATTGTGTTAGTGTTTCCCACACGTTTGTACAATGAGTTTAATCTTGATTTGTAATATTGTAAATTCTCTGTGCAATGTTGCCTCGTGCAGGCTGTTGAAGCTGTTGTCTGATATGCTACAGGTCCCCCCTTCTGCAGTCACTGCAGAGGTCAAAGTCTGGAGCTAGACTTTGCGTTCAGCTCCATGGACAGACCTTTCTAGGGGATTATGAAGAGCCTTTCAGGGTTTGAGGATTTCTAAAAAGGCATTTGCTTCTCACGGGCACCTTCACATGCCCTGGGTACACGCTGCATGTCAGTATTCTCCAAATGAGGCATGTAGACAGGTTCTTATGCCCCTACCTGTAGGAGTTTTGGTGTTTGGTGCTGTGGCCTGTCCCGTCTCTCCTGTGCTGCAGGGTGTAACTCCTCTGCTTCATCTCATTTCTCCTAGGTAAGCAAATGATTGAGACTTACTTTGACTTCCGCCTTTACCGCCTCTGGAAGACCCGCCAGCACTCTAAACTTTTGGATTACGATGACATTTTATGAGCTGGAGAAGACTTTGCAAGAAGAAGTTGATCACCAGTGTCCAAGAAGTCATGCTTATTGCAGAGAGACTTTTTTATTGGCACAGGGAGCCCTTCAAAGCCCTACAGGAGGCAGCAGTGCTAAAGGGAGGGAAGAAGGAGCAATCAGAAGTGTATCGGGAGGAAAGTCTCCTGGGTCAAGAGAGACTGGAGGGAAAGGGTTTGACACCTCACTCGCCTCAGGTCAGAGCCGTGGTGTCTCAGGAGGAGCTGTGTGAAATGAGGACAGGATGGAGTTCCTTGCAGAACTGAGCTGTTTTGGGTCAGAATGGGCCAGATTTGATTCCAGGTCCTTTTAAAGACTTTTAAAGCTCAGGTTTTCTTACAAAAAAATAAAATAAATTACCCATGCACTACAATGAGGAAGTGACCAGAGCACAGAGGAGGGAGGGTTTGGTACTGATGGGACCTTCTGTGCTTGGGGATCTCGGAGAGCAAGGACTGCTACACCTACTCCTGCAAGCTTAGATGAAGATGATCCAGTTTCAATGTGAATATATACTGGAATATAGAATTGAAGTCTAACTCTTTTCGTTTTGTTTAATAGAAAATAAGTGCAATTTTTATAGAGAGGGGGGTAAAATCTCTCCCAATATTTAATTAGTTAAAAATAACACACCAGTAACCAATAGATGAGGTATTTTTGGTCTGCTTGAAAATATATTCAAAATGGTAATATATCTTCTGTAGACATATTTAATCACCAGCAAACATGGTTTTAACATAACTTAGCAGACCCTGCATGTCTGCTGCATTGATTAATCTGGTTTGGTTTGTTACTTTCAGAGTAGCTGTGTTGCACTAATTGTATGTGCTCTCACGAATGTATATTTCTCCTCCAGTTAGCCACAACTTCGTTACTTCTATTTTGCTGCTTGCAAAACTATGTGACTTTAGTTTTGCTGAAATATTTTAGGTTAGGAATACAGTGTCTGACTGGGAAACCTCGGTCAGGTTCTCTATGGTATAAAAATGAATTAGAAATTAATAGCCATGGTAATTACTTGTTCATGCCGGTGTTTCGCTACGTGTTGAGAGATGAGTTCTCTTTCTAGTCTGCTGTGTTGAACAGCGAGGTTACTTGACCACCGGAAATCCTCCAAGGAGACTGAGGCATTTGGAAGAAATGCTTCTTGAAGAATACAGCCCGGGTTTGTAGCATGAGTTTGAATCTTCCCTATGTTCACTTGATTGCAAGTTGTTTGTGCATAGATCACCTCTTTTTTCAATGCTATAAAGACCTGTTTGTTGGTCTGAGCTGCTCACATCCCTTCCTGTGTAGGACAAAGTAAACACAGAGCTTTGTCAAAGCAGGTGTGGTTTGAGAACCCAGATTTGTACTTGATATTTGAGGATATATTTTGGAATATATTTACTTCTTGTTTGTTTAGGGTGGGGGTTGATTTCTGTTTTGGGATGGGTTTTGTTTTGTTTTGTTTCATCTGCAACTCTCCTGTTCAGAGGATAAATACTACTTAGTCTGTGTTGGTCACTCTAGCTGTTCTGGGAGATTATACAATTTATTTCTTATATAAGTGAAATGTACTGGGGAATAACAGGGAAGGATTACCTTGTTTTCCTCGTTTCCTGCTATCTAAATTATTACATTGTGAAGTGATGGCAAATACATGTACAAATCTTGTTTTAAATACTTACGAAAAGAATTAGTTGTTCTGACCTGTAGAGTACTCCTTCCCTCTGTGACATGTCTGTGGTTGTAATTTTGGGGAGCAGGTCCCTGGCTAGAACTGCTGAACCCTGTACATTTATAGCAGTTTTATAGCAAAGCTTTTGAAGAAACATTGTACATATGGTAAGTAAGGAGAGGAATAGGTGGAGAGAGAGGCTGGAGCCGTTGGAAGTAACATGTTGAACCAAATAGCTGTGAGTTATTCCTCCCCCTCTGGTTAGGAGCTGTTAGGAGGCTGCCCCGCGCCTGCTGAGCTGGTGTGGCGATGGGGAGGGCTGGTACCTGCACCCCATCCCCGGCTGGACTCATGCTTTCCAGATCTGTAGCGAAGAGAACAGTGAGCAGAGGCCTATGATTTTGGGAAGAAAATGACAGATATTATAAAAAAAAAGAAGCCAATTTTCTGTTATTTAGCATGGTAGCTTCCACCAGCTGTGCTTGTGAGAGGTGGGAGCTGTGGGTACCAGAAAGAAAAGTCATGTGTTGTTTAGAGATGGTAGTGGCAGGATGAAAATGCTGAAGCAAAACTCTCTCCCTTTCTAAAACTCTCTCCCTTTCTGACCCTTTTACCTCCTGTGGTTATGCTCCTAACTGGAGACAAACAAATTGTTCTTCCTCTTTCTTTTCTGAAGTAAAATCCCAATTCAGTGAACTTGGTAGCATGAATGTAGCATTGTGGAACTATTGAAAATCTTCTATAACTCTGAAAGGGCCCATTTATATATCCACTGCAGTGATTTATCTGTAGAACTAGTGTATATCTATTATCATTGACCACTTGTAGAACTTGGGTTGCAATGTAGAAGGGTAGATTGTACAGTTGCATAACTTCTGTAGGAAGATGTCTGTCTGAATGAACACTACGACTGTTTTACTGGTGCAGTTGACTGTAGTACAAGTATAATGACAAACAATTAATGCATTTCTCTCTTTTCCAAAGATCTATATCCCACATAGTTTGTGATGTTTATGACATGAGCGTATTATTTCCTTTGTAGCATTCATTTAACTGAAGAGATTAAATGCTCTAAAAGCTGTGACGGGAAAGACAATAGAATTTTGGTGTTTAAAGTCTTCTGTGCAAATAGTGTCATTGAAGTGTTAACCGTTTTTGAAAAAGAGGTTAAAAAAGAATTCTTCCCCTTTAACTTGTTGAATTTTTCAAGTGTCTGTTGGGGAAGGAAGGGATCAGCAGAGGACAGGCTGAAAAAAAAATTGTAAGCATTTAAACCGTAGTGTTAAAAATAGAGCCTGTAACTTCCTCAGTTGGACCAGCCTGTAAAAGATGACCTCTGTGTGCAGTTGCCATCAGTGCACGGCACGGCACAGCCAGCACATCCCCTCTGCAGAGGTCGGGTGCCCGTTCTTGCACGCCGTGTGCCTGTGCAGTGGTTTCTGTTCAGGGCAGCCCCCAGCAGTGCCTGCAAGGCTCAGCTTGTCCGCAGGGTGCTCTGCCTGGGGGAACTGTGGCTGCTGAGCACACTGGACAATTTGTCCTTCCACCTCTTCATGCTTTTCCAGCTTTGAGCTATCTGCTGTTCAGATGTGAGTGTCGGAAGCCCTAAAACAGGTTTGCTCACACACAGTAATTGCTGTCTAAATTGAAGCTTACCTCTAATAAGGATAACTCGAGTGAGCAGTTTGTGGTTGAGCAGGTGAGCTCATCATAACCGTCCCTGTTAGAGGATCAGCAGCCCTTTTGCTTTGGGCTCTGCACCGTTAGGTGCTGCCCCATCATGGGGGAGCTGCCTGGTGTTACTGCAGCTCCTGGGCAGCCTGGATTCACTCTTAGCAAGGGCAGGAGAAACAGGGACACCAGTTTAACCTCGAGAGAAATAGATTAAATTGGGATAGCTAAATTGTTTCACCCCAACCATGTATGAGAGCTTCTGCTCTTCTTTCTGTGAGACAGTGCAGGATATCACCTCTAATGCTTCTCCTGGCATGATGAACATCAGCAGAGGGCTCTGCTAGTTGCAGTGCCCTGGGCTGGGATCATTGCTTCCAGGAAAGGAGAAAGGGAAGCTCCAAGTGCATCAGCTGCCCAGTCTGGTGCTCCTCAGCCAGACTCATGCACTGGAAGCAGCTGCTGAGGGTGTGGTGCCTGCAGAGAACATTCACTCTGCTGTAGAGCCTGGGGGGGGGGGGGCATCTTTTTGGAAGTGGCACTTGTTTTATACAAGGTTTCCTAGAGAGGCTTTTCTCTTTTCACCTCCATTGGCTGGGAATTAAAGGAAAAGAAAATTCAGTTACCTGGGGGACAGAGGAAAATTAACACAGCTTTTGGCACCCCTCCTCATGCTGCAGCCACCAGCTTCCCTTTGCAGCTGACCTCCAGGCCTGGGATGGGAAACAGGAATTGGCAGATCAGCCCTTTACTATGTTAAGTAAACAGAAACAGAAAAATCCTTGGAGCTTTAGTGAAACATCTGACTGCAAAAGGCAGCCAACCAACCCTCCCTGTCCCTGCGTGAGGACTCTGCTGTGCGTAACTGTGGGACCTACCCACCTCCAAGTGCCCCAGGAGCAGCTTGAGCCACGTCTCATGGCCTTGGGGAGCTCTGCTCTGCCTCCAAGGAGCACTGCTTTGCTGAGGGGACTCTGGAAATGAATTTGTTCTTTATTTCCCAGCCTGGACTAGTCTGAAGCTCGGCACAGGTTTCCTGCTCCAGTAGCTTCTGGACAGCATGCATGTACGTGCTTTCACACCATCTCTTCACACACGGTCACATTCCCCGTGCTCTGGGGAAGACTTTCCTCCTCAGTTGCTCTCGCTCGTTCTGCCACGCACAGGAAAGCATAAGGCAATGTCACCGTTGTTGTCCATGCGGTGTTAGCGTCTCTCCAGCTCTTGGCATGCATCCATTTTGCAAATAGCTGCTGTTGTTTCAGGACCCGACTGTGTTAGTGACCTGCGGCTGGGAGTTCCTGTTTCCAGGGCTTTGCTGGCAAAGTGGCTGCAAATGTTGCTTCACCACCTTCAGGCAACACAATCGGGGCTAGCTGAAAGAGGGAAGTGCTGATTTTAAATATCCTGGTGGGACCTGGAAGGGGGAGTCTGCCCTTAACCCCAGCCCCACCAGGAGGTGGAACAGGCTCGCTCTGCTTTCTTTGTGTCCATGTAAACATTCAACCCATCAAAACCCAGTTTGAGAGTGACACATACATTACTAATGGTCCAGGATGTGATATGGCACTATGATTAAAAATACATCCTTCCAAGGCTGTTGGCAATTGGCATGAGTTGCCAGAACATCAGAGGATGTGCTGGACTGTGTCATCCTTCCCCAAGCAACCCAACCACACTGCCAGGAGCAGGAAGCAGATTTGCAGGTACACGTTCAGCTGAATCACTCCATACTCGTGGTTTTGCCATAACATTCCCTGAAACCGGTGATCCAGACACCATCCTGCAGGATGCCAAACAGATATCCTCCCCAGGGATATTGAGCGGCAATACCATTTTCCAAGCCATCTGTAAAAAAATAAAAAATTAAAAAAAAAGTGTGATCCTGTATCTTGTCCCACTGATCACAGAATGTCTGTGGCTTTCTATGTCTTTCATGGAACTGTTTTTTTTATTTCTCCATTGTGGAAATACAAGCCAAAGTCAACTAGAAACTTTTATGGCCTTGATGAGAAGTCAGCTTGTAGTAATAATTGTTTACCGGAGCTGTGAGTAAATGGGTGGTTTAATGACTATGAACCTGACTGTAATTGTCATTACTCCCAGGTAATCAATGAGATATCAGAGTTGGCTGTCTATCTACAATCTCAGCGATAGCTGCTTCGATTCAAAAACAAATTCTGCCCAACATACTGCCAAATCAGTGTGGAAAACTTGGAAGACTGGAAGTAACAAAATTATGCACATTAAATGTAAATAATCCACCGGAAGGGAATCTAAATTGCATTTTCTGTAAATGTTTAGTAAACTTTAAAGAACTAACACGACCTAGTAATTTCTCACGTTACTGTATTGCTTCTAGAGTATCCTTAAAAGTAGTCACCCTGGTCTGTCTTATTGCAGCATCCAGATGAGCTGATGGTTGATCAAAGCAGTAGTGGCCCTAGATGTACTCCTAGGGACCCTCAAACAGCCAACAAAGCCCAGCTTTTATCCTTCCTAGCAGTGTAACCCTTCTTTTGAGTCATCGAGTGTGTACAGCAATAACCCGCTAGCACTGCACCTCCCCTGCTCCCTGGTGTCAGTGGGGTTTTTGTGTCTCTGAATGTTGTCTTCCTCTGGTGGCTGTGCATGGATGTGGCGCCTTGTACACGTGGAGTGTTTCTTACGTGGAGTGTTTCAAGTGGAATTGCAGCAGTGCCAAGAAGGCTGTGGCAACTGGCCAGGGACCGCTCACTGCCGCGGTCACACTGGCCCTGGCTCAGGACCGGCACGCCTGCATGCAGGTGGCGTTCAAAAAGCTTCAACAGAAAGTGGGAGGTTGTTTTATTTGAGTGTTTTTGTTTGTTTGTTTTGTTGTTGTTGTTGTTTTAAGTGCTAAAACTCAGTTGTACTGGTATAGTTTCCACTACAAGGTCCTGCTGGTGCAGAGCTGGGAATTCAAGGGAAGTGGCAGGTGTCTTTGCCCTGACATTTGAAATGCCCTAAAAACATCTCAAATATGTACAGCAAAGCAAGGTGCTTTGAGTATGGATCCTGCTTCCCTTGCTCCACTTGCTAAATGAGCCGTTGCTTTATTAGGTGTTGAGGTGGGGATACTGAAGAAACCGAGTGAGCTTTGCGTGCCACATCGCAGGGAAACGGGTTGGAGTCATACCCAAATAAGCAAGAAGGGGCTGTAGTTTTTCCGCTGTGCGTTTCCTGTTGTTTCTGACCAACACTATTCCTGGAACTGGGTGACTTCAGTTGTGATGTCAGGCGACAGCCGCAGCAAAAACTGTACTCGCAAGGCTGGGAGGTCAGCGTGCTTTTAATATCTTCACTGTTTCCACTGAGTTCAGATACCAGTTTTCATTTCCAGTTCCTCTGCCCAGCTGCAAGCCCTCGCTTTGTTATTGCAGAGCTGCTGGTGAAGGCTGCTCATTGGTTTTCTGAACGGAAATCCAAATATGTGAGCAATGAGTGGGAAAGGTAAGCGTGCAGGCTTTGAAAATATGGCGAAGGATACTTTGTGTCCTGCAGTGCTTTTAAATTCTGAGATACTTCAGCAAATTATGTTCATCCGAATGAGAAAAGGAAAGAAATAAGTGTGGCTGCCAAAGTAATAGGGGGAAAAAACAACCTTGAGTGCAAATAGTAATTGACCATTTGACAAACCCTGTGCAGATGAAACACTCTGTGGTCTAGCTGTGTTTGCTTTCACCTGAGTTCAGAGGGAGCTGACAGCACCCTGCTGCTTTCAAAACCAAGGCGTGTAGGAGCAGTGAAACACGGATGAGTTCATCTGTGCTCCTCTGCACCGCCCCAGGCAAAGCTCCACGAGAAACTTCCCCGCTGTGTCCGAGCAGCCCTCATGTCCCAGCTCAGCTGGGAGCCAAACAGGATGGGTGCACGAGGGGCTGGAAATGTCGGCCCCCAGAGAGCCTCTAGGCTGGAGAGCAGAGCTTCAGATGTGCTGGTCTGAGGCAAAAACTGTCTGAATGGAGAGGTTTGTACATGAGGATTGTAACTTTCGAGTTCTCAGTGGGCCCTGCACCAGCACTCTGGCTGCTTGGAGAGGGCAGAAGAAAGTTACTCCGAGGAACTGCCCCGTTCTAGACGCAGTTTCTGGCTGGCTCTGTGGTGTCCGGGCACGGGGCAGTCCTGGCTGCGATGCAGGAGACCTCTGCCATCTCTGCTGCCACTGTTAACATGTTTCTCTGAAACTATCTGCTGCTTTGTGTATGATAACCAGGTTTCAAATACATGAATGTTTCTAGGTTTTAAGATGTGATTTAATAAAAAGAGACATGTCTGGGAAAGCAGGTCTTATCTCTCTTTTTTTTTTCTTTTTCTTTTTTTTTTCCTTGTTCTCTGGCTGAGTTCATAAGACCAGGAAATGCTGTTTGGCAAATGCATTTGCTGTGCCAGCAAATGAGGGAGAAACAGGCGCCAGGCATTTCTGAGTGGCAGCAGCAAGGGAAATGCTGAAAACTAAAGAGCTCCAGAGGTGCAAGAGGCCAGGATGAGCACTGTGCCCCAGGGATCAGCATGGCATAGGGCAGGTAGAAGGGGAGAACAGTAAAAACTCCCAATGCTTTAACAAGGGGCCACCTGAGGGAGGCAAATCCCGTGATGGAGAGAGGATGGAGAGATTCAGAACTCCAGCAGTATCTGTGGCTTCGTGAATACAGACTGGAGCTCTGAGTAACTTCCCAAGCATTCAGCACTGCGCCTTCTCCTGGAGGAAGGCCGATCTCTGAGCACCATCCCATAAACAGAGGCCTGGAGAAATTCAAGGGAGGCTAAAAACCTGGTAGTCCTCCTGGGCACACCAGCTCTGCTCCAGGAGCTAGTGACTGGCCCTTCTCCACCCAGACATTTCGCACCCCCTGGGCTGTGCCCTCACAAGGGGAGGCCCTGGGCAGCCAGCACGGAGGGGTAGGAGGGTGTGGGTCCAGGACAGCGGGGCAGCAGCCCTGCACATTGCTGCAGCCACGGGGTTCACCCGTGTGAGAACGGAGCAGCACATGCAGGTGTGCAGCGAGGACGGGTCCCTGCTGCCAGAGGTGCTTCTCCCATAGGGCTGAGGTGGGAAGAACCCACTTGGGTATCCGATCCCAGGCAAACCCTACTGCTCGCTGCGTGTCTCTGAATGAAGCACATCTCCCAGGAGGGCAGAAGACCTCAAATTCACATAAAGTCACTTTCTTTGTCCCAGGTCTGCTCGACTTCCAGGGTAAGTAGATCTGGCTTAAACTTCCAGCTACAAGCTTTCCCTTTTTCTCCAATGCTTCAAGTCACCTGCACATTCCCCTTTCACTAAGTGCTGTAACTGTAGTCCCTCTGAGCACAGAGTTAAATAGATTGGACCGCTCCCATTCATCAATGCCATCATTTAAGGCACTTTTCTTCAGCTCTTCCAGTATTCGTTTCTGCACCCTCCCCATTTAGAAATGTTGTTCTCCATGTGCTGCCACAACAATGGGTGTGACGTGTGCTTATCTGTCTCATCAGTGTGGCAGATGATAGAAACCACATTTAACTCCTCACCACCGCCTGCACAGACAGCTTTTGGCCGGAGGCTTGGCCACTATTCTCCTTAACGCCTTCACTGAGTTATTGGGGCCAGAAATACAGCCTTTGTTCCTTATTCTGGAACCATTTCATGTCCATACCATGCTGTTTTGAAATCAGTATCATGGGGTACAAAGTCAAATTTGTTGCAGAAGCCCAGACACAATGGATTATTATCTATCACCTTCTTCCCTCTGTCCTTGTGCTTTGTCATGAAGGATGATGTGTTGGGGACAAACCCAGAGCAGGAGCTGTGCAGGTGGAGCTCTCACTGCAGTTAAGGTTAAATAACTCATGGCTGAGTCCTGCTGGGCCCGTCTCTTTCCCCGTTCCCTCACCACCTGGCTGTACGTGGGGTTGTCCCAGCAGATCCTATTGGTGCCAGCCCTGCCCCTCTTGCAGGCAGCATTGGCCATGCCTGGTAGTGACATGTCGTATGTGCCACATCAGTAGTGCCCTGGTGCCACGCTGCTGGGACACCACAAACTCACGCCTGTGCTGCACGGTGGCAGCCTGCCATCACACGCTCGTGGTCCCGTCCCCTGCCGTTATCACACCTGGGTTTTGTAATTGAGTGCTTGTTTTTGTGCCAAAATATGAGAGGTGAATGGGATTCCCAGGAGCCTCTTAGAGCACTCAGCTGCAACTCCAGGGTTATCCATGGGTGTAAATACAGTGACACGGGGGATTAGCTCCAGAGCATTCAATAGCCAGCCAAGTTTCACTTTCCAGTCCTTCATGCTGTCTCACTGACTCAGCCTAGAAAAAAAAAAAAAAAAACAGTTGACAGGAACTATGATAGAAGGCTCTACAACCTTGACTGGCAGGGGAGGACACGAATAATGGCTGGATTTTTTTTTTTTTTTTTATAGAGGCAAGAGGGCATGCAGCAAAACCAGCAGATGTCAGGTTCAATCCCCACAAAGGGAGGCGTTTTCTTTGTACCAGGTGCAAGACAAATTGCGTGATTCATTATTTCAGGATTTGTAGGCTTTACACGGGCTCAAAAGCCAACTAGACAAGACCATGAAAGAGAAATCCATTGAGATCTACGAGTACAAAGACACATTGTTGGCTCTGTAAGTGCCTGAGCCGTGAGTCACCAGAGGCGGGGAAATGTCACTACCCGCTTGCCCTGCCCTTATTCTCAGCCCCGGGCACCCGCTGAGGGCCACTGTGAGGGCCATGATGCGGGACAGCGGGCCATGGACTTGTGCCTTGGTTGAGCACAGTGGGTTGTGTGTAAACTTTAATCCACCCTTGTGTTATTAAAGCTTAACTGCAAAGAGCTGCCTCCTTCCGTTTCGCTTGGGTTTGCCTGCACACAGACAGGGCAGGCAGCAGATGTGGGCATTGTACCATTTGTTCCCAGCACACTGGCAACCTTGGCAGCAAAATGCCACCACCAGCCCCCTTCAGGTCTCACTGAAGGAGTACAATTGCCCTGCCTTGGCTCAGGAGTGCAAAGGTAAGAGCCTTACCAGCAAGACACAGTGCTCCTTCCAGTAACAGGCCTGTATTTTCAGCGAGACACTGGAGTGAGGCCCTCACGTTGGGGTGCGGCTCAGGGCAAGCCGGGACCTCAGCAAGTGCTGGCCAAAGGTTATTTACGTCACTGTGCCAGCAAGCGTGCCGTTTCCCCCGCGCCTCATGGGCTGAGGATTTCGGCACACAGTGTTATCTGAAGCATGGAAAGTCCTGAGCTCTCAATTGTTTCCTGATTGCACAGACTTCCCAAAGAAACGTGGTGGCAGTTGATAACAGGCACTGCCTGGAAACAACGTGGTGGCGATCCTTCTCTCTGCGCGTATGTGTGCAATGAGCAGCCATCACAGAACAGCGAAAGCAGTATGAAAAATGTTTTCCTGTGATCCTGTTTGCATGGAGCCAACCTCCCGCAGTGCTCTGCAGGCTCGCCCTCCTCCTGCCTGCGGTCCCGCTGCCCATCGCCCTCCCGCAGCCGTGCTGCCCCGCAGTGCGGACACCCCGCTGTCTCCTCCAGAGCTTCCCTTAAAGCACTTCTCTGATGTGCTGCCCACCACGGGCCTGGTATGACGCTGCTCTGCTGCCTGTTGCTTGTTCCTTTCTCTTGCTGCCCACTCACATCCAGACATCTGCACTTTGTCAGACCACGGCTGAGCTGGCAGTGAGGTGATCCTGACCAGTGTCTCTCATTCCCTTCCCCTTCTGCTGCTTCTTGTTCTGACACTTACTGAGCCAGGCCAGGCTGCTAAACTAGGGGTGAAAAATGACAGATTTTAGTTTCTTTCTGGTAGGGTTAGTCACTGTAGCTCCTGGCAGACCACCAGTGCCTGAGGACAGACAGCTATGGCACATGCTGAGGGGAAAACCGTGCTGGCACCCCTGCAGCCCCGCAGGCTGTCCCGCTGTGAGCGGGTGCGAGGCTTTGGTGGGCAGAGACCTCAGCTGGGTGCCGAGCCCCTTCCCCTCTGCGCAGGGCACGCCACCCTTGCCGAAAACAAACTTTGGGGCCAACTTGGTGGGACCACAGTGTTTTT
The DNA here is from genome assembly GCF_963932015.1 of Anas acuta. NCBI lineage: Eukaryota > Metazoa > Chordata > Aves > Anseriformes > Anatidae > Anas > Anas acuta. The sequence goes on from NC_088998.1 coordinate 2,057,903, forward strand.
GGATGGCTTGGGGGTCGCAGCCCCGACTCTCGGGCTCTCCATCTCCGTGATGCCACGGCCACACCACAGCTCCCGCGGCCCCCTCTCCGCGTTTTGCGCGACCCCGGCCCTCACGCCCGGGGCTGCCTCAGGGCGCGGCCGTGCCCTCCGGCGGCCATGGCGCCCTCCCCGCCCTCGGGGCCGCCCGCCCCGCTCCGCCCCGCCGAGGGCGGCCCCGGGGGCGGCTCCGCGGCCGGCGGCGGGGCCTGCCCAGGTGCGGCGGGCGGAGGCGGCGGCCGCGGCGCGGCAGTGCCCCCTGTGCCGCCGCCATGAGCAGCGCCGAGCCGCCGCCGCCGCTCGGGGCCGGGCCGCGGGCTCAGCCCGCCTGGAAGCGGGAGATCCTGGAGCGCAAGCGGGCCAAGCTGGCCGGGGCGGCCGGCGGCGAGGCGGAGCCCCCGGCCGGGCAGGCGGCGCGGGGCTCGGCGGCGGCGGCGGCGATGGGCGAGCGGCTGGTGGTGGCCGAGAGCCTGGGCCCGCTCCGGGAGAACCCCTTCATGCGGCTGGAGAGCGAGCGGCGGCGGCTGCGGCAGGGGCTGCCCGGGCACGGCCCCGAGGCGGCGCGGCCGCTGCAGCAGCTGCTGGAGCTGTACAGCGCCGTGCCGGGCATCCGCACCATCCGCGCCGACAACATCCTCATCATCGAGTCGCAGCCCGACGCCGCCGCCGCCTCCTGCTTCGCCGACGGGGACTCGCTGCCGGGACGCCGCCGGGAGCCGGCCGCCGCCTCCTCCTCCTCGTCCTCCTCCCCGCCAGGGCGCCGCCCGGACCCGCTGCGGGAGCTGCTGGCCCGCCAGGGCGCCGCGCTCGCCGAGATCCGCGCCGAGCAGGTCTTCATCTACGAGGCGGCCGAGACGCCCGAGGCGGCCGAGCCGGGCACCGTCAGCCGCCTCCTGGAGAAGTTCGGGCAGCGACCGCGGGGACGCCGCCGCCGGGGCGGGGAGGCGCTGCCCGGGCCCGCCGCCGCCGCCGCCCCCCCCCGGGCCGCGCCGGGTTCCCCCCCGCCGGGGCCGGGCTCCCCCCGGGCCGCGGCTCCCCCGAAGGGACCGGGCTCCCCCCGAGCCTCGGCGCCGAAGACGGGGCCGGGACCCCCGCCGGCGGCACCGGGCTCCCCCCTGCCCTTGCCGATCTCCCCCCGGGCCGCCACCCCCCAGCCGCTGCCGGCGCCCCCCCTGCCCCCGGCGTCCCCCCGGGCTGCCGCCCCCCAGCCCCCGGCTCCCCAGGCGGCCCCGGTGTCCCCCAGGGCTGCGGCCCCCCAGGCGGTCCCACTCGCCCCCCAGGCACCGCTGGGTGTCCCCAAGGCCGCGGCTCCCCAGGCCAACTGCTTCCTCCACAAGATTGGCTCCAACTCCTTCACTGTGACCCCCCGGGGTCAGCCCCCCACCGGCCGTGTCCCCGAGCCAGCTGGCCATGTCCCTGAGCCCCCCGGCCGTATCCCCAAGCCCATTGACCGTGTCCCCGAGCCCCCTAGCCATGTCCCCAAGCCCATCGACCGTGTCCCTGAGCCCCCCGGCCGTGTCCCCAAGCCTATCGATCATGTTCCTGAGCCCCCCGGCCGTGTCCCCAAGCCCGTTGACCGTGTTCCTGAGCCCACCGGCCGGAGCGTGCTGCCCAAGGGGCCGACAGTGCCATCCACCAGCGCTGCCAACGCCAGGAGGCCAAAGCCGGAGGAGGCCGAAGCGGCTGTGTCACCCCCACCCAGTGCCAGTCTGGCCCCCAGTGCCACCCAGCCGCTCTCTGCGTCTGCCCCCCGGGCTGGGGGCTCCTTTGAGATCCTCCCGGCTCCCAAGCCTGACTTGGCTGCCATCCCTGCCCACGACCTGCAAGCACAGGCCCTGGCCAAGCTGCGCCTGAATTCACGCAACTCCTTTGTCTTCGTGCCCCGACGGGAGGGCGTCCCGGCTCTGCCCGTTGCACAGAGCACGGGAGCGAGGCCGCCGCCATCCCCGCAGCAGAAGGTACAGAAAGAGCCCCCGAGGGTTTCCGCTCCGGAGCAGGAAGAGCCTGTCGCTTCCCTGCCGGCGCCTCTGGATCCGTTGGTACCTGTGACTTACATCGATGACATTGTGGAGCCAGACAGCGGGGAGCTCTCCCCCAGGGTCAACTTGGCCACAAGGACTGGGAACTTGGCAGATCAGGCTGGAGGAGCTGGCCCTGACCTGGAGATGGAGTTTTCCTCTGTACCCCTCTACAGACCTCACTCTGCCTCCCCTGGCCTCCATCAGAGGGGAGGCAACACCTTCACTGTCGTGCCCAAAAGGAAGCCCGTTGCCTCGGGGCCGCAGACTCTTACTGATGCTGGTGGAAGGCTTCAGCGGGAAGAAGAGGAGGAAGAAGAAGAAAGCAAAGGAAAAGGCAAAGCTGTGGAGAATGTCGATGGGCCCCAGGTGGGGTTGTCCCATAAAAAGCGCTACCCCACCGTCAACGAGATCGAAGTGATCGGTGGGTACCTGTCCCTGGAGAGGTCCTGCATGAGCAAGACAGGCTCCCGCCGCAAGAAGGTAACTGCCTTGGGTGCCTCTGCTCTGAACAGGGAGGCCAAAAGTAGCTTCCTACTGCTTTTGGCTTGGCTTTTGGCAAGTGCTTTGTTTGTAGCTTAATCAGTCCTTTGAGCTGTTGGGTGGGGAGATGAGCAGCAAGCTTTGTGCTCTGCTCCTTTTGAGAGCCAAAGGCGTGCCTGTGGGGAGCGGGGTTGGCGCTGTCCCACTGAGTAAGTTGGAGTGGGATGTCACCTATGATAACCACAGGGCTGCCTACCATTGCTTCTTGGAGGTATGATAACGGAAAGGGAGATATTTCTGGTATTTAGCAAATTGAGAGGAGCTGCATGGTTTGAATAGCTGCAGACTGTCCATCACTCTGTTTTTGCTCATGCGTTGAAGTCCCTCTGATCACTGCCTTGTTACAGAGTGCAGTGGGCAGCATGATGTTGGCGTCTTCCCCAGATTAGTGATCTATTGATAGAGGCTCAAGAATTAGGTCTCTATTAGGCAGAAAGAGATCAGCAACAACTTAACTCCTCTTGATATGATTATACCACCTGTCTGCTCATGTGTGGTTGCTGCTCTTCTCTGAAGAGCCAGGAGACTTAAAGTGCTCCAAGTGTCTTTGGAGCAAATGCCAGGTTTTGTCAGTGCTTGGGATCTAGTTTAGATTCTTGGGAGCCTTAAATTGGGAATTAAACTTTGTGTGGCATGATGAAATGTGTCTGGATGCGATCAAGACACAGGCATGTTGAAAGAGCGGGTTATTTTGCTGAACTGAAGAAGTAGGCGTGAATCGTTCTGCTCAGAAAGCAGCACACCGTGCTGACAGGCAGCATAGGCATCGTGTCACTACAAATCCCGATTTCTGGGCTTGCGGCGTGACATGTTTTTCCATAGCGGGAAGTGCTGTTTGACATTCCGTTACCTAAATTCAACTAAATATTTGATGGACTGAATCCACATGGGTGCCTGAGGCACTGAGCATTATAATTCAAGGAAATCCTTTGAATAGGATGCATCTCATTTGGAAATGAGGCAGCAAGTGCTATTTCTCTTGGCTTAATGTTATTAAGTTCCTTCGTAGGAGCACACTGTGTATATTAATCTGATCATGACTAAGGCAGGTGGCAAATCTGAAGCACGAGAGCCTTGCATCAGAATAGGCAAATCTGCACAGGTGTGGATTTTTGCTAAGTGCTTCTGCAGTTTTTCATTGTCTCCTGCAGGCAAGTTCGTAATCAGGCTGGAGTTGTTCTGCTTCCTAAACACCTCCACGCTGCCACTGCTTCCAGCTGTTTCCTTGGCTCTGCTCTGTTCAGTTTGGGGCATTAGTAGGATTTACACCAAATCCTGTGTGACATGCATGGTATAAACTGTGAAAATATCAAGATGCGTTACAGTTATGGGTACTTTGAGGATGGAGCAGAAAATACAGAGGAAACCCTGCAGGGCGAACTCTGAGATGTGCCCAACTCATGATGCTGCCAGAGGAGCTGATTGCTTTGTGCTGGACGCTGCTGCTGGAGCAGCAAAGAGCCTTGCTTGTAAGAAAATTAACATCTTGTAAGAAAATTGACAGCTGTTTTGTCTGCTGAGTGCTGGATTTGTGGGGTGTCGGGTGGGTCACGGAGCTTCTCTGCCTCTGTTCTTATCAGTGTAATGGCATGAACTGTGCCCCTCTGCAGGCATTTTGAAAATGGAGTGTGGTGAGCACTGACTTGTGTGCAGGGGCTGTCCTGCGGGAGAGCTCGTGGAAAGAGCTGCCTCCTGGTGAAAGAGAGATTAAAGGCAAGGAGTGAACTGCCTGTTATGCTGCAGAGTTTGAGGCTGACATAAATGGGTAAGCCCTTCAGTAAAAAAGGTCCAGCCTAAGGAGAAGCAAATAGAGACTTAAGTTTCTGGGTAAAACGTGGTGATGCAGTGGGAGAAGGACCGGGGTTTTCTCTCTGTTCATTTCCCCTCGCTAGAGGTGGCAAGCGTGGGATGTTGTTTGACTTTGTAGGCAGGACTTAGAAGATGCAGTAGCAAATGGAAAGATTTCTGTTTACTCGTAACCTAGAGGATGTTTGTGGCTTTTACTCTGGATAATCAGGCTGCATGTTGATGCCTGAAAAGGAAGCAGCTCGAACTAGACCACATTCCTTGGTTTCTTCCCAAGAGATTGCTGTGTCGTCAAGGCAACCAGCCAAAACCGAGGGCTCTGTTTAAAGATAGGCTGGGGTTTGCAGAAACTTGGTTTTGGCCTGGATTGGGCAGAAGCAAAGCCTTTTGCGAGCTGGAAGCTGTGGTTTGGTAAAATCAACATCGCTCCTGCTGCTGGCTTTGGCACGCGGTGCCCGAGGCCTTCTGGGGCTGCTCTCCCTGGGCACAGCTGCCCGCTGCCTCAGCAGCTTCACGTCTGAATCCAGCTGGGGGTTTGCTGGCAGGTCTGTGTGTGCCAGCAAAGCAGTGTTCAGTGAGACTTTGGTTACTTGAAAATCTTCATCCACTTGCTGTGGTGTGGGAGGAATGGGGGCAAAACAAACAGCGGCCTGGGAGTGCCGCGCTCCTTGGGGTGGGCAGGCCTCAGGGCCGGTGGTGGGACGCTGATCCTTCAGGGAAACACAAATTATGTTTTTCTTAAAATGCTGAAATTCGGCCTCCCGGTCTGCCATCTGAGCCCTTCACGTGGCCACCAAGGTGCCAGTGACATGGGGCTGGCTCTGTCCGTGTCCCTGGGGGTGTTCTGGTGTGCTGGGGCTGGGCCGAGTGGGCTGAGCACTGCTGGGGGCTGCGTGCCGGCAGCTCCAGCCCCGGCTCTCGGGGGCACGGCGGCTGCTGCAGGGCCAAGTCCTGCTCCTGGCTTGGCTGTGGCCTGAAGGACGCTGCCTTCTTGCTGCTGGTGCTCAAGGTCTTTTGGAAAACAGCTTTATTGCTCCTTCCAGACACTTCAAGTATGCGAAGCAGCTGTTTGTTTTGGGGCTGGAGCTGTCGTCCCCAGCTTGATACGGAGCTGGTGAAGGGTAGAGAGAAATGCTATGGCTGTGTTAGGGGGAAAAATAAAGTTTTCCCAGCTCTTTTGTGTAGTCTTCTTGAGTTGCCGTGGTGGGACAGGCATTCCCTGAGGGCTGTGGTGGTGAACATGGGGTTGTGTGAGATGGGCCATGGCTGAGACATGCAGGAGGAGGGCAGAGCCCCGGTGGTGCTCGTAGTGGGGAGTGGGCTACCTGTATGGGCAGGGAGTTTGCGCTCTTGTCCTCCTGCAGCCACGGCAAGGCCCTTCAGCTCCATGGCTATTTGAAGAGACCTCGCAGTGTGATTCAGGTACAGCGAGAGGTGTGACTTCAGCTGGAAAACCAGGCGAACGTTCGCTGCCCTGAACGGATATGTTTGGGCTCCAGCGGAGCGCTGGGCGGTCGCTGGAAGAGGCTGGCTGAGCTCTGCTGGTGAGGACAGGATACGTGTGCAGGGGTGGAAGGAGACCTGCTGACCCGTGTTCTAAACAGGGGATGGGAGAGAGGATGCAGAGCGCGGCTGGTGACCTCTGTTCAGCGCTTGCCTTCATCCTCTGCTATCACAGAAGAAATAAAGAAATCTCAGCCTGGCAGCAGTCCCAGGGGAGCACGGCAGCCCCGGGAGGAAGGGAAGGCTTTGCTGCAGGATGTGGAGCTGTTGGACCTCAGCGGATAAAATCTGGCTTGGATGAGCTAATGAGAACCAATCTTTGTTTGGTTACCTGTCAAAATAACGTACGTAGGGTTGTTGGCATGATAGAAATCTGAGTTTCTGTAGAACACGTGACTGGCGTGTTGGAGCGAGCGATGGGGAAGGACTAGCAGCCGCCGAGCCAGTGGGGTGCTGAGGGGTGGTTGTCAGTCCTCAGTCTTCACGCTCTCGACCCAATGGAGCTTGGACTCTGCTGTGAAGGTCCTGCGCATAGAGAGGTTGTCCAGACTCTGCTCCTTCCTTAGGTCTTGTCACTCCTCAAGTGCATCCCTCGTCAGTTTGTTTGCCCTCTCCAGGACCTTGGTACCTCTCGAGGATCCTGCAGGAAAGGTGACTTCTAAGCCAGGCAACCCAAATGCTGTAAGTAACAGGGCTTGAGAGCCAACAGGCATCAGATTGGTGATGGTGTTAATACTTTTTGCTTGTCGGCTGGCTGTTTGCTGACTGCTGGGAGGTGAGCTGTAGCTTTGTATCGATAGGGCTTACAAGAACAAGGTTAGGGGGATCCAAACAGCTGGAACCTAACGCCTCCCTGCTTCTCTGCAAAATTGTATTTGAAGATGGAGTTTTCCAGTTTATGTCCGCTTTAGCACGGTCAATTTTCTAACATTTTGAGCAGCTTAAAACTTGAATGTGGCTTGCAAATGCCCACTTGAGTGTCTGTTGAAAAACTACTGCAAACACCCCTCAGCTTTTCAGCATGGACAGGATTGGGCAGCAGTTTTGTTGGTCTAACCTGCTGCACTTCTTGCTCTGTAGCTTTCCATCTGCTCACTTCTGCTGGAGATGGTCTCCTGTGAGAACCAGATGTAGGCTCAAGATGCTGGCAGGGATGAACACTTCAAGCTGTTGCCCAAACCTGTTTGGAGCAGGTCTGTACAGTGTGGAATCTCAATACTAGTGACTGCCTGCAGTATTTTTCGCAAGGTATAGCACAAGTAAATTAGCCCGGTGGTGGAAGCAGAAATCTGTCTGCAAAAACCTGGCAGATTCCCTCTCTGTGTTCTGGAGGGCTCGGGTTGAAGATTTGTTTTGTTGAACTTCTTGGAGAGCCTGTACCTTGCCATTTTCTGTCTCGTGACTGCACTTTGTCATGGAAATACATCTGCTGCCTTTAAGGAGGGACTGCAGTATGTATCTGACATGAATGTATTGAATTTTTGGCAAATGAGGTCAGCAGTCACAAGTGCTGCTCAGAAAATACATGTCTCGGATAATCAGACTTGGTCCCTCCTGCGTGGAGATGGTTTCCAGCAGCGGTCAGATCTGAGCAGGATACCGGGACGGTGCTACTTCCCTGCCTATTTCTAATTCTGATGATTTTAGACTATGATGGTGATGGCTGAAGACTCTAGGATCTCGCTGTGTTTGTAGTCTAAACCACCTCACAAGCTGGACCTGAGGACATTGGTGGGGAGGTATGTTCTTTTTTCTGTTTCCTTGCTGCCTGCCAGCTCCTTCAAGTGCTGGTACTGTGCTGTACCAAAGCACTGGCAGAGCAGATGAGTCATGTTTATCTCCTCTCAGTAGTGGGAAAGTTTCTGCAGCTCGAGGTTCTCTGTGGCCTTGCCACTCCCAGGCTTTGCCCCGTGCAGCAGCAACAGCCTGAGCTGCTCCCAGATTCCCGCAGTGCTCTTCCTCCCATCTCCTGCCACTGCCCGCAGCCTGATGAATGGGACCGAAGAGCTAAAATAGAAACTCTTACGCAAATAAGAGAGGAGCCTGCCTTTGAAGCTGGGTAGGACGTGCCCAGGGCTTAGTCTGGCCCCAGAGCTCGAGAGGAGATTTGGAGCACTCTGTGCTCTGAGTTCTGATCATGCGGATTACGGCTAACGTTATCTTAATCGATTTCCTCAATCTATGCACCAGATGGGAGATAGTTTGTAATTTCCCTCTATCTCAAGTATTCAGCTTGTCTTGGGTTTGGGTTCCCCCCACGCACTCTGTTTTTTCCAGCATGTGGTCATGGTGTTCCTGAGAAAGGGTAGGGAGCACACGCTCAGACCGACAAGGGGAGAAGTCCTGCCTGTCAGCTGCTGTGTGGGAAGTGGCTGCAGAAAAGAAAACGTCAAGTTTCCAGCCTCTGTGGCAGTAAAGGAAATCTCAGTGGGAGCTGCAGCAGCACCTCCTCCACCTCTGGGCACCCCGGGGTTGTGCGGCTGCCCAGCTTCAGCACTCTTCTGCCGAGGAAAACCTGTGCCATCCTAAAGCCAGTTCCAAAGCCAGGCTCTTCCAGCGACTGGGTATGCCGTGAGGCTGTCCCGTTATCTCCGTCTGGATGGTTTGTGTAGGAAGTCACGTGAAGTGTCTGTGTCATACCAAGAAACTTCTGTAAACTTCCTGGGAAGATCTGGACTGAAGGAACTCTGTGCTGATGTTTTCTGAGAAGTGCCCTTCAGCTGATCCTGGGAATTTGGCAGGGATCTGCTGTTTCACCAGCATCTGATGGACTATGAGTAAGCTGAAGGAAAACATCCAAAGACAGTATGAGAGCAAAATGCTTGTGTGCTTAGGGAAATTGCATAGCTTGCAGCTAGTGAAAACACAGGTGTGAGGACACATCTGTAAGCCCCACGGTGAACTTGCTGCACTTAGTCATGTCTCTTCCAGGAAGCGTCTTTTGCATGCTGTAGTACAGACAGAGGGCAAGAGAGGTGTGAACTCTGACGTGCAGCATATACATGGAGCCTGTGGGCCTGAAGTCTGGAATAAGCTCCTTGCAAGGGTGGGAGTTACTTCAGTTCCCGACTTCTCTGTATTCCTGGAAAATGATGCTCCCTCTGACCCATTCCAGCTGGAGAAGGTTCACTTCCCCCGAAACAGAAGCGTTTGTTCGGGCCGCGCTGGTCAGGCAGGGCTGCACAGAAATGTTTGTGGGTGGCCTCTCCCAACACTGCCCCGCTTTGTAGCCACAGGCTGTCTGCATCGCCTCAGAGCTGCCTCTGGAGCAGGATCCTCTGCTGTGCCTCTCGCACAGTGCTCGTGAAGACACCAAGCCTTGGCACTGATTGCTTCGTGTCAGTGCCTGCTCTCTTTGTGCATTCAGACGAGACCTGTGCTGTATATAGAGAGAGAGTTGCCCGATTCTTACAGGCTAAGTAAGAGCTGAATTGCTTGTTAAGCTGTCGAGGGCTCTGGCTCCTCTGTCTGCAGATGTGTGAAGGAATGAAGGGATCCTTTGCTGAATGGCTGCTTTGTGCCACGTCAGGCTTGGACGCGGCTGCCCGGCGGGTGGTTGGGCGCTGGGGTCTCTTCTTGGCTGACCCGTCGAGGGAAGAGTTAACCAAGAGCTGTCTGCCCTGCCATGCTCTCTGGGACTGTCCCTACCCTGTCCCCTCTCATCAGGAATTTGAAACTTCCCCGTGCCTTGTACAAGGAGTTTAATATTTCGAATCTCCATGCATTGCTCCTATCTACCATGTGCTTCAGCATATTGATTACACAGAGCTGGCTTTGTGGGTTGCCTTGTAAATGGAGACTTTCTTGTTTTGCCCTGTGGCTTGGGAGCTGGGATGCAGTCCTGGAGGCAATCTCTCCTTTGCCAGCAACACAGCACTGCACTGATGTGCTACTGCTGTAAATCTTTAGTGTTTCCATCTCTATTCAGTAACTAGCTCTGTTATGCAGTTAATTGTTGAGGAGGACTCAGTGTTGCCCTTACAAAACACTTCTCAGAAAAGCATGATCAAGTGAACCTAAGGTGGAGCAGCCAACAGAGCTCTTTGGTTTGTACAGAGTGGCAGAACAGAACCAGCTACAATTTTTGAGTGTGTTTAGGGTGCATCAGCCATAGCAGCATGGGGTTAATCTGATAGAACCAAATCTTGCATCTCCCCCATCCTTAGGCACATCAGTCAAGGAAAAACCCTTTTGTCTCGTGTCAAGGAAAGCTCTTTATCTTCTCCCAAATGACAGCCAATGCCTTTTTAATGTGCTGATGCTACTGAAAAGCTGGCCTGTATTTTGCAGCCCCCAGGGTACTGTTCCAGGCTGCCATGCATAGATTTTGTGCCTGGAGTTATTCAACAACCTGAGCTGACACATAACCCTGTTTCAGGTCGTGTACAGGCACATTGATAAGCTCATTGCTAACACATCCTTTATCTAAAAGTTGTAAAGAGAGAAGTGCATCAGGTGGGAGATCACGGAGTGCAGGTCACGATCGAAGCCCCTGCAGAGGGTGCAGCTTTGGGCCGCCGCCACCTCCTGCTAAATTTGCTGATCTGCGAGAATGCTCGGGCTGGGTCAGATGGAAAGCCCAGGGAAAACCCTTTGGGGATCTCTGTCTGCTGTGAAATGTCTACTTCTGCCCTCTGTTTCCAGACTTGCAGGCAGTTATTTGTACTTGCCCAGTGCCCCCCATGGCAGCATGGAGCGTGGAGAATGTCCTGCATTACAGCCCGAATGGGTCTTGGTGCATCAGGAGCTTTGCTGCCTGGCTGGTGACAGCTCTTGTGGATCTCCGTGGGGTGCTGCGTATCAGCAGGTTTCCTGATGCACACCCAGCTGTCTGCTTTTGCAGCCTCAGGTCTCTGGAGCGATGTCTTGTGCTCGTTTCACCGGCCAAATCTCTGACTACCAGTGTAGTCAAACAAATGTTTGAAAGTGTAGTCAAACAAAACTCAATGTAAGGCTGTACAGAAATGCAAAGTGTTTTTTTTCTTCAAAACACTGATTTTGTTCATGCCTGTTTGAGGTTTCAGTCACTCACTCTTTTGTAATCACGCTGAATTGTCCATGCTCCCAGCAGGTATCAACCGAAACCCTCCTGCTGGTGTTGCTGAGAAAGGAGGAGGCATTTGGTTGACCAGGCGTGAAAAGCTGCTAAACCAGCTGCCATAAATCACACCCAGCAGCTTGTTGGCAGCCCATGCACATCCTAGGGCTGTAGGAGACGGTGCAGTCCCTAATTCTGTCATTTCAGGATCACGTTGCTCAGAGAGAGAATGGTTAGAGGGAAGTTAGTACCTGAAAAGAGCAGCTCTTGATTCCCGATGCTGTGCAAGTGTTGGTGTCTTACAAATGCTTGGGTAGCATCGCCACGTCCTCCTGTCACCACGCAGCAGCCGCTGCCCTATCACGGTTCATGCATCGGGGGAGGCCATACGTGGACCCTCACTTGCTGGAACATGGTTAAAGAGGGTGATTATTTTTTTTTAATGACTAGGACAAATTTCTTTTTTAAAGACAAGGATATGAATTTCCAAAGACATTCCTGTTCACAAGGCATAAAACACCCTGCACTGACATTGCTTTGGCTCTGCCACACCTGCCCAGAAGTGAGCGTGCTAATGGGTGGAGAAAAGCCACAAGAAAGAATTTGCTTCTGGAGCTAATGATGCAGATTAGCCCCATGGTTTGCTGTGGAGATTTGCTCTGATATCTGTGGGTTGTGAGAAGCCACCGGGTGTGTGCCCTTTCATCAGCTGCAGAGGCGCGCAGACTTTCCCACCTTGGTGTCTGCCAACCTTCATTGTTCGTGTAGCAGGTTCCTGTAAAGTGGCTATTTTTATTTCTGTTCTGTTTCTGTACGTGGGGGTGCTTTTGCTGTTGGTCTGGGTGCAGACTGGGTCCTGACAGCATCTCCTAAAGCAAGCTTGCCTTTTTTCCTTTTTGTTTTCCTAAGCTACGTGCAACTACCCAGATTTAGGCTTGTTGGGCAATGTTTACCCTGGCTTCCCTTTCCTGGGTACTCTATTACTCATTACTGCTCAAATCCTAGCAAATAAATAAATGATTTTTGCTATGGCAACAAGAATCTAGTGGCTGAGCCACACGATATTCCCTGAAAAACCTGCTTCGTTCTTCCCAGCGTGGCCCTGATGGCCAGGCAGACTGTTCCTCTATAGATACACGGCGTGGGGTTGAACTCTGGTTATGCGACACGGTTCTGCGCAAAGCATTCAGTTGAGCAAATACTGATTAATCCCTGCAAACATCCACAGCTGAAGGGTGCAGAGTTTGTCCTTTCTGCAGCTGGCGGCTGCTGATGCAGCAGAGGCGGGGGAGCTGCGCCGAGACGCCTCGAGCCGGCTCCTCCGACAGGGCTCCAGCGTGCTTGGCTCTTCTGGGACGCATTTTTCTTCTCAAGAAAATGACCCCGTCACTTCTTGTGTTTCTGTAAAAGTCTGCACGGTCTCACAAGGGGCTGCATGGCCTCTGACTGTACCATTACTGGGTTTCTGATTTATTTATTTCTAGGTGCTTCTGGGGCCAACCCAGCCTGTGCTCCTTACGTGCAGTTCTGACTGCTCAGCTCTGCTCCTTGCTGCTTAGAGGCTTTTTGAGGCAGCCATATAACCATGTTTCATTTCCTCTTGTTTTCCCTTAATAAGTCATCTCCATCCTTTCCTGGCTACACTGAGCAGCTCTGCGCTGCCCTGGCTGGCTCTCTACGGGGCTGTTCCTGGTTCTGGGGCCCTTTCCCCTTGGTTCTCCCTCTGCATGGGCAGAGGTGAACGCGTGTCCCCGGGGCGGCGCGCAGGAGCGGGGAAGGCAGTGGTGCTGGAGTCCGACCCCGTGCCAGCGGACGGTTGTTCCCCCACTGTTTGCTTTGCCTGGGCGCGTCCTCGAGAGCTGCTGGGCCCTTCCTGCTCCTTGGTGCCTCGCCTTTGGGTGCAGGGCTTGGGATGCCAGCATGGGGCGAGCCAGCGCAGTGTTAGGGGGGCTGCACTGTGGTGCACTCGTGCTGCTGTCAGCCTTCTTGCAGGCTGTGCTGCCTCGGGGAGCGCTTGCTGAAGCAGCAAACCCTCGGGGTACGAGCCCTCCCTCGGGCCCTGATGCGTGGGGCTGGCACCGCTGCAGGCAGCGATTACTTTTCATTTTGAATAACTTCAGCATTGCCTCCTACAGCGTTGTGGCTCCACTGCAGCAGGGACCCGGCACACACGGAGCCTCCAGCAGCTCACCCAGCGTGGCCGCGGGCGAACCAAGCAGGGCTGCTCCGATTCGGGCTGGGCTGTGGCACGCGGCCTTGGGCACTGCCGGGGATCCCCTGGTGACTGCTGCTCCTTCCTGCTCCTGCCCTGGCTTCGCTCCCTGGGTGGGGCAGTTTTCTCCCCTTGCTCTACGCACAGCTTTGGTCTAAATTGGTCTCAAAGTCACTTTTTTTAGAGTTTTCCTTCTGTTAGCAGAGAACCAGGAAAACTTATTTGTGCCTCCCAAGCTTAGATTTGAAAAACCAGGTTGATCTGTCCTGTCCCCTTTGCTTGCCACGCTTAGCCATGCGTTGCCCTGCAGCACACACTGGCAGTGCTGTGCCTGGTCCTGGGGTGGCCCCGCAGCGTCCAGGAGCACAGGGCACTGCCATCCTCGCAGCCCTTGGAGCACAGAGGCCACATTGTGAGCTCTTGCTGCCTGGCTCGGGTCAGAGAGCATCTAGGGCAGCAGCAGGGGTAAGAAATTCAGCAAACAGCAGCCGGGGTGCTCTGATCTTCAGGGCTGTTTCACTGCAGTCCCTTTTCTCAGAACTGTAATTGTGCCCCGTGTCACCTGGGGACAGCTAAAGCGGCCGGGGCAGGGAGTGGGGTGAGGCAGCTGGCTGCCCTCTGCTTCCATCCCCTTCTCCTGGGGTGTGGGGAAAGGAGGCAGCCTGTGCCCGGGGCACATCTTGGGCTCGGGCAGAGCAGCACAACGTAGCAGCCAGCTCTGCTGTGTCCGCAGGCTCCCACCCCTGCAGTCGTGGGCTCGGCCTGAGCAGGGCACGCAGTGGCACCAGGGTTGCACCAGGCGAAGGAGATGCCGAGGTGGCTGCTGCTGTTGCAAGAAGTATTTGTGTCTGAGCAGCACGCGTGGTGTGAGGTTCCCTGAAAGCTGCTTAGGGCCGCGTGCTGTTTCTTGACCTCTTGTGTATTTTGTACGTGAGGGAAACAGCAAATACAACACGTGGGGCAGATGTGCTGTACTTTCTTCCTTCTGGTCATTACACAGGATCAGAAGAAATCTTTTGAATCAACTGGTTCCTACTGCCTGTCACAAGCAACTGTGTCTGTTAATTCTGTTCATAACCCTATTAGCTCAATTTTAAATGCAGTTATAAGTGAAGGGATCTCAGCACCCTTTTAGGCAGCTGGTCCTGAACCTTGATCCGAGTTGGCTAGATACTTCCTTATTTTTGGCTTAAAGTTATTCCTGGCAAGCTTATCCTCCTTGTTTGTCTGTGTTGTATGCTGGCATCAGCAGTTCTTCTCTGCTCCTTGGTGTTTATTTTTTTGGTGCACTTACAAAGAGCCATTATGCTTTTTCTCAACCTTTATTTCTGCTGGCATGAACGGGCTGAATTTCATCTCCACCTGTTCAAGAATGATGAATTGTAATCAGGTCTTCTAAGCAGGAGTGTAGGTAATGATTAGGACAGGTAAAGCAGCAGGTGAACAATCCCTGCCCTCAGCTTTTGCTTTGGATTTGAAGACCACATCTGCAGTTACTGCGTCTGGGTTTGGCCTTCCCACTGCAGGGAAGATGTTGAGAAACTGGAGCAAGTCCTTCAGAGGCCACCAAGGGCTTGGGCGTGAAGCTGAGGAAGCCGTTCTGCTCAGCCTGGAGGAGAGGAGGGGGCTCTGATCACTGCCTCCTGCTTTCTGCTGGGTGTTAGAGGGAGGTTGGAGCCGGGCAGTCCCAGTTTCCAGTGGAAATTCTTTGCTTCATTCCTGGTTTAGTTAAGCAGCATCCTAATGATAATTACAGTCCTGTAACCAATTCAGAGTGTTCTCAGTTATTCACAGGTGATGAATTTAAAATCCTGAGCAGGCTCTCAGAGCAAGGGCTGGTCTTAAACATCATCCCATGCGTAGGGTTCTTGCTGTCTGGTCTTCTGAATGACCCATGAAATTCTGGTTTTTCCCTCAGCCAGGTTGCATGTTGGAGTCATCTTCATTTCTCAGTCTCTCAGTTATTGCACAAAGGTCACTAGTGAGAATATTTAATAAAACCAGTTTTGAAACAGAACCTTCGGGACCTCCCATTTGTCCAGTATTTTCGCTCTCTAATACCACCTGTTACCATCCTTCCCTTAGCTGCTTCCATCTTATTTCTGGTGTTAATTCTTTTTTTTTTTTTTTTAAATCTACCATAAATAGTTTTTTTGCTGTGATATCCTCCCAAAAATGTGGTCCTAATCACTGATGTTTCTATTGCCTAGAGCATGGGTACACAAACGAGTCAGCAGGCATTAGAGATGCCACCTTTTCAACAAGAGGATGCGAGGAGGCTCTCCTCTCCTTGTCAGTGTCCTCTTGAGGGACGTGTCAGCAGCTCCTGGCTGCTGGCATCACGATGTTAGGTGGTGGCAAGGCGTGTGCTGGGACAAAAAACACCGGAGCACCTCTGAGCCTCCTGACTCTGTCCCATCTGTTTGGCCATCTGCCTTTGTGGTTTCTGTCAGTGAGGTACGAGGTTCTGCAAGGCACGTGGGGAGAGGTGTGGGAAGACGCGATGGCTTCCTTGCTGTAGGGCAAAGCCCTGGGATGGGAGGTGGTTGTTGCCAGAAGAAACCTGGGGATCAGTGGTTTCTCATGCTGCTTTGTAATAGTTCTTTTTTGCTGTTGTCTAGATGAAGATCTCCTTCAACGAGACAAGTTTGCAGACCATGTTTGAGTATCCGTCAGAGAGCTCACTGGCAGAAGAAGAGGACGAAGAGGAAGGACACGCTTCTGAAACGGAGGAGGACAAGCCTTGCACCTTTCACATTCCACGCCCAAATAGCACTTTGCATCCCAGTACACCTAACTCAGGTGAGCGAGGTGCTCTGTTGGCATCGTGGGGTTATTGGTGGTGTCTGACACTGTCCATGTTTCCTACAGCCCATTATGGTGCTCCACGCAGCTGGAAATGTTCAGGGAAGTGATCGTCTGCCAGCTGACAGCAGAATTGGGGCTTAGTGGGGACAGGGCTTGAACCAGATCAGGGAACTCCCAGACTTCTCTTGCCTGAGATGCTATGTGTTGTCCAAAACCTAAAAATATGCTTCATGCTCCTTGCTAGGTTAACTGAGAGGGGTAGGTGGTGCTATGATGTCTGCTAGGGAGCTGACAGCCCCTAGAAAGAGCATGGCGTGGGCTTTTACCTGCAAAAGGAACAAGTTCCTTGCCCATCCTGCAGAGGCACAGCTTCTGTCCTGTCCATGGCCAGGATCCTGACCCTTCTTCCTTTTGGAGTGGTAAGAAATGCTCACGTAAGCTTTGTCCTTCCAGCAGATCTATCCAGCTACACCCCAAAGCACTCTGTGAAGTTCAGCGAGTGGCAGGAGCAGAAGTACGAGGAGATGCCTGCCTCCGAGAGACCCCTCCTGAAGGAAGCTGACTCCCATGGGAACCAAGTCATGGTGAGACTTCAAAGCAGGTTGTGGCTTTGTCCTGTCCCGCTCTTATCCGGCTCTTGGATTAGTCTGGGCAGCGGGTGGGACAGGACGTGCCTTCCCCTGAACACCTGCGTGGCACACCTCGCTGGGCAGGGGAAGCAGAGATCAACACAAGCTTCCACCGCCCCCAGCAGCCCGGCCTCTCCCTGTGTGTGAGGAAGTCTTAAGGCAGCTGGCACGCTTTGTACTGCAGGGCACTTTTGGAGGGGAATTAAATGTGCTCGTTAGCCCCGGGCAAGGTGCCAGTGCAGCCTGCACCACCCAGAGGTGTGGATACTCACTTGCTCTAGGTTTGATGATGTCTCCGTTTCGACTCTGCTTTCTCCACAGCTCACCCCAGCGGAGAAGGGTGGACTCTCCGACTTCAGCAGTGAGCCTGCCCTGTACTTCTGATCGCTTCATCCTGTAGCCTGCAGCAGCAGCTGCTGGACAGAACCCGTCAGTGCATCTCCCGAGACTCCACGCAAGCACCACAGAAATAAGCTTCTGGGTCCCTCCCTCATCGCAAGTTTTCAGAGGATCCTGATGCCAAGGGTGGACTAGATGCCATTGGGTGTCTATGGAGAATATTTGCACTGGATTCTGGGACCTAACTACTACTTCTAGGGCATATGACTTACTCTACCTGTGGCCTTGCATATTCCTTGTTCAAGATCAGCTGTCGATTAGAAAAGCCTCTTAAAAACCCACCTGTAATACAGGATGGATGCAGATTCTCTTAGTACTTACCTGAGTCTGCTCATCCGAGCACTGTATGGGGTCTGGACAGCTTTTGTAACACTTCCTTACTGGGGTCCCTAACGAGAGAACAGTTCTGAAGGTTGAGCACTGGGAATATCTGGGCAGGTAGCTGGATTCACAGAAGGGGTTGTGATGTGACAGTGGGATTACAGTGGGTGTCAGCTTGGAGAACTGTTGAAGGTTCATGTTTTGTTCCCAAAATGTTTCTGGGTCTAGTTTCCCTGAGCTGTCATGGAATTTATGTGCCAGTTACGTTCTTGTGAAGGAAGCTGAATGTGAGGGATGGGAAGGGGAATAAATGCTTTTAGTTTTAGGTGTCACTTTTGCACTGATCTGTAAAGAAGCGCCCAGTCTAGCTTGGCTTAAGCCTCTTGAAAGATTCCCAAACATTGGCCATAGCTTTGATCTCTCCGTAACTGCCTCTGCTGTCCAGTCTCTAATAATTGCTAATCGTGCTTGTTTGCCAGTTCCTCTTATTTCGTTCCAGAATCTAATGAGGCCAGGTCCACGATTTATTTGTCTTGGTGGGGAGACTTGCTTCTTGCCATGCTCACTCTGCTTCTCTATGCAAAGCACAGAAGGGCTGTTTCACTCCTTTCTTCTGAAGAACTTGAACAAGGAATATGATTTTTTTTCTAGTGTTTTTATAGTTCCATTGTAAATGTTTAATGCAGCCAATATACAAAGAAATCTGCTAGACTCTTCCATTTAAATTCTCTACTACTGTAAACTCAGGGTCAAGATTGCACTCTGGAAAAGACTGAACACTGCTGCTAATGTGATTTGTACTTCTGAGATTAAAAGATGCAGTTGGAATAGATACGGCCTCTTTGGGCTTGGTGAAATGAGTGGTACCCCAGCATGTGGCTCTGTCTAAAGGACCAGGCTGGCATCTTTTACATTTGATGCTTTTATTGGTTTGTCTATTATATATAGACAATGAATGTCAAGCTGATACCAATCTAAGAACTGAAAATGTTCTGGATACCTTGCACTCATTTTGGTGTATATTGTAGCAGCAGGAGGAAGTTTGTTCTGCTGAAAAATACAGTTGAGGATAAGTGTTGGGCCATACCTACTTCTGCCTGTTCTCCTCTTCATCTGCCCTGGGTGCCTGTGTATTTCAGGAAAGATAATCCATAAGAATGAGATACCAGTTTGTTAAATGTTGGCTGGAGGGGCAAAGGAGCACTTTTCTCCTCCTTGCACTTCTAAGACTCGTCCTTTTAAAACTGTCTAGAAATGGCAGAAATACAGTGGAAAGAGCAGTGAATCCCATGTGCTGAAGTCTTTCCCAGTAATGAAACACTTAAAAAGCAAGATGCTGGGACTGTTGGTGATTTAAGGGAAGACTAAGCTATCAGAAACGTGAACACTGAGCAGTGCCCACAGCCAGTAGCTGCGCACAGGGCCAAAGGTGAGCAGGGAGGAAAACATTCTGCACATTTTTTCTAGTAGAAAAGGTCCCAGTGAGCATCTTGTAACGTAGAAAGCTCAGGCCATGGCCTTATAGCAGTCCTGTCTCTAGAGCTGCAGCCTAACAAAACTGCAAGTGGTGAAGCAAAAGCTGCTTGCAGTTTAAGTTAGGGACAAGCTGTCTGAACTAGTCCTGGCTTCATTCTGTTGTGGATCAACAAAGTGAACAATATCCTCCAGGTTGCTTCACTGACTTCAGCTGACTGAAATGCTGCTCTGGTACTTTGTGTGCTGATCTCAGTGAGCAGTGCCTGCACCTTCTCTAGTTAGGACAGGCTCAGTGGAGGCCTGAGAGCGCAGCGTGCATCTCAAGAGGGGCCCATGGTGCTCTGGTGTACTGCTGACCTCTCTTCTCCTCTCCTAGTTTGCCTGCTCTGCCTTGTGGCTGTGATTCACACCTCGCTGAGTGCTGCCTTTGCACTTCCTGGCTTTGTGTGCTAATCCCTGTCTGTACCAGACGAATGCTTAGCTTGTTCTTGGCAAAGCAAGCTGAAGGCTGGCTCAGGGCAGGAGCATTAGCTCAGGTGTCACTTCAGTATCACTGTGCCCGAAAGAAAGGGTATTTTTGTAGCATACCTACCCTGATCCCTAGCTTGAGGGGAATACATTTAGCAGTTCTCTAATACCAAAGTGCATTTGAAAGGAAAACGTACTCCTGCAAACAAAGACTTTTATTAAATGTGGCATCCTTGTACCAGAACAGCAGCTGTCCCAGACCAACAGGCCTTGCCAGGCTGAAGAACAAGTTTAGGAATGCTTTTGTCCACTCGTTTGTTTTTCTTTTTGTTTTGAAGTGCTTTTTGGCTCACTGGCTTTACTAGCATTCCCAATTTCTCCCTTCAGGACATCTAGCAATGTCTGAGAACTCTCCAGAATCTGGGAAAGAAGGAAATAAAAACAGCTTATTTTTTTACATCAACTAAACAGTTCTTTCTGAATTCACCTGATCTACCTTGGAGCAAGAGGGACTCTCCATCCCTTAGGATGTTACACCACTGAGAATTAGGTATTCTGTCTCACTGCAGGAATATCTGTGGAGGAATTTCTCTGGTTTATGCCCATTTTCTGAATAAGAAATAACTTAAGCAGTTTATCAGTCTTCAAACACCGGGCAGAGAACTTCCTGCTGCAGCAGGCTGTGGACTAAACTTTAGTTTTTAAGAGATGCTGATACTTGGGCTTTTTAGATCAGTATTAGAATAGTACTCAGACACAGTTTCAACTGTCTTCTACTACTAAAACTGCACACTTTAGGTTTCTTGCTTCAAGATGTTACTCAACTCCACAATGACCTTAAGTCAGACTAAATCTTCCTGCTTTTATTCATTTTCTTTTGCTTTTAGCTTGTTTTATATAATTTAGCACTCCAACTTGTGGTGCGTTAGGATACAAGGCTATGCTAGGCTTAGAAAATCTTGTTGCCTGTCCATCTCTCCGTTGTAAAGTTTTAACACGGTGGACAACTGTAACAAAATGTTATAACAGGGTTATAGTCCCAAAGATCATTTTTACACTCCTATAAACTTGTGGAAATCATTAAGTGGTCAGAGAAGAGATGAAGGCAAGTGCCCCGCAGGCCGAGACGCCAGTAGAAGTTGGTGGGATCTTGTCGTCTGTGTCCATGGAAGAATGCGGTGGATGGGGACGGAGTCCTGCAACTCATGGGCTGGGGAAAGGCAAGGAGTATGATTACAGACAAGAGATGGAAATCCACAGGAAAGGAACTTTGTTACTTGTTTCTATTTGCAGGATGTCTGCATTTCCTCTCCTAACCACCTTGGCTCTTTACCTACTGTGACTTTGTCTTCTAATTTCAATAAACATGAATTTGTTTGTAGGATAGGGGGTTGTGACTTGTATCTCAGGGAAGGTTTCTTTTAGAACCTGTGCTGTTGTTTCTGTAGCTTTACAACAAAATTGCTAAGCTGTTACAATTTTTATGTGAGTTGTCCCCTTCACCCTAAACCAGCAGGTCTTGAAGCAGGCAGAGAAATCAGCTCCAGCTTCATCTGAAAACAGCTGCTGCCAGGAAGGCTGGCCAGAAGGCACTGGCCTGAGGAGATAAGATGATTCAATGCTTATAGCAGTTGTTGCCTTCAAAAAAGAAATGGGAGAAGGGAAAATTTAGGCAACTACCTGGAAAGAGCTCTTTTCAAAAGCTGATTGGCGTTTTATTTTGAAAGCTAACTCAGCTGTTACCCTGTCAGCGGAATGAAGCAGTCCCTGCCCAGAGGTTCCAAATCCAGGAAGGGTGAAGGGGCTGAGCCATCCCGCAACAGAAATGACAGCGATGCTCAGCCCTTGTGCTGCTGGGCTGCCTCCTGCCCCCTGGCTGCTCTCACATTCCTGCCCTTTCAGTGCCGATATGGCAGATGCTGCCTCACGGAAAGACAGAAGATGAAATTACGTGAAAGTGAAGCAAAAAGAGCGCAGGGCCGACAGTTCTGGCATGGGTTTGTTGTTACCTGCGTGGATTCCTGTGGTCTTCTGGCCGTGTCTGGTTTCCTCCTTTTCCTTTCCCCTCTCCCGAACAGGCTTGGTGAGGGGGCCTTTCGCAGGGTTTGGTGGCCCAGGGCCCATTTTCCTCTATTTCCACATAGTGCGGCTCCCCCCACCCCTGCTCAGCCGGGGGCAGCCCAGCAGAGCCCCGAGACCACCCCGACCCCCCTTTCCCCCCTCAGGCCGTGTGCCGGGCCCGTTACCTTGCCGTAGGCCGCCTCTGTCTCGGCGATGCTCCTGTCCAGCTCGCTGCGTGCAGCCAGGTGCCCGGCCAGGCTCTCGTTGGTGCGGGCCAGCCGCTGGCTCAGCGCCCCGAGCCTCGCCTGCAGCCGCCCGCGCTCCGCCTCCTCCTCCCGGATCCGCTCGCTCAGCTCGTCCCGCCGGGCCCGCAGCTCCGCCAGCCCTGCCCGGCCCGGCCCGGCCCGTCAGCCCCCGGCTTGGCACGGCACAGCCCGGCCCCGTTCACCCGCCCGGCCCCGCTCACCCTCCAGCAGCGCCGCGTTGTAGCCCTGCAGCGCCGCGCCCGCCTCGCCCATGGCGGCTCCCGGCCCGGCCCCGCCAACGGCCCCGCCGCGCTCCGCCTCTTCCTGAGGCGCGGCCCGCATGGAGCCGCCGGCGGCCGCGGGGCTCTCGGCGGCCTGGCACCGGCTCAGCACCGCCCTGGTGCCGCCCGCGGCCCTGGGGCTGGTGAGCGGGGTCGGCCGGGGGAGGGCCGGAGGGGGGGAGCCGCGGGGGGCGGGGGGCAGCCGCCTGTGCCGCAGCCGCAGCCGCCCTCGGTTTGGGGCCGGGGGGGAGCCGGGGGAGTTGTGGTGCCTGAGGGGGTCCCGGGTCCGGTCCCGGTCCCTCCGCTCTCGGGGCCGGTTTTGTGTTCGCCCTCTCGCCCTGACGAGGTGCCGTGGCCCAAACGCCCTCCGTGGTGGTGGAACAGTGGCCAAAACCATCGCTGCTTCCTCCCCCGGTGCTGCGGCTCTCTGCCGGGTTGCGCCCTGCAGGAGGCAGTTTTGGGGTTTTGTCGCAGGGCCTGGTGTTTTGGGGGGCACAGCATCTGCCTGTGCCTCCTGCAGCGGCCACCGAGGGGACCGCGTTTGGGAACTGGGCCTCTGAGGTGGATGCTGGGCTTCCAGCAGTGCTCTGAGACCCTGGCACCCACCGGGTGCTGTTCAGCAGGGCCGGTGTGCGTTTGGTCCCCACTCTGTGCATTTGGCCACAGATCCACCTACAGAAGCGTGCGTGTGCTTGACGTGCTGTCCCCTCTGCTTTCCAGGCAGCGCCAAGGTCTGATCCTGTGGGGCCGCTGAAGGATGCCGACCTGCGGGCTGCCCTGGAGGTGCTGCGCTGTTACGACCTGCACTCGATCGTGGAAGAGTGGTTCATCGAGGTGTTGCAGACGGACCTCCAGGCAAATATAGCCCCCGAGTTCTGGAACTGCATTGGCCAGTATGAAAACACAGCGGAGGAGCCTCAGTGCTCCTCGCTCCTTCTGGACGCGTTTTGTCTTCTCAAGTGCCGCCTGGACCCCTACCTGAACAGCCTGGAGCTCCTGGAGAGATGGACCAAGGCGGGCTTGCTGCTGGGGACAGGCGCTCAGATGCTGCAGGAGAAGGTCTACACCATGTTCAAAGCTATCCTTTTTTTCTCCACCACAAAGTCCTTCCAAGAAATGATCCAGCAGTTCTATAGCCGCACTTTCCGGATATACATGCGGCAGTGGAAGAAAGGAGAAGAAGGAATGAACGAGTGTGAGAGCAGCATGAGTGAGAACGAGCAAGAGAGTGATACGGAGGAGGGCGGAGGAGAGAGCCAGGTGTGCGCAGGCTGCGGCAGTAAGAGGGAGCAGTGCTGGTGTCCCAAAGCCATGGAGCAGTTTCAGCAGCTCAATGACATTCTGTACGTATGTTATGAGGTGGTGCTGTCTCAAGAACAAGCAGATAGTCCAGGGAGGGTGGCAGCAGCAGCTCTTGTATCTGAAAACTGGAGGAGTTGTGCATGGGGTTATGCAGGCAGTGACATAGTACTGCCTAGGGAACTTTACACAGTTTCTTTGGCTGCTGGCTAGCTGGTGGCTGAACTAGAGCAGATCTTTAGACTGAAGTTCTTTTTACTGGCTGTGGGAATATCACTGTCTTTTTTAAGGCCTTCTGTTCCAAATAAGCAAAATTCTCTAAATGAAAAAACTTCCGATAGCTAGAATATAATGCTTCTGAATGAGATGGGACAGCAGTAGTTTCATCTATCATATATGTAGTGCATCTGTGCAGGCTCTCAGAGTGTTTAAATTTGAAACTGTCCCTGCATCTATGGACCACGCAGGGAGACAGATGCCTTCAGTTAGTTAGATTTTCTTTATTTGCTTGTACTTTTGCTTTTGGTCACTCTGAATTGGGTCTCTCTCTGTATCTGCAGCCGCCGGCTGAATTTGCTGGAGAGAGTGAGCGCCGATGCTGTCACAACCATCTTGCACAGGATGATCGAGGAGAGGATGGAGCAGAGATGCAGGGGCGAATATGAGCACTCTTTCCTGAATGAGTTCCAGGAGGTGAGGAAGGTGGGGGGGCAGTCAGGGCCCTTGCTCTGGAGATGTGGAGCTGCTCCTGTTACTGGCAGAGCTGCTCAGGCCAAATTCCTGATTTCACCTGAAAATGCCTGTTCCTGGGCTGTGACTTCCTGGGCAAAAGAGGAGTGGTTAAAACTTTCCATATTGATTTAATGCTAGAAGAGAATGCTCTGACCTATGCATACCAGAGCATTGCATTTCACCTGGTGAAGTCCCTATTAACGAGGGAATTTCTGTGGTTCTGTTCTACAAACTATGTGAACGTGAAGTGCCACCTAACCTGTAGAAGGCCCTCCCTGTGTGTAGGTGGGCCCATAACTTCAATTTGTGCGGCTGTTTTCTCTCCACTTTCTAATTTTTCAGCATCCCTTTAAATCAGGAAGCAAGGATGGGAGATAGTGTTCTGGTATTGATTTCTCCAGTGGGCTGCATACAGAATTAAACTCCTTCCTTGCATCGATCTAGTTCTTTTGCTGCTGCCTTAAACCGAGTTTGTGTTATTTGTTCTGTATGACCTTAAAATTCTTCTCAGAGTTATGGCTCTTCTGGGATACGGTCTCTGCTCTGCAGGCTTGCTCTGCACTCTTTGTTCCTTGGTTCATGCCCTTGCATTTGCCTGCGTTGAAGAACAATGTGTGAGGTCAGGTTGCCATGCGAACCAGACTGCTCTGCGTGGTTGTCCCAGTTTCCTCGCTGTTTGTCATGCTGGCCTTTTTTGTTGTCTGCAAACTGCGGCAGTGATTTGGAATTTACTTCCCTGTAGTTGCTGCGCAACACTTTCTTTTTTGGCCTTAGTGTAAAATGCTTTCAGGTAACCTGGAGACTGTTTAAGGACACCGGGGAAAATGCAGCTGCATTCCACTTGTCACACATTGCAGAAGGTCCCCGCGCTCCCACATCTTCAGAAAAGGCCAGTGTGTTTGGCTGCAGGACATTAGAAGATGTGAGAATTAGGAAGAGACATTAAAAAAAAAAAAAAAGGCACAAACCTGGCAAGCTAAAGGCTAAACAGGAGAAAACTGAGTAAGAGCTTGCTAAATGTACAAATGCTAAGAGCAAATCTCCTTCCCAGACATGTCACAGGCAGTCCGGAATGTCAGTTGATAATCCAGCTATAACAGGAACATTCAGAGAAGACAAACGTCCAGGATAAAAAATGGGTTGGTTTGATAATAGTGGTAATCCTTAAAATTTAATTACTCTGCATCAGTTACAGTCCTTTCCTTTTATTCTTTAGCAGAATGCTTTATCAGCTTTTCCACAGTTTTGCCCAGAATTGCTGCCCAGATATTCTGTACTTCTCAGGTTTGTACTGCCTTGTAATTATTAGCAGAACTCGTGCATTCCTCACGTCTTCAGTGTTCCCTCAGTCAAACAGATGACTAGAAATTAACGTCAGCAAAACAGATCTGGACTTTGCATTTTTGTTTCAGGCTGTCCAAATCTGGTTATTAAAAAATAATATCTAATACCTATTAATACTCAAATACTATCTCAGGTAGTGTTATGCTTGTTACCCTAAAAAGAAAATAAAACAATTTGTTTTGAATATTTGGATACTGTAGCTGAGTGCATTTGAAATAATGACAAATGCACATTTCTTTGTAGAAAACTAAATCTCCAATATACAAAGTTAACCTGCTGATGCTCTTTGATCAGGTTGTAGGATTTAATTGTTAAGTGACAAGGCTGGTATTTGTGGTCTTGTCTCAAGTGCCTGAGTTTGGCTGGTATGACTATATCTGTGAGTCTTTGAGGTGGCTGGCTGGTTCTTTATTGATTTCAGAAAGCTTAGAAATTCTGTGCCAAAGATGGTGAGGTGGGCAATTTACTCAAATTCTCATAAAGAGAATAGTTCCTCAAGTGCGGAATAGAAAAGAACAGGATTTTGCAAGAATTGAATAGTCTGCAAGTTTTTGAATATTTTGAAACCTTTTTTTAGGAGCCCAGCACCTGTTCATGGTCCTCAGTCACCCCTGATCTCCTCACAGAAATGTGCAGAGTCTACATCCTGTAGGTCATGGGGTTCAGCTGTTCTTCCAGCTAGGCTTTCCTCAGCCAGGATGTGTTTGGAGAGCAGCTAGAGGTGATGCTGTGCTTGGCAGGCTGCTCATTTCTGCTTGCTGTGGCAGCTGCCTGGTGATGGAGAGGTGTGGGACATGGTTGTGCATCCAGCTGTGGTGCTCACCGGCTCTCTGCTCTCCTTCTTCCGTTGCAGTGGATTGAGAAAGTGATTGGCTGGCTCAGCAGAGTTTTTCTGCAAGATGGTCCCTTGGCTCGCTCCAGTCCAGAAGCCAGCAGCACCTTGAAACGTTGGCGGTGCCACGTCCAAAGGTTCTTCTACCGCATCTACGCCAGCATGCGCATTGAAGAGCTCTTCAGCATTATTCGAGGTAGGTATGACCCGTTCAGTGTTCGTTCACTCCTGTGCTTGGATTCATGACAGATCTGTCTTCACCTCCTGATGTGCCATGCCATCTCCTCTTGCCTCCCCGTGGAGGGTGGCACAGTTTCTAATCACTGCTTGGTCTGTAGATTTCCCAGAGTCAAAGCCTGCTGTGGAGGACCTCAAGTTCTGCCTGGAAAGGACTAATCAGAGGCAGCAGCTGCTCAGCTCCCTGAAAAGTGCTCTGGAAATGCGACTTCTGCATCCTGGTGGGTTTTACATCTCTGCATATGTCACAACACTGTAAGAAGCCTGGTCATGAGTGGGGATCTGCTGGGAGCTGTCATTTCATTTTGTGTTTGTTGAGCGAGAGGCAGCCAGGCTCTGCACGTTGTGTGCTTCCCGTGTTGGGCACTAGTAGCTGATTACATCCCAGCCCCTTCTTGCCTGATTTTTGTGGTACAGTGAGAAGCCTAGCTAGAACTTTAGCTTTTATCCAAGCGGTTAAAGGCTTCTCTGTTAACACACATTCTGGTCTAAGCTGGTTTATAATAGTCTCTGAACCTGTGTTTGCAGTTGGGACTGGTTTCTCAGTTATATGGATCTGATCTATCCCTGTGGACAGGGCAGAAGGGCAGCAAGCCCTTCACCTTCAGCGACATAGATCTATTGGAGGGCTTGGAGCAGCCTGTCTTGCATCCAGGCTGTTAGTCTCTGCTCTGGGACTCTGAACTGCCCTCCTGCCCATCTCTTGTAGGTGTTAACACATCCGACATCATCACTTTGTATATCTCAGCCATCAAAGCCTTGCGGGAACTTGACCCCTCCATGGTTATCCTGGAGGTTGCCTGTGAACCCATCAGGAAATATCTCAGGTAAGAGGCTTGCAGGGCAGTCTTGTGCATTCCTTTTCTCTTCCCTCCCCTTCATTTGCTCTGTTTTTCTTCCCTTTTGGCAGGACTCGGGAAGACACAGTGCGGCAGATTGTGGCTGGTCTCACAGGGGATGCTGAGGGCTCTGGTGATCTTGCAAATGAGCTCTCAAAAGCTGACCCTGTGACGCTGGAGAATGGCCAGGAGAGTGATGATGACATCTCAGAACCAGGGGACTGGGTTCCTGACCCAGTTGATGCAGATCCAGGTTAGGTGCCAAGGACAGAAGTCGAGGCAGCTCACTCTCTTCTCATGGCTGTCTGTAGTCCTGAGTCACTCATTAGTCCTCCAGAGCTGACCTGTGCTGGGGCAGGTCTTTGTTAATCTCTCACTGTTGTCTGCTGAATTTCCCTAGGGAAATCAAGTTCCAAGCGTCGGTCCTCAGACATCATCAGCCTGCTGGTCAGCATCTATGGCAGCAAGGACCTGTTTATCAACGAATACCGCACGCTTCTGGCTGACCGGCTGCTCCATCAATTCAACTACAGTGCTGAGAGGTGAGGTCCCAATGCCCAGCCCCAGGGCTTTCCAGGTAATATCACCTGACAAAGCTGTGCTTCAGACCTGGTGCTACAAAATGGCATTTCTGGAGCTGGGATTATCTTTGGCTATCTTCTCTGCAGCTTTGGGTTTGCATCTAGAATTTCATGTGCTCACCTGTTCACTGGCTGCTTCCTGCTCAGGAAGGCCTTGGCTTGCACTAATGTAGGGAACTGGTAGCTCTGACAACCTGCAGGGGCTGCTTTGGGTCAGCAGGAAGTTTAAAGGTACAAAAAGGGGATGAAGCATCAGGAAACCACAGCTGCAACCCAGCTTTGTCGATTGAATCATCAGCTGCAGTGGTTTTCCTTTCCGTGACGTGCAGCCAGTGTGGGCCATGTCTGTGATGAGCAGTCTCCTATGTGTAGCTCACCAAATGCCAGGGCTGTGCTGTGCTGTCAGGAAGGTTGGCCTGGTGCTGTGCTTGTCCAAACGAAAGGGGTTGGAGGGTCTTCAAAAAGCTGCTGGCCTACAGAGGAAGTGACTTGTCCTCACTGAGATGCTGGGAGGCATCCTCTGCAGACAAAAAGCTTTACAAGGCTTCCTAGGAAGAGCACCATTATGTCAGAGACTCCTTTTTTTTTGGCTGTGTCACAAGGGATAGGGGCTGGGCCAGGCTAGTCTGTCAGAGGAACCTGTGTCTGATCCTTTGTTTCTCTTGCCAGGGAAATCCGCAACGTGGAGCTGCTCAAGCTGCGGTTTGGTGAAGCTCAGATGCACTATTGTGAAGTCATGTTGAAAGTAATTTTGTTCTTGTTGTTAATTCAAGTCCTGGGTGTTTGAGCTCGTTGGTGAAGATGAGGGATTTAGTGACCCAAAAAGGGTCTTTTAGAGAAATGGGGTTATGGGAATCCCGGTGAAGAGTCTGACTTGTAACAGACAGAACTGCATTCCGTAATGTCTGTTCTTCAAGTCCTGTGGGTAGGATTATTGACTCGGGGGTGGTTGCTCCGGTGCTGTTGTGTCTCCTGCCCTTCCTGCAGTACAGCGTTCTGGCTTCTGAGGAGCTGGACTATTCCAGCTCCAGGGTTGGGGCTATGGAGTTTCATTCACTGGGGGCACTGTGGGAAGAAGACAAGTCTGGAGGGGCCCTGCTGTAGGGCAGTGTTGAGTTGTCAGCCCTTCCCCAGCCTCCCCACAAATGTTTCTGAGTATCTAGTAGCCCGGTGTAGTGGCTAGTAGGTACAAATGATGATGACTTTTCCAGTGTCCCCATCATCTCCTGGAGACAATGCCAGTTGCCCTGTTTAAGCTTCTCCTTTCCTAAGGTTTAGCACTGACTTGGAAGCGAAGGAGCTGCCTTAGCTTCCTTTGCCTTTTCCAGGATATGGCTGACTCGAGACGCATTAATGCCAACATTCGTGATGAGGAAGAGAAGCTCCCAGAGGAGGAGAGGCCGCCGTTCAGCCTCGTTGCTGTTATCCTGTCAAGTGAGTTCTGGCCACCGCTGAAGGAGGAGAAGCTAGAGCTTCCAGAGCAGGTAAAGGAAGCCATGGAAGCCTACTCCAAGAAGTATGAGAAATTAAAGGTGAGCCATCCTTAACCCTCCTTAAAAGAGGTTTATGCTGTTAACTCCACTTTATAGCATGGTTTTGCATGGCTTTTCCAAAGTTCCCCTTAACATCCATTAAAGTGTAGGTGCTAAGCTGCCACAACACTTGCACTGTTACAGTGGAATCCCAGAGTCCTTCAGTTTTGAAACTGGATTAGAAGCTGCACTAGCATAGCTATTTCCAAAAGAGTGGTTTCTCTCTTTATGGGGTGCCTGATTATTAGCCTTTATGGGGTACCTGACTGTAATCGCAGTCAGGCAAGAGAGTTTTCTAAAACAAACCAGTGTTAGTTAAATGGATAGTGAGGTAGAAGGTTTTAGGCATCCGAGTCTGGTCTAAGCTTGCTGGCGTAAGTGCTATAGTAACAAGAGGGACATCCTGTCCGTGCTGGACTTCTCATCTTCAGTACCTTGCCACTTTTCTGTTTCTCCTCTTGAAAAGATGTTCTTTTCACATGATCTCCTTTCCAGCCTGTTGTAGGAGATCCAGTGTCAGACCAGAGTTAGGTGAACATTGTGTCTTCTCTTTGTATTCTTTCCTGCCTTGTTTCATTCATTTTGGGAGGATTCCCTCAGCTCTGTGACAGGCAGTTTAGTTGCAAGTGGTTTTGGTCACTTTGTAGCTCAGCACTTGGTCTTGGTGGTTAGGCAGATGGAGAAGGCTGAGGTACATCTTGCTCTGCACACACAAGGGATTGGAAGTCTGGAAGTCATGGAGAGATGTAGGTCACTTCCAGAGCTGTGTTCTTACCTTTATTACCTTGCTTCTTACCTGGTGGAGTGCAGAGCACGCCTCTGGATCACAGATCATTCAAAGCTGCTTGTCGTACTAGTATAGAGTCTGTGTGCATGCACAGATGGTTCTTTGCAGCTAACTCGAACACAATTTGTTGTCTCACAGTGATGTTTCCATTTGCCTATCCCATTGTGCCTGACTCTACTTGAGGCTTGGTTTTCCATATCCTTTCTTGAACTTGTTACATACCAGGTGGTGTATGCCATGAAGCTGGGAGGCTCCTAGCTCTAGACTCTGTCTTTTCTCTCTTCTGCTGCAGCTGTGTGCCATGTATGGATGCCAACTGATGTTTGTGTCTGCAAAGATAGTTAGGAGTGGTACAATAGTGGCCTTTTATTTTTTTTATTATTATTTTTTGGACTCGGGTTCTTGAGAGCATCCTCAGGCTTCAAAACAAGCAGTGCTCTTTTCACATTGGTATCAGATTTCACATTGGCCTGTCTTCTGAGGAAATCCTGCCCCAGATGAGTATTTATGTTCTGGTAGGAGTTTGTCCAGAGTGGCACAGTTGAAATTTCAGCATTTCCTCAACTTGTGCTTACCCTACCAGAGGTTTTCAGGCAGGAGAGGGGCTTTGGTCTTGGGCAAGGGTGGGACAACAACTTATGCCAAGGATGTTTCCTTTGAGGGTGTGGGGAATGGATGGATGGTGGGATGGAGAGGGGAGGGGAGCAGCTTTTGTATTTCGTGGAGGTGAATAGAGATCAGCTCGCCATGGCAGTAGAGGGGCTGGAAGATCTGCTGCATCTCCCTTTTCCAGGCCATGAGGACCCTGAACTGGAAGTACCACCTGGGCCTGGTGAACTTGGACGTGGAGCTGGCCGATCGCACCCTCTCCCTGTCAGTGTCTCCTGTGCATGCTGCCATCATCCTGCACTTCCAGACCAAGAGTGAGTGACACGGCAGGCACTCTGCGTATCACCCATGGGTGGGTGGGAAGGCCACGTTCCTCTGGTGGCTGTAGGGTCTGAGAGATCTCACAGGAGGAGCTACACCTGCTTTGGGCTTGTATCTACTGTAGTATCTGCTGGAGCTGGAGTTGGGTCTCCAGCTCTGCTTGGAGACAGCACCCAGAAGAGCCGCAGCTCACCATCCAGTTTGCTTTCAGGCAGTCACTGCACACAGCTGCTTGCTCCTGGCCGTGGCTCACCAGCCTTCCCCATCTCTGATTAAATCCTGGCGTGCTGCAGAGTGGGCAGGTGTCTGTGCTCCGCTCTGATATCCGTAGTCCCTGCAGGTACGTGGACGCTGACGGAGCTGAGCGAAGTGCTCAAGGTGCCCGTGACATCACTGAAGCGTAAGATGACGCTGTGGCTGCAGCAGGGCGTGCTGCGCGAAGAGCCCCCAGGCACCTTTACTGTGATCGAGGAGGAGCAGAAGGACCAGGTGGAGAAGGTTGTTCTGATCGACAGTGATGAGGAGGGGGACTCTGCCATGGCATCGCAGGCTGACCAGAAGGAGGAAGAGCTGCAGGTACCTGTCTGTGTGTCGTGGGTGCCTGTGCAGGCATGCAGCGCTTTTGGCTTTGGGGGGTCTGATGCAAATGAGGGATTTGACTTGCACTTTGGGTTTGCATTTTCCACTACAGTGACCAAGTCCGGCTTGAGGCGTTTTTGAAGTGATAATAACTAACGTAATTAACAATGACAATGCAGGTATTGTAAGGCAGCCTTCACTCCAGAAAAATATCTGAGCCAGGCAACCATTTGGATGTTTGTAAATGTCTTGGTTCAGTTTAAAAAAAAAAAAAAAAAAAAGTAGTAGCCTGAGATTTGATTTCATATTTGAAAATAGACGTTACTTGGATTCACCCAAGCAGTATTTTTTTGCTCTCAGACTGTTAAAAAGGTTTACCCAGCACTATTGGCTCTGTTGTCTGTGGGGGCCCCTGGACACTTCCAGCTCTTCTGGTACCTGTGTCTCATGTTGCGTGAGTGTTGTGCCGCCGTGCAGCATGGAGGTGTCCTACCTGTGTTTATCCACTAAGGGTCATGCATGTGCTGCAGGCCAGATCCTGCCTTCTAGCCGTGCGTCCTGACACCTGATGCTCTTCTTGGATGTTTCCTGTTTAAAGGCCAGGCCTTCACGGCCGAGAGCAGAACTCACTGCCAGCCACAGCCCTGCTGTGCTTTTGGGATATGGGATGCTAAAGCACCCCTTTTCTTCATGGCACCAATGTGATTGTGATTGACTGTTGTTTGCCTGCCCCCTTGTAGCTGTTCTGGACATACATCCAGGCAATGCTGACCAACCTCGAGAGCCTGTCCTTGGAGAGGATTCACAGTATGCTGAAGATGTTCGTGATGACAGGCCCCGTGGTCACAGAAATCGACACACAAGAGCTGCAGGGGTTCCTCCAGAAAAAGGTGCGGGACCAGCAACTCATCTACTCTGGAGGTGTCTATCGCCTGCCCAAGAACTGCAACTAGACTACAACTGTTCCTCCTTTCCTGTGTGTCACTTCTCCGGGCCTGTGCTCAGCTCCTCAGTGCCACCCAGCTTCTTATATCCTGCTGGGTAACTTTTTTTGCTGGAGGGGGTGTTGCTGTGCCCCCTTCCCAGAAGGGTGCCCTTCTCCATGTGGAGACAGCTCAGCAGAGGCCTGGGCTGTGCACCCCACAGAACTTCTGGACTGGAGCCGCTGCTCACATTACTTTCCTCTCATAAAAGAGTGTCTGAGTCTACTTCAGTGGTTAATAAAAAACAGCAATCCTCTTTTTCAGATGGTACCAACTCTTTTCTTTTCTCTTGGCAGAGTGCTCTTTGCATCAGCTTTCCCATGCTGAAAGGGCTGGCAGGAAACTCCCCAGCCTGCTGGGCACCATCGTCCTTTCCTTGGGTCTCCAGCTGCAGCCCCGGGAGATTTTGGGAGGGGGCTGTTGGCTGCAGCTGTGTCTGGGTCTCTTTGTGTGGCTCCAGCAGCTTCTTGAGGCTGGTTGTGGTGAGTGAGACCCTACATAAAAGCAAGTGTGGTGTTCATCCTGTCTCCTTTGGCTCCAAGGAGACTCCAAGATCCCCTTACCCTTGTTCAGGACTTTTAAGGTGGGTGGAATAATTTTATTGTGGAATGAAACATGCTTTAGATGATGACATGCAGCAATTCTTCAAGGCAAGCTCTTTAGTCCCAGAGGATATAAGCAGACTACCCGGGCACTGGCAGGGTATCTCCATGGCATGAACGCACATCTCCCTTTGAAAACCACCGCTGTTACAACCAAGTGTGCATTGTTGGCGTGCTTCAGGGTTACTGGCCTTGCTGAGATAGTGAGGCAGTTGGATGGGATAACCCCTGAGCTATGCTTAGACACTGTGACCCCAGCCTGGGGACAAGATGAAGCAATGGATGCGAGCAATGGATGTGTTTCGGGATTGCATTCAGTCTCCACTGAATGGCATTCAGGTTTCCAGTCCTGCTTTCCAGGTGGGTCTTGCTTATTGGGAGGAATATGCTGGGGAAATCTGGCTCTTCCTAAAAAATGTGCTTTCTGTGAGGCAAAGAATGAGTTTCCACACCCCAAGAAGTCTTTCCATCCCCTGCTGAATATTTTAGCCCAGGCTGTGTGTATTGCGGCAGCTGAAACTGCTACCAGCGGCCACACATGGAGTACAGAGCAGCCAGGCTGTAACCCTGGCTGCTCTGCTGTGGGGCCAGGTGCATGAGAGACACTTAGAGCAGATAAAATGACCTGTAATTAACATCCAGCCCTGTCTTTCTTACTTAACATTAAAGGCCTGTAAGTCCCCCAATGTGGGCACCCCTTAGTGCTGCTGTGGGCTCTCAGCTTATCTCCCTCTTGTGCACATTTGCAGCTCTTCCTCTGTGGGTGACAGCATGTCTTGTGGCACTTTGCTCCAGGCTCATGGTCTCGTGGCACTAGGAGCTGGTTAACGTTTTATTACTGAGCTTCAAACGTTCCCTGTGCTCTAGGGGCTGCTGATAACTAAATAAAACCCTCAAAACCCCTGGGATCAGGCTGCTCCAGGGGTTTCTCTCCCTCTTACAGAGGGGAACAAAAGCCCCATGTTCTCCTCTCAGGCAGCTAGAGCTGTTTTGGGGGTGCAAGTTTCGGCAGTTTGAAGCAAAGCCTTGAGATGCCCTGGGGGCTGTCCTCCAAGCCCCCTGCTCTTCCCCAAGTGGGCAAATCCCAGCCGGGAAAGCCCTGGGACCACCCCATGCCCTGGTCAGAGGGGGTCCTGTGGTGATCCTCTGTGTCCCGGCCAGCAGATGAGGATGTTCCTTGATGACTTGGACTTGGGCTTCTTGCCACTCAGAGGACAGACAGCAGGATGTCCTGGGTCTCTCGCTCTGGGTGACAGCCGTTGCTGATGGGCAGGGCTTTGCCCCCTGCCACCCCAGTAGCTGTGTTCAGGTACGTTGGAAAACCGAGCAGGGTTTGGCTCAGCTGGTGGTGGTGCTGCTGCACCCGGGGCACTTGAGGCTGTTTTGGTTCCTGAAGCTGAACAAGTGCTGCCCACAGATCCTGCTTTTATTCTCAGATGTGTTACCCGGGGTGGAGAAGCTGAGAAACCCTCAACTCCAGAGCAACTTTGGGGGTTGTGCCTGTCTGTGGCCTGGGGACAGCGGTGACAGCTGGCAGGCAGGATGGGTGGCAGGAGGGTGGGCGCCTTCTGCAGGGCTGTGCTGCAACCTGATGAAGGGGAGGGTGATGTTTGGGACCTGGGGTGGTGCAGGTAGTGGAGTAGGTGCTGGGTGCATGGAGCTGAGGGTTGGTGGCCCAAAGGGGGACATGGGGAGGACGCTTTGGGCCACTGTGACTGTGGGCTGTAGGTAGCTTGGCTTTGGGTGCATACATGGTGCTGCAAGGAGCAGGAGCCCCGAGCAGGGCAGGAAAATTCATTTTTAACAGCAAATGCACGGGACGTTACTCCAGGTAAAGCCAAGAAGGACAGATGGTGGCTAAGTCCCAAATGGCAGCAGGCAGGGAGGGAAATCAGTGCCCAAACGTGCCAGGAGCAAGCGTGGAGCCCAGCAGGCCGTGGCAGGACACCCTGCTGGACTTGTCCTTGTTTGGGGCCGCCAGGGGAGTGGGATGGCCAGGACATGGTGTAGGATGTCCTTGGGAGCTGCACCCAGGACCCACAGGACAAGGACACGAGACAAAACTTTGCTGAGCCCCAGGCTTTGGTCTCTGCTTCCCACGCTGTGCTCCTGGAGCAGGTTCCTGGTTTTGGATGCAGGGGACACTTTCTTCCCTGCAGAAAATGCCTCCCAGGGACTTTTCCACATTCTCTTGAACACCGCTTGGCTCCTAGAGCCTTTTGTCACCTCTGGCTCAGCTCTCTGCCCCCTGAATAACTGAAAGCAGCCCCCAGGCACCTGGGCTCCATCCCAATCCATGTGCCCTGGCAAGGTGAGAGGGAGCATGGCGTGGGCATCCCATGGCAGGTACCTATTCTCTATATGGGCTGCAGGAGCAGAGGCCGTGTTTCACACCCTCTCATCTTTCTTCTGATTCTGTTTGGTTTGTTTGATGGATTGGATTTGGGAAAGAGAGGCATCTGAGCAAATAGAAGCAGCAGCAGCCAGGCAGTGGCTGTATCGGGTGCATTCGCAACGGTTCTGAACGCCAAACATCTGGATGCTCCGCGGCTGGGACGGGGAGGGCAGACACACTTCGGTCACACGAGATCAAAGAAGCCACCAGCTTTGCAGCGGGGCTGTCCCCGGCCACCACCAGCGATGGAGCAAGAGCTGGCAGCTGGGGCTGAAAAGCAGCTGCAAGCACTGCCGGGGCTGGTTGTGTTTTGCTGATAGCCACAAAAAAAAAATGTTTCTCGCTTGGCGTGCGTGTGACACGGGGCACACAGGGCCCTTCCCAGCCTGCACAGAGCCGCGGCGGAGCTCAGCACGGGACGAGCAGCCTGCCCCAACCCGACCCCGATGAGTTTGCTGGGGCAGGAGCTGCGCCCGTCCCCGCCACGTCCCTGACTCAGAGCCACGGGGCGAGTTTTGCTGCGGTAGGTTCAAAGCGCTGCAGTAGGAAAAACTCCGGTTTAATGAGCGCTTCAGCTGCGATGGAACGTCAAGGGCTTGAAGTTAATTGAAACAAGCCGGGGAGGGAATTTTTCAGCCTGAGCTGAGGAAGCTAGAAAAAAAAAAAAAAGAAAAACAAATCAGGGCGATTGGCTCATCCCCGCGCCGTGCAATGGAAGCGCTCTGGACAGCGGAGGAGACGCCGCATCCCGACCGGACCCCGGCTCAGGCCGTGCTGGGAGCACCAGGTACGTGCCCGTTGCAAATCGCTTCTGCTGGCAGAGGAAAGAAAGAAAAATGTAAAACCTGAAAGCTCATATTGATCCTTCTTTCCTCCTCAGGTGCTTAGAAATGGCTTCAGTCCCTCTGTGGCGTTTTATAAGTGTCCTTGCTGCAGAACATAAACTATTTTGGCGAATGCTCGTTTACACAGGGAAGTGCTAAGATCACTTTATTTATCACCGCTTGCGAAACAAGACGTTATTTATGTTATCGGGGGGATGCGAGCAGTGTGATGGTGCTCGGGTAACGTGGGAGGGATTGCTGGGGCCACTCACCGCTCCCCCGTACTTTCCAATTTTTTTTTCCTCTTTTTTTTCACCCCTGAACTTCCACATTTTTACTCATGCAAAAAGCTCCCGGTGCCTCCCCCGCTGGCTGTCCCTGCATGGCTGGGACCTTCCTGGCCTGGCCGCAGCATTCCCGTGACACCACCGAGCCTGGCACGTGAGGGGCTGAAGCTGCCACGGCCGCTTTGCTCGTTTTTTTCCTTTTCTCATTGTTTTAGCGAGGTAGGGACATAGCTCCGCTCAAGGAGAAACAAGGGCTTCAAACGGGCATTTCAGAGTTTTAATCTGGACTGGTCTGCTCTGAGTTTCTTTAAAAAGAAACTGGGTGGAAATCTTTGCTCTGCTGCGAGAAGAGTGGTGGCAATCATTTACCTTGCTCTATTTATAAACTGTTTAGAAAGCCCACCATAAACCAAGCAGGATGCCTCTTCCCTACAAGGGACATTCCGCAGCCCACACGTAAACTGTTTGGGTTACTCAGGACACGTTAAACCAGGGCTGCTTACGAAAGTTGGAAATTTTTGCTAACAGTCAAACAGGGAACAGCACGGAGCCGGGGCCAGCTCAGTGGCCCCAGGGCCACATCCTGCCCGGGCAGCCTCTGATCAGCGTTTCTGCTGCGTGGTATTGCACTGAGCTTGCTGCAATTTGTGCTTTTGGCCAAAACGCTGGGTTTTGAGATGTTCCCACCCTGCTGTACCCACTGTGGGAAGGATTACAAAATCCTTTTTTTGTTTTTTTGTTAATATTCTTTTATTCTTCCTTTTTTTGGGGTCGCAGCACCGGCTGCCTCCCATGGCCCGAATATTTCCCAGGAGCATGGGAGCTGCATCCTGGGCGCTCCTCAGCCCCTGGCAGCACCCTCAGCCCCAGCTGCACCTGGGGATTCATTTCCCTCGCGCTGGGGCAGGATTTGCATGCGCCCGGCTTACAGATGCCACAACGTGGAGGAAAACAGCAAAGTTGGTGTGAAAGCAAAGGCAGAAACGGGAACATGCGGGTGCCCCAAAGCGGTGTGCTGGGTACCAACAGGAGGGACGGGTGACCCACTGGTGTGCTTACCCACGGGTGATGGGCACCCCGTCATTTCCCCTGGGATTTTTCACCCCTTTAATCCCCGGGGGGCCCTGGCTGGGGCCGAGCTGTGGGAGAGGCCGTGTTTGGGCAGGATTTGCATTCCTGGCCCTGCAGGAAGGGCCGCAGCAGCGCCCGCAGCCGTTGCTCTCAGTTCCCCGTGCGGGCCCCGCGAGCGGCCGCTTCCTTCCCGGGGGGGGGCCCAGGCTGGGGCGGGCAGGGAGCGAGGGCAGGGGGCTCGCAGGTGCCCCGAGGTGAGTGGGGGGCTTGGGAGGGGAGGGGGCTGCCCCCGACACCCAGCCCCGCTCTGCCAACCTGCATGACCCCCATGCCTACAGCCCCCACACTGCGCTGCCCCAAAGCAAGTGCATGCCCCCCCCCACTGCTCCCCACAAGTGTTCCCAAATTCTCTGCCTCCCCCTGCACTGCCCGACACCCCTACTTGTTCCCCCACTGTGTGCCCCCCGTTGCACTGCCTGCACATGGGTCCCCCAACGTGTTGTCCCCCCCAGCACGTCCGTCTGCCCCCAGCTTCGGTGGGATGTATGCACCCCCCAACACCACCAGGCGAGCATCCCTCGGTGCTTTCGCCCTCCTCTCACTCTCCTGCAGTGTTTTGGGGGCTTCCTGCTCCCCTGAGCCACGCGCTGGGGATGCTTCACTGCTCTCCTGAATTTTTTCCTGGGCTGCTGATGGTCCCTAACAGCCTTCAGGCGGTGGCTGGAAGCCTCCTGCCCTCCTAATTGCTGCTTTTAATGAAGTGGGAAATATTGCCTTTTTTTTTTTTTTTTTTTTTTTAATGGTGTTCAGCCATGCTGAGCTCTGCTGGGAAGAAGCTCCCCCATTGCAAACCCCTGAATTAACCAGAAAATGCCTCTTTTTTCCATCTGTGAGCGTGGCAACTCCTGAAATGCCCACCCCAGCTCCTCCGGAGGGGACGTTGCTGTGGCTGCCACCCCAGGCACCGAGCCCCTGCGCCTTCATGATGCTGAAATCCCCACATTGACAAGGATTTGTTAGGCAAATCCCCCCGGCTGCAGCAGAGGTGCGTTCAGCAGCCCCACGCAGGCTTGGAAAAGTTTTAGGATTATTTTTTCCCACCTATTTTTGGTCCTGGGCAGCTGCTCTTGCGGGACCAGGTTTCAACTCCTTCTGTCCACTTTCCCCTGGGGATTCATCCAGGAGAAAAAAAAAGAGAGAGAGAGCTTGAAAGAGCGCCCAGGGATGGCTTTGGGGCTGGGCAAGCATTGCCACTTGGTGCTGGCTTTTGGGAAAAGCCCAGCGGGGCCATGCAAGCACAGGTGAGAGTGTGGGGCTGGCAGGGCAGATGCCTGGGGGGGACGAGCTGCAGGTGCAGCAGCCTCTGCACAACCAGGGCTGCAAAACCCCACTGCTTTTTGTCTCTCCCTTAATGCTGTCAGTGGAATAAGCCATCTGGGGGGAGTTTTTGCATGGGGCTGAGCTCAATCAAGTCCCCTCTGCAGTGGGCATGGGTGCTATAAAGGGGATAAAGGCATCAGCAGTGATGGGGGGGGGCAAAGCTCCTGTACTGCAAAACCCAGAAGACACAAACCAATGCCTCCCAGCTCACTGTTTTTGGCAGACTCACTATTTTTTTATGGACTCCTTCCTGGTTTCACCCTCTGGCTTTGCCCCAAGCTGCACCGATAACCCCCGAGCACACCGCAACCGCTGTAACCTCTCCGGTGCTGGGCTGGGGTTAATCACACCCCACAGGGTGGGGATGTTTTGCCCAAAATCAGGGCTCTCGAGGCTGATGAGCTCACCTGGGAGCCCCAGCCATGCTCGGCAGCCTTCGCACTCCTTCGCACGAAGCGGCTGCACCGGGCGCTGAGCAAGAGAAGGGCGAAAACGGAGCGGCCGGCGGAGCAGAAGGAAGTGCCGCTGGGGCCACTCCTCCGCGCCATTTCCTCCCTGCGCCTGGGTTTTTATACGGATGCAAGGGGCAGCGCGGGCGGCCGGCCCGTCCGAGGCCTCTGCCTGGGCTGGGGTGACCGAAGGGGAGCACCGGCGGCCGGCCCCGAGGAGAGGCTGCGGGTCCCTGCACTCCATCCGGCCCCGTCCCCTGCGTGCCCTGCAGCCTCGCACGCACCGAGCTCCGGTTGGTGAAAGCCTGGGGTTGGGTGGACAGCTGGCTTTTGGGGCATCACAGGTGGGTTTTGCATTGCTGCCACCTTCGTGCGGTGTTTTGGGAGACAGCGAGCATGTGCGTGCCCTGAGACACAAAGAGGTTTTGGGGTACGCTCCCAGGCTGGCCCCACGGTGCAGTGATGTGGGTGGCACGGCGATTTGGGTGGCACAGTGAATTGGGTGGCACGACGATTTGGGTGGCACAGTGAATTGGTCAGCATAGCAGTTTGGGCAGCACAGAGTTTTGGGCATCTCAGACTTCCCGAAGAGCCAGGGTTTCCGCTCCTGGCCCTTTTGTCCTTGACTCTCTGCATGGGGCCCTTTTGCTCACATTTCCCCCGGATATGTTTGGTAGCAGATGGAGGTGGTTGATTTCAGCACGATGGGGGTGGGCAATCATCCTTTGGGGTTTTCCAGCTGTTCCCTATTTCCCAGCAGCTTCACCGGCCCCACTTCTCCCCTTCTGCCGCCCGAACTGCCGGGCTCGGGGTGCTGCTCCCTGGGTGCTCAGAGCCGCAGGGACGTGGCCCCACAGGCTGGGTCAGGCTGAGCTGGAGCAGGGCGAGAGATGGCTGCAAGGATTGAGGGAAAGCTGGTGGAGGAGATCCGGAGCTTCCTCCAGAATGTTTCCAAACTCAATCCCTTCTGTAGGACTGGAGCAGTTGTGGGGAAGCGACTAGCGGTGTTTGCACGAGCACTGGGGATGCCGCAGATCCCATTGCTGATGCTTTTGCTTATTATTTTCACCAGACATCCTAGTAGGGTGCTGAAGGCACGTCTCCACATGCTGCCACGGCTGCCTTCCCCGGCCCTGTTGAGCAAGCAGGGGCCACTCTTACAAAATTCAAGCCCTCAATAACAGCAGGTATTAGGCCCTGACTCACGGTATTAGCAGGATTATTTTATGCATGACTGGACGTAGTCGTTGCTGGAGATGAGGCTTGGTGCCTCCACCCAGCCTCCTTCAGCTCAGCACGGAGGCCTTGCCATCCCGTGCTGGGGGACGGATGGCTGCTCGGGCTGTCGGCTGCTGGAGAAGGGGCCTGGGGACCCCCGGGCTCCAGTCGTGGGCATGGTGGTGGCAGTGGTGGAGCCACACAGCACTTTGGCCAGGGCTGCAGGCAGCAGTGGTGCAGCACGTTGTGACCCTGCAGCACCCATTGGGGTGTGTTTGGGCTGTGGCACTGCTCCTCACATTATCGCTCCACTCCCTGAACCCTCGCATTTCCACATCCCTCTGTACCTACAGGGATGACAAAACTTTGTGTGTGTGTGTGGTGGCATGGAGGGGGATCTGCCCCCAGGCAAAGCTCCACGGTGCAGGGCTGCTCCCAGCAGCTTTTGGGATGGCCACGCCAAGGAGCCTTGTGGGCAGCGCATGGGAAAAGACCAAATGAGTGGGGGAGAAGCAAGCGTGTGGCCCCGGGGTGGTGTGGGGACAGCTCGGGAACCCCAGCAGTGGCCCCCAGCCCTGCTGGCCCCACCACCACTGCACTTCCTCGCAGGAATCTTGCCTGGCTGGTTTTATTGCAGGGCACAGCCAAATCCTGCGCAGGGTCAGCAATTAGCGCTCAGGGCTAATTGCTGCACGGCAGCAGCTCGCACAGCCATTAGCGCACGGCGAGCTGCCTGCTCTGGCCCAGTTCCCACAAGGAGCCGAGTGTCGGGTTCGGGCACAGCTTCCCTGATGTAAAAACCCTCGCCCGAGCGTGACATGTTGCAGGTTGGCACCTTCCTGCTGCTCTGTGGCGAGGGAACACCAAGCCCTACGGTGGCCACCTCTTCCCCGCAGGCGCGAGGCTTTTGCCAGGGGCCGGGGCTGATTTTCCAGGTAGAAAGCAGCTCTGCTCGCCTTGCTCGTCCCCGCTTCCTGCTCGTGGGCTTGGCGATGTCACCGCAGCCAACTGTCCCCTTGCGTCAGTGCTGGCGCGGTCTGGAGGCGGCGGGGAAATGCCCTCCCACCGTGACACAGCTCTGCCGGCAGCATCTTGGTGCAGGGCAGGGAGCGAGCCGGCACTGGCGCTGCTGCACGTGGAGGTGGCCGTGTCCAGACCCGAAGTCCCGCTTCCTCCTCGGGGTTTCCCCGGCAGTTCTGTGCTCCCGTCGTCGTGTCCCGCTGCCGGAGCTCATCCTCTTCCTCCCTGCTCACCGACCGAGGTTTGTCTGTGCATTCCCCATGCGGCTGTAATTTTGGGGGGATGCTCACGGCCCCGTGCTCCCCTGGGGTTTCATGTGGGAAGTGGGGCAGCGAAGGATGGGGGACAGGAGGGTGATGGGGCCGTGGGACAGCCCCACTCAGCTCCCCGTGGCAGCTTGCAAAGCCTCAGCACAGCTGAGAATGATCACCCCGTGCCACAACCAGTGCCTGGGCTTTTTGGCAGCGAGTTACCCCATGCACGCTTCCACACCCTGAAAGATCTCCGTGGTGGACAGGGAAATGTTTCCTTATGGGGGTGTGTGTACGTGCGTGTGTGCATACACTGGGGCGGAGGTGTGGTTTTTGTGTGCTGCTCCTGCCTGGTAGATGTTAGGGAAATCGGAGGGGGCAGCTCTGGCTCAGGGCAGGGTCTGCCTGCCTGTGGTCCTGCTGCTTCATCAGTTGGGCCCAGGCTCCATCCACCAGCGCCTGTCTGCCCTCCAGGAGTCGGCATTTGGGCACACCGGGGGTTTGTATGGTGGCATAATGACATTTTGGTGGCATAATGATTAATTCTCTGTTCCTTTCCTAGTCGTGCTTACTGTAGCTTTTGTTTTTTTTTTGGTCTCTGTTGAGGACTGAGCTGATGCACTCCTGGCAGCACACGTCATGGATTCTGACCCAGACAGCTCCGAGCTTTCCTTCTGTGTGTGAGGCCAGGGTTATCTTCTGGGAGAGGCATTGATTTGCATTTATTTACACTGAAGTTCACCTGTAGCCTTGTGTGTCTGGGAGGTCTTCCAGAAAGTTAGCTGAGGTCTGAAAGTCTCCCTCTGCCACCCTCCTGTGGCTGATGGCTACATATAATTGCTCTGCTTGTAAGAGAGTGGGATAGCTTCCTCGTTTGGCTGCTGTTAGTCACTTTCTGATCTTACATAGATTGATTTTATATTGTCTTTTTTTTTTTTTTTCTTTTAGCAAAAAAGATGATGTGAATGTGCTGTAAGAACCAAGTGAGATGGACGGAGAGCTGTCCTGTGAGAAGGTGGATGGAGAAATGCCGGCTGACATGGGGGATGTGGGAGGAGAGATGCCAAGTGCTGAGAGTGATACAAAAGGAGAGATGTCCAGTGCTGAGAGCAATGTGGAAGTAGAGATGTCCAGTGCCGAGAGTGCTGCAAAAGGAGAGATGTCCAGTGCTGAGAGTGATGCGAAAGGAGAGATGTCCAGCACTGAGAGCGATGTGAAAGGAGAGAGGTCCTGTGCCGACAGTGATGCAAAAGGAGAGATGTCCAGCACTGAGAACAATTCGAAAGTAGAGATGCCCAGTGCCGAAAGCAATGCAGAAGAAGAGGCCCCTTGTGCTGAGGGCAGTGTGGAAGAAGTGATGCCCTGCACAGACAGTGACGGGGAGGGAGAGATGCCCTGTGCTGAGACTGATGCAAGAGGAGAGGCAATGTACTATGAAAGTGATGAGGAAGAAGGGCCTGATGCTGAAAACCCTGACTCTTCAAAGAAAATCTCGTTTATTTCTTCTCCCTTGCGG
Source organism: Anas acuta (assembly GCF_963932015.1). Classification (NCBI taxonomy): domain Eukaryota; kingdom Metazoa; phylum Chordata; class Aves; order Anseriformes; family Anatidae; genus Anas; species Anas acuta. The sequence continues at coordinate 2,101,435 of NC_088998.1, forward strand.
GCAATTGTCCGCCTTCGACGGCGATACCGGGTGCAAAAGAAAAGCCGTCTGCATTTAGAGCTCCCCCGAGAAAAATCGTCAGAGCATGTCCACGCGCGGCTGCTCCAGAGGCAGTTTTCCCTGACCCGATCCAGCCTGTACGGCTCCTCCATGTCCTTCTTTAATCAGAGTGGCTTTGAAACGTCACAGTACTTCACCTTTGACACATCTGTGGAGCAGCGTTCAATGAACAAATCCAGGCGGAAAAAGAAACGAAGGAAATCGCGGATAGTCCTGTATCCAGATAAAACAAAAAGATACCTTCCAACAGAGGAGAAGAGCAATGCAAAACGCTGCCTCCTCTTGCTCATTGTCATTATCTTCTTCCAGATTCTCAATGCTATAGAGAACCTGGATGACAATCTCCAAAAATACGACCTCGATGGTTTAGAGAAAACAATGCACCGGGAAGTATTTGGGCAGAAGGTTGCTGTGGAAAGTATTATGGAACTGCTGAAAGACTATCTGGCTACCCACATACACAACAAGCCTCTAGTAATTTCTTTAAATGGCCCAACAGGGGTTGGGAAGAGTCACGTCGGCTGGCTGCTGGCCAAACATTTTCGTTCTGTCATGGACAATGACTTCGTGCTTCAGTACTTTGTTATGCATCACTGCCCAAACGGTGTGGCTCCTCTTACTTGCGAAATAGATTTGTCTAAGAAAATTTCTGACATGGTTACAAGAGCAGAAATAGAAGAGAAAATACCACTGTTTATTCTGGATGAGGTTGAGCTCATGTCCCCAGTCCTGCTGGATACACTCAGCCGATTCTTTGAACCCAATCAAACCAACGAGTTCCTGAATGCCATCTACATCTTAATAAGCAACATAGGAGGTGGTGAAATAACCCAGTTTGTTATCCAGAATGCATCTGCTGAGCTTCTGCGTCAGCAGAGGGGAGCTGAAGAGCTGCTGAGAGTTGTCCAGCCTGTGCTGATCCATACCCACCCTCTCTGGAAGTCTGCAGACATCATCCCCTTCATTCTCCTGGAGAAGAGCCACGTCATCAACTGCTTCCTAGAGGAGATGAGGAGGGAAGGGCTGTATCCCGACCAGGACCATGTTGAGAATTTAGCCAGCCAGCTCAGTTACTACACTACAGGTGACAAGCAGTACTCCAGGATGGGCTGCAAGCAGGTCGTGGCCAAAGTCAACCTGCTGTAGTGACTCACTGCGGAGACTGATCCCTGTGCTCAGGATTTACAAAATTCTGGGCTTACAGAGGAGTTTTACAGTGGCCTGTGGTCCAGGTGGCCTCCCGCCACCTGCTCAGAGGCTGCCCTGGTTGAGGCAGTGGGACGGCAGCCTGAGCTCCTCTGCAGCACGATCGCTCTTCTCCAGATGCCTCACTTGTTCCTGCTGTGCTGTGAACAAGGCACGGTCAACGAAGCCCAGCAGCCTCCCAGTAATTTGGAGATGCTTTGTTTGTTCCTCACGTGCTCATTCAGGACACTGGTCATTAAGGAGTTGTGAGATGAGAACAGATGTTGTGGGGAACAAGCCAAAGGGAAGGAACCATGACCCATTTGGGTTTGCTGTCTTGGCAGCACAGGGAGCTGCATCTCGCTCCTTCTCCAGGCTCAGTCTTCACCCCTTCGTTCTTCTTGATCCTGGCTGGTGTTGTGCAAGCCAGGTGGCTCTGCAGAACAGAGGCAATGCTGCCAGCATTGGGGATGCCTTGAGAATGGAGAATTTGTGGCCCCTCAGCCCTAAATGCCTGGGCAGTCAGAGCTCTGCCTTCTCCATCTCCTACGTGACCGCACGCTCCTGAGGTTGCTTTGTGTTCTTGGACTGGTTCCTGAGCTGTTGCTCGGCTGAGCTCATACCTGAGCTCACCTTTGGCACCTCCAGCGAGGTTTCTGCCCTGCGAGTCTGTCTGGGCTCGCCTTGAAGACTGTGCCAGCCAGGGCAGAAAGCACTGCCAGAGTGGTTGGGGTCTGGTGCAGGCAACTTGTCCCGAGAGCTCTTCTGCTTTTTGCTCCTGGGTACACTTCACCGTGCTCATTATCTAGAAAGCCCAAAATAGCAACTGACAGATATTAAGCAACACACACTGGAAAAGACAATTTGGGCTGTCTGGGCCAAGGGCGGCGAGATCCTGGGCCCGTTCCTAGTGCTGCAAGGCCAAAAAGAGGTTCTGTGCCACTGAGACCTGGTGGAGAGCATGTGGCCTGGAAGCTCCTCAGGAAGAGCACAGGTCCTTGTTTTGAGCAGGCAATCGGAGCAGGTATTTATGGCATTGCTTTTTCAGGTTTTGGTTTTGTGCCCAGATCCCCTTCTACAGTTTGCTGTGAATTATCATATACATAATCCTGTGGATGTTTGCACTGGTTGGTTGATTTGCCTCTTTCTAACTGTTGGTCTTCAAAGACGTCCATCACAAACTCCTGTTTCCAGAGCTATTGTCAGGAATAAATCCAAACTGTCCTGAATAAAATCACTCAAAGTACTTTTCCTCTTTTTCACTGAAATGTGGTTTTCCTCTGAATTTTCTCTTCTGCCTCAATGCAGCTGACTCAGACTGGGAGCAAAGGCTGCAGCTTTGCTGAGTGCTTTTTGCAGACCACCTCGACGCAGCGTGCGCAGCTCCTGGGGTTTGCCTGTGGTAAGCCAAATGCCCCGAAACACACAGTGCAGCAGCACTGACAGCTGGGTGCTGCACGGCTCCTCCACCCTATGGAGCTGCCTGGGGGAGCATTAGGTCGGAGACCGTGCAAATGGGCCCTTGGCTGAGACAATGCGAGGCTGGGAAGCCTGTGTGTGGCTTCTCCTCTTGCAGCTGCCCAGTGGAGAAGCCTTTTTCTCCTGCAGAATTGCCTGTGAGAGCAGCTGGGGCAGGGAGTCCACAGGGCTGATTGCATGGCTTAGGGGAAGGGCTCTGAATGAAGCTGAGCCACCCTCTAGATACAAGTGCAAGAGGGCTGATCTCCACAAAACGTGACGTGTGTGAACTGGTTTCCATAGCTTAGTAAGATTTTACCACCAGCACAGTTAATGTGTTTTTATCCTGGATAAGAAACAGAAACAACACAAGGACCAGATTCCCTCCCCATCCAGCTGGGAGAGGGACAGAGGTTATTTCTGTTTTCTTCTGCCACGGTCTCCCTCTTCTGGGAGGAACTCAAAGCTGAAGGGTATGACGGGAGGGGTCAGCATCACCCACGCTGCCTGCACTTGGGAGCAGAAAATGTGACCAGTGGCTATCTATGCTGAAGCAGGCACCCATGGGCATTGAATTGCAGGTGGCTTCTGTGGTGGTGTCAGGACAAGCAGCAGTGCTGCCTTCAGAGTGCAAAGCAGTCCTGGCTCTACTGAGCACAAGGCATGAGGTACACTCGTGCATTTAACGAACTGCCAAGGCTTTTGCTTCTTGTGAAGCTCCTCTGAGCAGGAGGCACAGCTTTCTGCTGCATGAAGGGCGGCTTGGGGACCACCTCAGTGCTGAAGAGCCAGTGCTGGACATGTGCTGGCCCTCCCCCTGCGCCCAGCACTCCTGGCAGCCTCCACTTCTGGAGGCCTTTGTTGGAAAGCATGGGCACCTCCAGGCTAGAGAGATGACTTTCCCTGCTGTATGACTCTCCAGGCTGTTCCCAGGACTGGGATCCCAACTCAGACAACTTCTCCAGGTTGTCCCAAGTCCCAAGAGCTGGTTGTCCCAAGAGCTGCTCCTACACCCACCTGGCACCAAAATGCTGGGTGACAGGTCTGGATCTAGCAGTAAAGATCTCCTCTGGTGAAGCTTGAATGTGATGACCAAAGAGTGGTGGCTTGTCTTTAGTCCTCTTCTGTCTCGAATACTCCTGAAACAGGACCCAGGGTGCTCCCAGAGAGATTTCTCTCCATGGCTGTGGCTGAGGTGCTATGGTTCATGTAGATGAACCTCTGAATTCCCAGGGACCTGTTCTCCACTTTTCTCCCCTGACCCTTTTTCTCCTACTAAATGAGCCGCACAGCTCAGTGCAGCCACGTCATGCTGGCCTGTTCCTCTTAATATCTTTGTTATAGTCAGTTGTGGAAATATGGCTCTGTAGGAGATCCCACTAGGGATAAAGACACTGATGACAGCTGCACCTTTGTTCTGTGCTTTCATCAGCTCCACAGGTGAAAGGTGGCTGCTCTAAACGTGGGAGCCACCGTATATATTTGGTGTAGGTGTGGCTGGGATGGCATCCTGTGTTGGCAAAAGGAGGCGAGAGCTGTTGTTCAGCCAGAAACACCTCCTTGTTGAATTTGGAGCTGTGTTTTGCTGTGGGCACAGCACCACGTTTGGCCCCGAAGCAAAGCATCGCTGGCTCCGTAATTAAGGCAGCTCTAGGAGAACTACTCCCCAGCACGGGCTGGTGGGTGCTTGTGGGGACTCTGCACCCTGAAGCCAGAGCCGTTTTGGGGCTGAATTCTCTTTTAGCATTTACCATGGGGAGAGGGCAGAGTGATACCAGGTATGTGATGGTGAGGATGTGGAAACCGCTGCTGTTGCTGCCTGTGGAAGGGGCAAAGGATAAAGGAGGGTAAAAGTAAACATGAAATGGTTCATCCGTCTTGCCCATCACTGAAGGTATGACCACGTTGGCCTGGTCAGTTTTGGGCTCAGATCAGGGATGGGGATCCCCACGGCCCCTGGGCACAGGCTGCTTCACCACCACGCGTGGCACTGTCAGACCCCAGCCATGGCAGCTCCAGGAGCATCTTCCAATATCACAGACACACCTAATTAATTGACAGCTATTAGATCACCAGCAGGGCCTGCCCTGACCAGCCACACCCCATGCCAAGTCACCCCCAAATCCTATAAAAGCACAGCTGAGACATCAGTCCCTGCGGGAGCTGTGTCGGAGGAGCGCTGGGGCCCACCTCAGCCCTGTGCCTGGCTCAGCCTGCAGCCCGACATCCTCAGCTCATCGCCATGGACCAGCCCAGCACGACCTTGAGCCCTGAGCTGACTTCCCAGCCTCAGCCCGGCCCCAGCTCGGCACCATGGCGCTGCTGGATCTGGGCTCCTGGTTCACCCTGGGCTCTCAGCTGGACCCGGCCACCATCTTGGGCCTGCCCTGGTGGCCCATGCAGGTACTGTGGGGGCCAGGGAAGGCGGGCAGGCCATCAGGCCGAGCATGCAGCTGGTGGGGAGCTTGGAAGGGAAGGAAGTGGTCAAGGCACCAACAGCCTTCTCCCCGTGGGTGCCTAAAGCTAAAGTGGACGGAGACATCCCTCCCTTTGGGGTCAGCTGTGTCTGAGGTGTGACCCGTGTTGGCAGAACCCCTCCCATTTCCCCAGAGGAACCCCCCGAGGTGGGGGATGCCTTGCCTCAGATACTTTCACCCCCTTCCCTGTCAAAGCAGCTTGGCTTTGGGTTGTGGGACAAATCCCTGGGGCAAATCCCAATGCGGGTTGTGGGCAGCCTGGCTGGGCTCCATGCCCCATCCCAAAGTCATCTCATTTCCCTCCAGGTGCAGGAGATGTCCCTGCCAAGCCGTGCAGGGCACCCCTGTCCCAGGGGTGTCCCCGGCCCCCTCCATGCAGTCTGGGCTCTGGGTGGGTGGTTGGGGTTTTCCCTGCATTTCTCCATGAACGTGGCCCAGCTCCAGCCCGAGGAAGCGGGTGCATGCACACGTTCTGTGTGGGCTCTGAATAACTTCAGCTGCCTCCAGGAGAAGGGGTTTGTGTTCAAGTGTTCCTAAAAAGGAGCTAATTCGAGCTGGCTCCATCCATCAGAGCCTGCCTAAAGCTGCCTCTGGAGGTGGGTGCTGGCTGATAAGGCTGAGCCCCCACGTTGTTTTTTTTTCACCATGGGACAATGATCCAGTGGTGGTGCTGCACCGCAGAAATGTGCCAGCTGTACCAGTTCTCAAATGTCACCAGTGCCACCAGAGCTGCTCCTTCTGTAGCGTGCACACCCTTGGTGCCACCCAGAGGGACCTTGTCCTCGCTGGCCGGTGCCTGTGGCCGTGATGGCTCCACCAAGAGCTGCAGATGAGGTGTGACATCGGCCTGAAGCACCTGAGCAGTGCTTGCAGACGGATGCAAACTGGGGCACCACTTGTAGGGGGTGCAAGGGCAACAGTGAGGCAGTTCCCACATCCGCTAATGGTATGTCCTGCAAAGGGGAAGGGAAAGCTAATGATGAACCCTAGAAGGTTCAGTGCTCCAAGGTGAAGTGCCCCCAGGAGTCTTCACTAAAAACTGTAGCTGCAGCCAGGAAAGCAAACTTTGCTCATGTGCCGGGCTGCAGTAGGGGGAAAGGAATTGAGAACAGCTCAGCTGGGGTTTCCCAGCAGCTGTGGGTGATGAAATTCATACGAGGAAATTAATGCAGAGGAAACTGCAACAGCTTGTGAGACTGCACGGAAGTGGGGTGGGATGCCAAGAGGCTGAAGGGGAAGGAGCACCCCCTTAGGAAGGGTGGGAAGGCCCAGGGAAATACCGGAGCAAATACATTAGCAGCAAGCACATAGCAAATAAGGGAGAAGTAATACCCAACATCTTCCAAGCTATGACCCCAGAGTTTTATTTTCTCCTTTATTGGGGTATTTTGGAGAATATCTGTTAGTAGTTGTTATTGGGATGAACTGGAAGGAGCTTTCCAGAGCTGGGTCCCTGTGGGATGCTCTTTGGACGGGCAACCTGGAGTGAGGTCTGGCAGAAGGAGCAGCAGGGGAGGGCAGGAGCGAGCGAGTGCATGTCGCAGGATGGGAGAGTGAAGGGCTGGAAGGAGAACAGCCCTGGGGCATCGCCACGCCAGCAATAACACCATGGGGCTGCGGGAAAGGCAAGCATCCCACTAAAATGTATAAATAGGTGTGTTGCATATACAAGGGATGAAGTAATGCGGGGCTGCGGCTGGTGTGCGGGGGCCTTATTTGGGCACCTTGGCAGGAGGGAGCCCGGGGCTGTGCCGCGCGAGCCATCGTGCCCACAGACATGAACTGTGGCGGGGAAAAGTTTCAGGTGAAACATGATAAGAGCTTTCAAATATGCAAAAGATGGGAAGGAGACAACGGGGCTCGGTTTGCCAGGCTCTCCTCATGCAGGGCGTGGAGTCAGCTCTGGAGAACGTGGGCTAGGTTAAAGTGCAGGAAAATTGCTGCGGCAGCAGAGCACAAAAATGGGTTGATGAGAGCAGCGACAGAATTGGTGCCATTGAGCCGGGGGATGGAGGAGGATGCTTGAGCAGGGCTTGGCCTTGGTGGGCTCAAAGGCTCCTGTTTTGCTTGTCTTCTGTCACCCCTTGGTGCCTGCCAATGGCTCAGCTGTAGCTTTGTCCTGCCCAGCAGACAGCTGATCTCTTTGCAGAGATTGCACCAGTTTATTGTTACACCTCTTTAGTTGGGTGTGTTTGGGTTTCTAAAATACCTGGGTTTAGGTGCAAAGTTTCAGGCACCTGTATCTGAAAAGGGCCAGGCTGGGGAAGTGTGGTGAGATCAGCAACCTTCCCAAAGGGACTGATTTCCCAAGTGGGGTGAATTAAAGGATGAGGGAATCAACTGGCACTAAGAGCAGAGTATGCCCCTCCACCTTTCCTTAACCTTTCAGTTTATTAATAGTTATTGGATATGATTTCAGGGTGTACATGTGGATCCACCTCAGAGGACTGGCAGCAATGCTGCAGAAGGGGCAGCTCTCTGCTGCGCGGTTCCAGACCCTCTTGCTCCCCGGGTCACTGGGCAGATGCAGAGCTCTGCCATGGGGCTTAGCATCAGCTCCTGCTCCTCCTCCTCCTCCGTGGGGATTGCTGAAAAGAGCTGCTCCTGGCCATGTGCTGGATGCGTGCACTCTGGGGTTTTCAGTGGATGCTGTTCTGAGTTTATTGACATTGAGCTTCTTGGGTAGCTTTTTATCAGCTGATCCCTGAGGCTGGGATTCAGCTCTCCTAATTATGCATCCTGAGAAAGCAGTGAGTGGGAAGTCCCTGAGCTGGGACTTCCCCAGCCCAGAACCCTGGGAAGAGCCTGTCCCAGAGCCCAGACCTGGGAAGTGCCACCTGGAAACCCCTCTCCAAGCCATGGCTCCTGCTCTGTGCTCCCCGGGCAGGGTCAGGCCCCCGGGGCCATGCGATGCCCATGCAGTGCCCAGGTTTTGCCAGCCCAGTGCAGCTCTGCAACCCTTGATGCAGCAGCCTCAGCATGCTGCTGATGGAAGCCACCAGCACCACATCCCACCCCTGGGTGCCCTGCCATGGTACCCAGCCATCCTCACCCAATATCATCTGCCTAGGACAGCGTGAGTTCCACCAGGCCATCTTGCCCCGCATTCAGCTTTTATTGTTAATCGTGCATTGCCCTACAGGGACTTAACCTTGGGGACAAGCCTGCAGGGACCATAGTCTTCCTCCCACCCCTGTGCTCCAGAGTGGGGCATCTCACCAGTTCTCCACAGTTTTTGTTTTCTTCTAACTTTTGGCATTAGCCCCAGCTTCACCAGAAGGAAGAGTCCTCAGAAGCCCATCCTGCGCTGGATCCCAGCACCTGACCCCTGAGAGACATGTGTGCAGTGGGCATTTTTGTGGTCAGCAACTGATATGTAAAAGGAAAGGTAAATCATTAACCGCAGCTGAAAAGTTGTTTTGCCCCTCTCCTGCTCCTGTAACTTGCCATGCCCGCCAAATGCTCTCACTCAAATCAACCCCATGTGGTGGGGTCTTACCTGGTCTTCTAAGAATAAACAAACAAACAAACAAAAACACAAACCTGGAGAAAGATACTCTTAGATCTGAATGGTTTTCCTCTTAAACTTCTTAAATAGCAACAGCTGTGTGCAACTACAAAAAGAGTTGCTGACATGACTGCCTGAAATCAGAGGGTGCTTGGTGCCATGTTCCCCCAGCTTCCGTGTTTTCGCAATTCTTAATTTCCCGGTAACTTTTCTGAGGCTGCAACCAAAGGCATGGCATGTACCCTGTGTACCCCTGTTATCTGGTGTAGTTTGGCACTACTACAATTTGGCGTGCTGTTTCTGATATATCACAGCAAACCACCTAGTTCTTCCTGAGATGACTTCATATATTTCTTCCCTGTGGGATGAAGGTTTCTGAGTCATGGGCTTGCTTTGCCTTCATCGGGGTCCTGCCATCTCTCCGGGTGCTGCTGGGGCCTTGGAAAGTCAGCGCTGAGCTTTTGCTTTGAGCGTGAGCTGGTCCTTGGCTTCAAGGTTGTTGCTTATCTCTCCGATGCAAAAAAAGGCTCGTGCCTCAGACCTTGGGTTTGTCCCAACTATTTCAGATGATGTAATGAGAGTTTCTGCCCCTCCCTGCAAACTTGCCTAGCACAAACAGCACCGTGATTCTCGGATGTCTTGAGGTCAGAACACAGAACTGAACACTGCGGAACGCCTTGGCCTGACGCGACCCAGTGTCCTCAGCTCGTTCAGTGCTGTGGGCTCCGTCTTCAGCTGCAAACAACGCTCCACACCAGTTCTGCCAATCCCATGACCCATGCCAAGGCCTTATGGGTTGCATGCTTATGCCAAGGATCCATCATCTCCACCTCTGAATGCTGATCCTGATGCATCCATGGTTTTGGCTTTGGTGATCCATTGGTGAAATGCTCTGAAGTCTCTAGATTAGACGGGATGGATAATGTTCAATTCTTTGGATCCAGTTCAACAAAAATTGTTTTTTCATCTCCTTGCACCTGGTGGGCAGAAGATCTGCTTCGTGCAGTGCTGATTCATCTTAGTTCTTCTCATTTGAGGAGGATCCAGTGACCTGCTTGGACAAGCTCACCTGGGAGTTATAAATACATCCTTGGGTAATCATACTCGCATGATAAGCTAATGGGTAGTGATGATTGCCAATAAGGAGAGGATTTGTCCCTACAGGTCGAGACCCCGATTTCTGGGGCTCGTTTTGAGGTTGGGTTATTACTCACGTTCCTACAGCTGGGTGCTGGGCAGTGCTGGTGAGATGGTGCACGAGAGGTGCAGGATGTGGAACCTCACTGAGAAACCTCCGGGTGATTAACACAAAGTGATGCCACTGGTGACAGAACTGGGGACAACTTCTGGACAGGCTACATTCCTGGCCACTGGGAGCTGCCCATTACCTGCACCAAGATAAACACAGCTCATGGTGGGACAGGACTGGAAGAAACTACATCGATCTGCCTCTCTGCGTGGGGATGGCCCTGGCTGAAACAAGAGGGATTAACTGTACCACCAAATGTTTGATTTGGGCTTTTGACATCCACCATTCAGCCAATGCCCAGGTGCATTTGGTGCCTGGTTTGGGCAGCTGCCTGCACCATGTTGCCCTCTGAGCTGAGTCAAGCAGGCCTGAAGCCCATGTCCCGGCGGCGGGAGGATTCCTTACTAATCCCCAGCCTGACTCATTCGCGTGCGGGGACCAGGGCGGGTCCAAGGGCTCAGGCACCACAGGGCAAAGCAGCAACAACCCCACATGAAAAATACTCTTATCGCGTGCTTCTTCTAAGCCACTTGCATGATTTAGGTGCTTCCTGATGATTTTGCAGGGATTTGCACCAGCCGTGGGAGGTAGATGCTTGGCAGGGCTCCCCTGAGACACATTTAGCCATCAGGGGAAGGAAGACCCATTTCACCCCACTCTGACCAGCGTCCATGAGAGGTAATGGCTAAAGAGGCTGCTTGAATGGATTGCTTACCTCTTAGGAGTTGTCCTCCTGTGAACTGACAATGATTAGGTGAATGTGGAAGCAGCAATTTCTGTTTCCCAACCCTCTGTTCTTTGTCTTATAGGAGAAAAATGACCACCAAAAGCCATCAAAGTCTGTCTTTATGCCCCAGTTGTGTCTCAGGTTTAAACACGCTCCTGGGCAGTGTAAGTGACTGCACTCAGGAAGGCATTTTGCAAGTGTCTTGAGGCAAGTCACTGGCTCTGGCATTTGGTTTAAATGGTGTTAGGGTTGATGGCAAAAGCCACAGGTGGTGTTGCCTCATGGAGCTCCTGACACACCTCCTGCACCTGGCTGGCACAGAGACCTGGGAATGGGGCTCCAAAGGTTGGCGTCTCTGCCTTGGTAGCTAATTTTTTTTTTTCTTTCTGAGACCTGGTTTCCACTGGGATCATCCCCATGGGAGTGTTCACATCACCGCAGCAGCAACATGATGGTGCTTTACAAGGCAGAAGTTGGATGCCTTGCAACTTAAAGCCAACCACCATTTTGTTCCTCCAAGAAGGATCAAGCAGGCTATGCTATACAGCCCAAAACAGTTTTAAAGTGAATTTGTGCCCTTTAGACATGCTTCTTCGTGGTGACTACGGGCTACCTCCTGAGAAGACCTCACAGAGATCAAGTTATATTGGGTTTTACATTGGCTATCCCGTAGCTGATTGCCAAAGACATTTTGCAGGAGTCCACTTTTCATCCCCACCTGCCCTGGCAGATATGAGCATGTGAAGTACCCCACGACAACAAACATACATGAAGTTAGCAGCTAAATCTTCTAACTTCATGACAAAGATCCCATGGAGAGCTGTGGAGACCTCTCCAGCAGGTCTGTGGGCACCCAGCCCTTTCAGGCTATGTTTAGTCATCATAAGGCACAAAGAATTTGAACACGAGTGTTATTTTTTCCTTTTCTGGGCATATCTGGGATTGAGCTTGCCAGAGCAAGTGCTGAGGTGCTCATCTTCTGGGGCATAGTGCTGAGATTGCACAGGTTCATAACAGAAACTGGGGTCAAATGCATCCCTCCAGCCATGCTGGCGGATGGGTTGGGAAGGAAGCTGAGTTTACCTGTCCTCAGACTCCTTTTCTGTACTTTATAGCAGATTTGTGGATTTTAATGAAGGCTGTGCTCTCAAAAGCACCGAAATGTCTTGAGGCGAAGCCTTGATAGACAGCTGTAACACAGAGGAGCAGAACTGGGAAGGAGAAAATTTGGAGCATGCTCTCAGCCTTCTGTTAGCAGCGCGTGCCCGTGGGCAGGTACGGGGTGCTGGGGGCAGACATTCCTGGGCGGTTTGTGAGTCAGCCGAGCTCCTCCCATGACAACTTCACTCATCAAAGTTGGTATTTATAGCACGGGTAGGAGTAGGGAGAGAAATCAAAGAACAGCTCCCCATAAAAACGCATAAATCACTCCAAGAGTTCAGCTCTGGGGTTCTGCATTATTTGCGTTAACGAGAACGAATAAAAGCGCTGTTGTTATTAGTAATATTTCTCAATATTATTTCATTGGTCTGCTTTTTCAATTAAACAATCTTTAAGCAGAGAGAGATTTCCATACAATTCTCCCAGCTTTCTGAGCTACCCTGACAGGCTGCTATGGACATGCTGCCTTACACGGGAGAAAATATTTTCTCCAGCACATATCTGATGAAAAACAATTCAGAAAACCTGCCTAGGCCGATGCTTGCTGTCCGAGCTGTCGGAAGACCTCCAGGCCTTCCAACAAAGCGAAGCAGGAAAGCCCGGAAGGTGCTGTACCCAGCCCGGGTGAGAAAATATTTGCCACGCCCGGAGAAAGACCTAGTCAAACGTTGGCTGTTCTTCTTTGTTGGCATCGTCCTCATGCAGGTCCTAACCGAGGAGCCTGAGCAAGAGAGACTGGCTGGGGGAAAAGGTCCTGGGCAGCCGCCGCTCTGCGCACCAGCAGCACCGCCAGCTGCACGGCTCGGGGCAGCAGCAAACAGCTCCAGAGAAGACAGAGCTGTTTCAGAGGCCCTGGCAATCACTTTCTCATCGGCTTACAAGCACCAGCCTCTCATGCAGACCACAGCAGATGTGCCACAACAAGCCAGGAGACAGCCGCACGCCTTCTGCAGGCAATGCTTGACTGGTTTCTCCCGTGCAGAGCACTGAGCTGTGTGCGAGAAGCTGTCCTGCTCCTGCTCTTGGACACCGGCTGCTGGAGCACCACCAGCAGCATGGGTTCCCTTGTGAACTTCTGCACCCCTCAAAGGGACACGAGGACTCTGGATGGTGACACGGGACCAGCAGTAACCAGAGGAGGCATCGAAGAAAGCCTGGGGCTGCAGCAAGAGCCATGCAGTTTTTAATGCTGATCCATTTGTGACTGCAATTATGGACGGGATTTCCACAAGCTGTAACAAAGGCTGCAGGCATTACATTTGTATGCCTGCATCGGGTTTGTACTGTGCTAACCTTTTTGTGACTGTTGTATAACTTCCTTCAGTGCCTCTGTTTGCATGTTGTAATGTGGTGTCAGCTCTCACGTATTAGAAGAAACCTAAGAGAGTGTAAAAATCCTGTGTGATTTTCTCCCTCTGTAATGCTGTAGAATTAAAACTGTTAAGATCAGACTTTCACAACGTGTCAACTAAAACTTTAAAATTTAGAGTTGTCTCCTTGCTGCACCCTCAAATCTGCTGACCATCCTGGGGAAATAAAACTGCCAAACCAGCAAGAACAGTGGGGTCAGCACCACAGCAGGGCTTGGGAGCCGACTTGCTGGTGCCCAGCACCAGGAGAGGGTTCACAGACCCAGGTGACAATGAGAACCACAGCACTGGGGTGAGATATTATCTTGGGAAAAAAATGGAAGATCCCTAAAGGAAACCATGGGAGCGGCTGGGAAAGAGGGCTGCTCAAGGGGGAGGATGATCCAGAAACCATCAGGTCTCTTCTAGCCAACACTTCCACCATGTGTTTATCAAAGGGTTTCTTGGAATTTAGCAGTGCTTTGTAGTTCTGAGTGAAGGAGGGGGTTAGTGACTGGTCCAAGGCAGCATGACCCCAGATTTTTCTGAACAGAGTAGATGTGATTGCATCTGGGGTCCGCATAGTGAGGTGCAGCTCAGAGGGGAGCTGCTGCTTCCCAGACACAGACAGGCTCCTTGTGTTAGGAATGAAGAAATTCCAGGCTCAGGACCTGCTTGACCTTGTCTGGCCATAGGCTTGTAGCAAAGAGACACTCATATCTCCTTGCTGGAAACAAAGAGCCCAGGACTTTCAGTGGAAGCTGTATGTATCCTGGGTTGTTTTATCACTCATTCCCTGAGGCTGGGATTGAGCTCCTCTAATTATGCATCTCAAAGAAGTCTGCATAAGTCACGGTTGGGATTTCCCCAGCCCAGCACCCTGAGAAGAGTCTGCCCCGGAGCCCAGACCTGGGAAATGCCACCTGGAAACCCTTCCCCAAGCCATGGCCCACGCTCCAGCCATGTGTATCTTGTGTGGCAGGGCTCGCCCCATGAGGGTCAGTCCATAAGACCACGCTCTGGTTTTGTAGCCCCAGCCTTGCCCTTCAGACCTCCACCCCAACCTCTCACTCTGCAGGGCAACTTCCAAGTTTTGCTGATCTACTCTGAGCTGCGTCTAGACAGACTTCCAAAATCTCCAGGCATGGAGATCCCACCACCTCCTTGGCCAACCTCACCCCATCACCTGGAGCTTAATTCAGATCATTTCCATGACAGCCAGCTGGTGTGACTCACTTGTCTCAGAAAGCAGGTCTTTTCATGGAAATAGCAATTAGTTCCTCTGGTCCTGATAAGAGCAGAACTCAAATGTTTTGTAATGACCTAGAGCAGCCGCACGTGACCCATGAATGGAAGGAAGCTGGATTGCACATGCAGTGATTGCAGAAGAGGTGTGGAAAAGCCAAGAACAGCACTGCAGGCCAGAACACAGAACTGTAGGGTGCTGCAGCAAATGGCAATTACAAAGAGACCTGCTTATCTCAAAAAAAAAAAAAAAAAAAAAAAAAAAAAAAAAAAAAACTGAAAAAGCTAAATCACCAACAGAACTTAGCTTAATTTCAAATAAAAAATAATTATAAAAAAGAGCAATCAGTCAGTGTGCAGCCAGGGAACTGTCTGGAGGAAGGAGCTGCTGGGACATGATGTCTGTGAGCGGTGGTCCAGGATCAGTCCTGCAGAGGGGCTCCACATCCCTTGGGAGGTGGTGGGGAAGACGGGGAGATCACGGGGAATGACAAAATGTGGAGTTTTGTAAACTCATGACATAGTAAAGGCTGTTGAAAATGTAAATGTCGTTCAGCAATGGCGGGCGGGTTGAACTCTTCCCGAGCTGACTGCAAATTTAGTGAGCGAGGACTTTCCTGCAGCGCATCCCAAAGGCATCACGAGAGGGCAGCAGAGACAGAATCTGAGCAGGACCCGCACGAGTGGCCTGTGGTGTTTTAGACACCCGAATATGAAACTGCAATGCTGCATCTGCAAGAAATGCTGAAGATGCTATCACTGCCTTGCTGAGAGCTGATTCGGTGGGAAAGCAGAATCTGTCAAAACAAATGAGTGTGCTGGGATGTAAACCAGCAAAGTGAATACAGAGAGCCCTTAAATATAAAAAAAAAAGCACTGCAATTTCACTCCCAGCCCCGTGCAGGGGTCACGGCTCCTGGGGGCTGCCTTTTCTGCAGGGCAGCCCCCTGCACCCCAGCTCTGTCACCCTGGAGGTCTCCACCGCGCCCTGAAGTCTCTCAGCCTGTGTTGTGCTCCATCCCTTCCCGCAGCTCCCAGTTCCCCGCTCTGCCCCCTCCAGAGCCTTCCCAATCCACACAACATCCCCAGCCCCTCTATCCTTGAACCTCCCCTTCCTCCAACATCTCTCCTTATCCAAGGCTCTTTGGGCCACCTCAGCTCCCTTCCTGCTGCCCTGGAGCCCCCCAGTCCCACTGGCACAGGGACCTTTGCTCCAGCACATGTCCATGCTGGTAAAATCTCTTGCCCTTTAAAGCAAACAGCAGCCAGATGTGTATTGAGGGCAGTCTCTGGGCATTCCTGCCCTGTGCTGTGCCTGGGAATGTCCCTGGGGAGAGCAATGGATGTGCTATCCCAGCTCAGTCTGACATTACACATAATAAGGCTCCTGTGCCCAGCAGTGTCCCCAGGTGCTGTTTAATTAGTACTATGGATACATCCTTCAGGACCAGACACTCCAAAAGGGCTTTGCCTGCCCTGTGTCCCTGATCCTACAACACCCCTGTGACCCCCAGTCCACAAGGCCATCCCAGAGTGGGCACAGTGGCTCATCCCACAGTGACTCAATATTTTTTTTTTCTGATGGACACACAAACAGATTGTTCGCAGCCTTGCTAGTGGGGACCCAGTCTCCAGCACCGTAACAGAGAGATCTGCGTCAGGCTTTCGTCTGCCCAAGGCAGGAGCTGCTCTCCTCCCTGGGCGCGAGGGGCAGCAATGCCGCTCGGTGCGGAGGCGTGCCATGGGAACTGTAAACACAGCTGCTTTCATTAGACACATCATTCACCCGCTGGCTCCCTCTAATCCCGCCTGTCACACTGGTGGTGTCTCAGGAGCGTAATGGAGAAAATATTAAAATGAGTTTTTGTAGCTGGGTTGCCTGGCCTCACCGTGATCCTACGCACTGCGTTGCACAGCTGGATGTCCTAGAAAAGGGGAGCCTGAAAAGATTACTGCAAGTACAACTGGAGAAGACAAAAGTGGAGGAAAATGATGTGGAATCAATAAACAAATGAAGGACCTAGTAAAACCACACCCGAGCCCATGCCTCTCATTGCTTCAGTGTTAAAGAGACATTCTACAGCTAATAGCCACGAAATCGAAAATGGGGTGAAGTTGGGTTTGCTGTTCACTCAGAAAAAAAAATAAAAAAAATTAAGAGTGAAAATCATTTCCAGGAGACCAAGAACACCAGGTGATGAGGACCATGGGGTTACCCTAGTGTGGTGTCTCCTCTTCCAGCCTGGCTGAAGGAGTGTGCTGGGGGTGGTGGGGGACATGCTGGCACCAGGGCAATGATGGGAGCCCTTGGGGACACAGCAGTGACCAGGGGTAGTGTGGGGTGTGAAGTGGTAACCCGGGGACATGGCAGGGCCCTGAGGTACAGGGGTGACCCAGCAGTGCCATGGGATACACGAGGCAACTTGGGGCATGGCAGGCGTGTGAGGTGCACCGGGGATACACAGCTAGACCCTGAGGTGCGAGGGGTCAGCAGGGAACACTGTGGGGCCCTGAGGCGTGTGACAGGGACATGGCACACCCTGAGGCACACGAGGGACACAGGGCTCAGCCCTGAGGTGCCCTGAGACATATGGGGGACATGGGGCTTAGCACTGAGGAGAGCTGAGGGACATAGGGACATGGTGTTCAGCCCTGAGGTGCACTGAGGGACATGGGTTCAGCCCTGAGGTGTGCTGAGGGCCATGGGGACACGGTGCTCATCTCTGAGGTGCACTGAAGGACATGGGTTCAGCCCTGAGGTGCACTGAGGGACACAGGGCTCAGCCCTGAGGTGGGATGAAGGACATGGGGACACGGTGCTCAGCTCTGAGGTGTGCTGAGGGCCATGGGGACACAGAGCTCAGCCCTGAGGTGTGCTGAGGGACACAGGGCTCAGCCCTGAGGTGCACTGAGGGACATGGGGACATGTGCTCAGCTGTGAGGTGTGCTGAGGGAGATGGGTTCAGCCCTGAGGTGTGCTGAGGGACATGGGGACACGGTGCTCAGCCCTGAGGTGCATTAAGTCACACGAGGCTCAGCCCTGAGGCACACAGCAGCGCCCCGCGGCAGGCACAGGCACACGGCTCAGCCCTGCCTCATCGAGGCCCCGAGGCACAGCGCTCCCGGGAGCCCCGCTCCGCGCCCCAGCAGCGGCCGCTCCCCCCCCGCTCCCTCCCTCAGCGCCGCGGCCCCGGCAGCCCCCCTCCGCCCCGGGCTGTCGCTTTAAGAGCGGCGAAGCCGCGGCCGCCCCCGCCCTCGCCCTCCCGGCGGCCGAAAGGGGCCGGGACGCAGCGCGGCCGCCCGCAGCCGCCGGCCGGGCCCTCAGGTAAGCGGCAGCGCCCGGCCCCGCGCCGCCACCAGCGGGGGAGGCGCTGCCCGGGGCGGCTCCGCTCCGCCCCCCCCCGCCGGCGGCTCCGCGGCGCTCGGTGCGGGGCCCGGGGCGGGGAGCGGTGGCCGAGCCGGGGGCTCTCGGTGCTCGCCGTAGGCCCCGCTGCGCCCTCCCGGGGCCGGCGGCGGCTGCTGGCGGCCGGGCCGGGCTCCGGGGCACGGCCGGGGTCCCTCGGAGCCCCTCGGAGCGGCCCCGGGGCCTCGGTCGCCTCCCGCCCCCGGAGCCGCGTTACCCGCGGGGCTGAGGGGGGGCACGCACGGGGCTGGCTGCCTGTGCTCCTCGGGGGTCTTGTGGGGTTTTGCCCCTTTCTGAAAGCATTCCTTTTTTATTTTTCCTTTTTGAGTAGGGTTCTGTGAGAAAACACCGCTTTTAAACTTTAGTCTGGGCTTTTTGTCTGGTTGCCGCTCGGTGTTCGGGTTTTTGGGGAGCTCGGTGCGTTCCCCTCCTCCTTTCTGCTCCTGGCCCCTGGCGTGGTTTTGTGTCTCGGGCTTCCCGGGGGGGCAGATTTG
Organism: Anas acuta; assembly: GCF_963932015.1. Lineage (NCBI taxonomy): Eukaryota > Metazoa > Chordata > Aves > Anseriformes > Anatidae > Anas > Anas acuta. Next base: position 2,119,751 of record NC_088998.1, read on the forward strand.
GGAGGTAGGGGCAAAGATAAAATACAGGAGTGTGACCCTGTGTTTTGTCGGCTCCTCTGGTGGAGTTTTTAAGCGCAAAAGGGAAGAGGAAAGAAAAGAAAAAGTGATAAAGTGGAACTCTGTGTGCCTGGCTTTGTTGGGGCAGAAAGGGGAAAAATGTTACAAGGGAACGGCACCGAGACTCCTGTCTCACTGCTTTTTGTGCTCGGAGATTGAAGGATAACTCAGCGCTTTGATAACTCAACACTTTGGTCTCAAATGCTGGGCTCTTGTCTTTAATGGACCCCTTTGGAAAAAGAAAAAAAAAACACAAAACACAAAAAACATTGTGAGAAGCGTAGCAGTGGTTCCCTGTAGGAGCCAGAAGCAGCGGTGTGCGGGCAGGGCCCCGCTCCCCTCCACCGGCCCCTGGCCCCATTAGGGTGCTGCTGCCCGGCCGGCCGAGTGCCCCCAGCTGTGGGGGTGAATGAGGAGCTCCCCGGGAATCGGCTGCGGTGCCGCTCATGGCTTGTTCTGCCCGTGGGTCCTGGCCTCTGGTGTCTAATCGAGGAAAGCAATTGCATTTTGATGAGACCTAATTCCATTAGCCAGGTGTGTGCTTGTCCCCCGGGAGATGGCAGGGTGTGTGAGCTTTCTGCTGCTAGCGAGCGCTCTGTGGCCTTCCGATGGCTGCAGTCAGATCTGTCTGATGGCTGCAGTCAGATCGCTGCCCTGTCCTCAGCTTCCAGGAGCCGTCCATGTGAGACCCTGAGGCTCGGTTTCCTTTTCCTGCCCTGGGAATTGCCCAGGTGGCCTCCTCCTCCTCCCCTGGCATGGGCTCCGTGCCTTTCCCAGGAGCGTTCTTTTTTCTCATTCACCTCGCTGTCCAAGAAGACTTCTTATTTTATTTTTTATTTTTTGGCACGTCTTCCCTGAGTTTGGTTTGTACACAGTGACAGCCCTGGCCGTGGAGAGGCTGTGAGCACAGGTCTGTGGTGAGGGAGGGAGAGCCAAGAACAAGATCTGGGTGTCACTGAAAGCTGTCAGCTTGTGACGGAGGAGGATGTTCAAAGCCCGCGGCTGTCAGCTGGGGCTTGGGGCAGTTCCATGGGTGGAACCGGGTGGAGATAGGATCCTCCAGCCCTGCACCGCCACTGCGGAGATGGTGGCAAAAAGTTGCTTTTTTTTTCTCCAAATACCCTGGAGCTGCCTCAGCTGGAGCAGAGGTGTGACAGGACCTGGCCGGGGTGATTTTTCTGTAGCGGTGCTGCTTGCTGCTGCAGCTCCGTGCTGCCTGATGCAGTTGCTGTTGCTGCAGGTGTCCTCGAGTAACTTCAAAGTGGTTGAAATGCCCAAGAATTGGGGTCTTGGAGCACTCTGCTTGTTCCATGTTCCTTGCGAGATGGCTCTTTGCTGGCGAGTTTGCCTGCAGTGGGGGCCCTGGTGGGATCAAGGATGTCCTGTATGAGCGCTTTCGAGTGGGTGACCGGGGCAGGGAGTGACACATCCAGGTGCTGTGCTCTCCCTGTGGATGCTCTTGGCTGGCCTGAGACCATCCAAAGAAGTTACAGGCATGGGAGAGGCTTGGGCATCCAGCACGGGGGAGGAATTGAGAGAGGCAGATCTCACGTGGAGCCAGCACGGGGTGGCTGCCTCTGCCAGGCATGCCCTGGCTGGATGGGCTCAAGGCAGGTTCTCTGTGGGCCCAGGGGTGGGGCTTGCTGCTTGGTTCCCTTATTCCCTAAATGTTCTGCCATCCCCTTGGGCTGTTTGTCTCTGCTGGTGTTTGCCAAACACCGCCTGCACTGCTCTTACACCGCAGCTGCTTTTGTAGGTTCCCAGGTACTGCACAGTTGTTCTTACTGTGTGTGTTTTAGTGGCTATAAGCTGATTTTTAAGAAGGAGTTGGAACTTGAGCCAGAAAGCCTCCTTCTTTTCCTCCATGATTTGGTTGAGAAGCTGCACTATGGGGTGCAGCAGCTGAGCCCGGTGGTGTTGCTCCCCCTCCCGCCTTACTACAAGTGCTTGCCCAGGGACCCGGGGCAGTGCTCCACTGCTGGGCTTTGCTTTTAGTAGTTGACATACGTTTGGGGGTGTCTGCTCTTAATCTTACAAAATTAGGAACTTGGAGACTTTTTTTTTTTTTTCCCACAGCGCTTTGTATAGCCTGAATGTTTGCAGTCAAGCAGAGCTAAAGGCCTTTTTTTTTTTTTTTTTCTTAAAGAACCAGTTTCTTTAGGGCAGCGTTTCAAATTAGCGTGAGGCTGAGTCGCGTTTGGAGCTAGAAGGTGCCGTTGTTGACCAGGATAGCTGCACCGTGCCTGTCACCCCGTCCTGTACACAACAAAGCCCCTCGCAGTGACTCTCATTGTTCATGGAGGGGCTGAGTTGCCATCCCTGGAGGTGTTTAGAAGTCCTGTAGCCATGGGGCCTGGGGCCATGGCTTAGTGGTGGGCAGCAGGGCTGGGTTACTGGCTGGACTGGATGATCTCAGCGGTCTTTTCCACCCTAAAATACTCTGACTTCATGAACCAGTGGTCGTGCCAGAGCTGATCTTTTTAGAGCTTAGCGAGTGGCTTTAGTGAGGAGACAAATTGAGGGAGATCCCAGTGTGGTGAACTTGATCCTCTGCTCTTGTGGTGATTAATGCATTTTACCTTTCCATTCTGATTTTTGCTTCCTTCGGCTTGTTTCATAACAGTTACTTTTGCAAATTGAACTGAAAATAGGCGCTGGAAGTGGTGAATAATCACTTCCCTTGGAATAATCCCGGGCTGGGAAGAGCCAAGGATTCAGTCCTCATGATCTCTTGTTAGAAACAGGCAAACTTTTTTTTTTTTTCTCCTTCCTGTATGCTGTGTAGAACATTGAACAGCGATTTCTATCCAAGAACTTCAAGGAAAGAATTTCCAAGTACTTGAATGACCGGCTGGGGGCAGGTAGGAAAGGGCTGCCTGGGTGTCGGGGCCGAGAGCAGGGCAGGGTGTGAGCTTCCATGGAAAGAAGTGAAAAGCAAGGAGGTCTGAAAAGCTTTTCATCTGAAAGCTCAGGGGCTGCAGCTCTGCATGTGCAGGCACGAGAGCGGTGCTGCCTGTTCTGCCACCACCACCTTGTTCCATCCTCAAGGAACAAGGCACGGCTGGCCCCATAAAGACGGGCGGATAGGGGAGTCTGGGAAGCTGCTGCTGCGCTGCTTTCTTGCTCTTTGCTCTGTTTGTGCTTCCCCAAGGCTTTCACCAGGAAGGAAAGTGTGTGTCCCTGTGGGGATGTAGCACAGGGCGGAGCGTAGGGCTTGGGGATGCTCCTGGAGCTTCACTGCAAGCCTGGGGAACGTTCCTCTGCATCACTTGAATCAGCTTCAGAGTAAAGGTGGCTCTCTGGGAGCCTGTTCCCTTCTTTTCGGAGCTCCTGCTCTGCTGGTGGCTCCTCTCCATGGGAGCGCCTGGGATCTGTGAGCTGGCTGTGGGGAAGTGCTGATACACGTCCAGAATCCAGGAGTGAAGAAAATGCTGTCTTATATCCAGGTTACTGCTCTCACCTCTTTAATGGATTCCTCGTCCGGATGGTGCTCAACTTGCAGCTCAGAGCTTTTTCTTACACTCTTAAGTGCCTGCTTAACGTGAAGGAGTTTGCACAGAGACGTGAGTGCTCGCAGGCTGCGGAGGTTCAAAACGTGATGCTGCAGCGCGGTGCTGGCAAACCCTCCCGGTGTCTGGAGCTGTGTGGGAGGAGAGATGGCTTCTGGGCTGTGTGACCCCAATGGGGAGAAGAGCAGCTGGGGTTTAACAAACTGGTTAAAAACCGTATAGGCCCCCAAATTCTCAGGAGACATCTCTGCTTTCCTAGAAGCTTCCTTTAACAAGCTGATTTCTCAGGCTGATTGCTTGCAGATGAGCTCATGCTGTGTATTTTGTAGGGAAAGAATCTGAGCTTGGGCTGGGGAGCCAGGGAGCTTTAACACGCCAGTCACATGCCCAGTGGCCTCATGGCACACACAAAACACTAGAGGCAGTGAAAGGAGCCGTCTTCAGGACGGCTTTGTGCTCCAAAAAGAGCTTTCTGAATACGAAGCATGCCAGGGGATGCTCCTGAGCGCTGGGTCCTGTTGCTTGGACAGCAGCAGGAGAGCGAGGAAGTATTTCATCTGTCCTCAGCTCTGTTTCTCTCTTTAGTGTGTGTGGCGCTGGGCTAAGCCCAAGCGAGGGAAAGCTCTCATCTGCCTTAATTCCACGGCCCTCTTTCTGCTGGCGTCAGCAGAGGAATTTGTGTAGGATTGATGATATTTTTTGCTCTTAATGCATCAGAATTTAGTGAGCAGCGAAGCCTTAATGCTAGCGTTGTGCTGTGGGGGATCCCGCAGACCTCCGGGCCCTCTCCAAAGGGATGTTTTCCACCTCTCTCGATAGCAGCCGGGCTGAAGGTGTCCTTACAGGGAAGGCCTGTGCTTCCAGATCCATCCCGGGCATGGTTTGAGGATGTTGAGAGTTACACAGAGCTTTTGTTGGGTGGTGGTGGGTGGGTGCTCCCAGCAAGTAGAATGAGCTGAGTTTGTTGCCAGTAGCTTTATGCACAACCTGTTCTCACAGGCCAGGTGGGAAGGTAACCCTTCTGATCCAGGCCCTCTTTGTGCCTGGAGTGATTCCCTCTTCCAAGTCCAGGAAGTATCACACAAAACTGCTCGATTTGGGGGGAGTTTCACTGGTACTGATTATGGAAATGGGAGCTGAGGAGCCCCTTGTTTCCAGTCTCTTAAAAAAAAAAAAAAATAAAGTCAGACTAGGCAGGGATAACTTCAAGTCAAAACCTGAAATCTGACGGTGTTTTATGTAACTTGAAGGCAGGCACGTAGAAAGCAAGATGCACTAAACCAGCTGACACTGCACGGCGCTGTTCTGTGGGTCCCCTCTGTGAGCTTTTGCTGAAACAAGTGGGAGAAAGTCGGCCCTCCAGGTGGGTGCAGACGTGGTGGCACTGCTCTCCTGTCACTTCTGCACGTCTGCTCCCCCGGAGCACTACAGACATTGTCCCCAGGGCCTACCTGCACACGGATATTTCATAGAGCTGCTTAGGGTTCTCGTGAGCCTGTAGTACAATGCAAGTTAAAATATCCACTTTGTGTCATTGTGTTTTATTTTCTAGATAAAATTGTTGTGAACATGACTTGTTTCAGTTCCATTTCCTTACGTACTGCCTAATAATCCCAGGATCATACATTTTTTCCTTCTAACGAAGACGACTGGTAAAGCACTTGTTGCTCTGGCTGATTGCACTGAGGTTGTTTATTTTTCAGAGCAGCTCGACCGTGTCTTCCTTCACGCTGCTGCTGGATGGGATCCTGCTGGCCTGGTGGCGGGCTGGCTGCCCACCTGGAGACCCTGCACACGTGTGGGAGGTGAGGGTCTGTACCTGGGAAGTGCTGCCCAAGCCTTGGTTTGCCCGTGGAGCATTAAAACGCCCGCCCGCTCAGATCTGGTGCTCGCAGAACGCGTGAGCGAGGAATTAACTGGGTGGAGTTGTCCCAAAATCTGGGTTTGGGGCCTGTCTGCTCCTAAGGCAGCAGCAGCTCTCTGGGTGTTTGCTTGGACGGGCTCCCAGCGTGGATGATGCTCTCCTGACCTGGTTTGACTTTTCCTTCGTGATGCCTGGGTACCGAGCCCAAAGCTGCCTGCAGAGCTGCGGGGTCGGGAGAGCCCGACACGAGGTGGCAGGAGGTGGTGGCTTTGGATGTGCCACGGGGATGGAGGAGAGGGCGAGAGGAGGGAGGGACAAAGCAAACAGTCGTGCTTCTTCCCGAGGATTGTCGTACGCCCTGAGCCTGCCAGCTGCGATTTGGGAGCCAGGAGAAGAGGGCGGGGTATTCTCTTCCAACCAGATGAATTTATGCAGCGCAAATGAAAAGCGAGTTTCTGCGGGAATAGCATTTAAGGTGTAAAAACGTCCCACCCATCAGGAACGGGGAGCTGCTGAGGGGTGAGCAGAGGCAGAGCTGCAGAGCACGCTGTCTTTTCAGACTCTTTTTCCTTGAAGGATGAGAATCTGGGCACGTTCTGCTGCGCGTTTCGTTTGGTGCTGGTCTCGGTCACTCGTGCTGTGTTCTTGCTGAGAGCTAACGCTAGCCAAGCTTCAGGTTTCATCACCCACCCGTAGTGCTGTTATGTTATTTCACTTGTGCTCGTTTGTTTCTGCCTGTCAAAGCACACTGATGGCAGAAATAGCTGGGGTACTAGGATGAAAATGTCAGCCTGTGGTGGGTGCCTTTCCCTGCGCTCAGGGCAGTCCCACCTTCGTGCTGGGGAAGGCGATTGGCCAGGAAGGTTTTTTTGTTTGTTTGTAAAGGAGCTGAGCTGGGGGTGCCTGTGAGCACAGGCGTGTTGGGAGCTGTGATATTGTTGGGGCTGAGGCGTGTGACCCAGCAGGTGAGAACAGATCTCAGGCTTGCAGAGCCAGCCTCGCGGTGAGCTTCCTCGCTGCCCTCCCACGGGGGTCCCAGCGCTGTGAATTCATCCCGTGCGCGTTGTTTTTTGGTGGGGTGTTTTGCGTTGGTCTGGATTGTGATGGATACTACTCAAGTAACCCCAGTCCACAAAGTGTCGTCCCGAGGGCTGAGCCCCCTGCCTTTAGCAGTGGCTCGGGCTCCAGTGTGGCATTTTTGGCCTCCTCCCAGCACTGGAAGGACACGGAATAGCAGCAGTGCCTCAGAGACCTCCCCAGAGCACGGACTTAGTGGGAAATCACTTTGCTAAGTTGCTGCAAACTTCTTGAGCGCTCATGGCTGCCTCGCTTTTAGCTTGTGTTTGTGAAGTCTTGCGAGCTCTTGCACTTGAATACGCAGCTGAAGTTAAATGCCAGAAAGAAATCTCTTATGGCGGGTGCTAATTAGTGCTGGGCCAGGCTAACGCAGTGTGCTGACCCCGTCTGAGACCTGCGCAGCGCATCGAGGCACGGGCACTGGTACTGCAGGATCCCTGCCAGGACATGGTCAGCCCGGATTGTGTCAATGCCGACATCTTCGTTAAGCGGGCCTTTAATTGAATCTAGAGAGATCTCTCTGGAGAAACTCGATGCGAGTCTTTCATAAAGCTGCTGGCAGTAATTCCTCTGCCTCTTCACCGCCGCTATCACAGAGCCGTGGAAATGCTGGTTGGAGAGGACATCTGGAGGCCTTCAGCCTGACCTCCCGCTCGAGGTGGGACCGTCTCCAGCGTGTGATTGACTCAGCCGTGGCTTTGTCTGGCCAAGTCTTGGAGACGCACGGGGATGGAGCTGGGTACTACACGGCTCAGCTTTTATTTGCTTTAGCTCCGGAGCCGTACCTACTGAACCGCCCTGCCGCGTGGGTTATGCGTTTAGCTTTGAATTACCTCATCCTGCAGGTTTCAGAGCCTTGAAGCGAACTGTTGGGAAATGTCCCAGCAGGGCTCTCAGCACGGCGTGTAATGAACCTGAATCCTTCTGCCTTTTCCGTGCTAGTATGGGAAATGTGAGCCCATCCTCGTGCTGCTTCCACAGAGAAGCAGCCAGGGCCCTGTGTGCGGTGGTTTTCTCATGTTTGCACAGGCTCCTACAGGTGAGGCAGCACGTGCAGGATGTGTCCCATTGTTGACAGGAGCAGAAGGGTGCTCGCCCCTCAGCACCAGAGGGGTGCTGGGCTCGTAGGAGGCGCGGGCTGAGCGTGGGGCACATCCCCGGCCCCGAGCCGCGCATGGGATCGGGTGCGGGCCAGCTGTGAGCCCGGGCCGAGGCCACACATACACAAGGCTTGTGGTTGCCTTTCATCTGCCCTCCTCAGCCCCTCGTGCTGGGAGGGGAGCGTTTTCCCCCGGGTTTGCTTTTCTTTCAGAAAAACACCAGGTCATGGGTTGAGCGTGCCTGCTGGAGCGCACATCGGAGCCGCCTGCCATGCTCCCGGGCACTAACGAGAGCAGAACGGCTCCCAACATCTGAGAAGTAAACTTGCCTCCAGCAATGCCACAAGCTTCTGGAAGTCAATGAATGGCATGTAGCGAGGCCAGCCCAGCGGCCTCCTGTGTCATCTGGGCTGGGCTGGTTTCTGGGAGCTGGGGATTGCAACATCCCCGCGCTGGCTGGGGCTGGCAGGCCTCGCTTGGGAGGGGGGCGGCAGAAACGCTGGAGCTGCTGGGGAGGTGAAAGCTTCCCTTGCTGGGGCTGGGCTGCTGGGCTGAAATGTGGCCGTGTCCCTGCTGTCCCCATGTGTGACGGGGTGGTTGTGGGGCACTGTGTGTGCTCACGGCATGTAGGTGGGCCCCCTGAGCTGATCGATCTCGGTGGCTACAATCATCTCACTGTCCTCTGCTCTGTGCTCACCTGGGCTCGGTGTGGTGCTCCTGCTCCCAAGGGAGCGCGGCGGTGAGCTTGGGTGGGTTTGAAGCTCTGCTCCTGCCAGCAGAGAGGCCAAGGGGTGTCCTGCTCGCTGAGAGCCTGCCAGGGCCTTGTCTTGCATACCAGGGGCTGTGGAAAGGGCTGGGAGCGCTGGCGTCTGCTGTCCTCTGGTTGTCTGAAGGAGATGGTCCTTGCTGAGGAATCGCAGAAATGCGGCGGGCGACTGCTGCTGACAGCTGCTCCGCACAGAGCTTTGGGCCAGAAGTGCAGAGGTCAGGCTGTGGCCGCAGGGGCAGGAGCAGCAGCTCTGCAGGACATCAGCAAGAGGCTTCAGCTGACAGCTCGTGTGGGACCGGCTCATCCCTACACCGGTAACTCTTGCAGGGGGTCTGTCCCTGTGCCTCCTGGCTGGAGCTCACAGCTGGTGCTTACGGTTTGTGGTGACTTCTGCTTGTCGTCTCCGTGTCTCTGGGAGAAAAGCTCCAGTGACGGTGGCTGATCTGGAGCCAGACCTGAGATACGTGCTCAAACATCGCCCTTCCTGGTGAGACCTGCCCAGCGCAGGGAACACGGGAAACTTCTGGGTGCGAGCAGTGGGGGTGGAGGAGCAGCGCTGCAGGTGACAGCAGGGCTTGTCCCCAGCGGTCCCGTGAGCTGTGCAGCCCCTCTGCTGCCAGTGCTCCCCGCACCTTCCCTGCTCCAACCTCACTGCGGAGCTGGAGGGCAGGAGGAGCTGGCATGCTGTGCGGGGGAGGAACGCGTGAGGACAATGCTGGGAACATCGGATACTATCTAGTGCTTAAAGCAGAAAGGTCAGCTTTGAAAGAGGCCTGGTGCCTGCTGAATATATCCGCTGGTTCCAGGGATTAGGTGTCAGAAGCCCGGAGCAGAAGGTTACCGCGCGTCCGAGCGAGCTGAGCCCTTCCCTGCAGCAGCAGCGATTCTCTGCAGCTCTCGCAGGACGCTGGAAGGCACTTGGCTCATCCCGCAGACGAGAGCGAAGAGGCTGGAGCCTGCTTGGGCAGGTCCCGGTGTCCAGGGATAGGGAGTGGGGGCTGTTTGCAGACAGTGTTTTTCTCTGCCCCTCTCTGACGGCTCAGTTGGCAAAGAGGGACAGGGAGAGTGTTTACAAGTGTGTCTGTGCTGAGCGCTGCTCTACGCCGGGAGTTTACTCTTCGTCTGGATGACGTCTTCGCTGGGGCTCTGTCCCTACAACTGCAGCAAGCTGAGCTCGCTCTGCGTGTTCTGACCTGCAGGTGTAAGTACGCACAACTTTCCAGCTCTGCCCTCACCCCTGTCTTTGAGGCAGCCCCAAATGCAGCAGCTGGGGCGTGTGCTTAAAGACAGGGCACACGGGAGGCTGCTGGGTGCTGCTGTTCGGATCTTTCATGGTAGTGTTCAAGCTCCACGTGTGCCTGGGGAGGGTCTGTCCCCCATCAGGTGTCCACATGTCACCACGTGTGCTGCCTCGTCCTGTCTGAGCCACCTTCCAGCACAGCTCTCAGTGGCATGCTGTGTGCTGCAGTGGCTTGGTTCTTTTGGAGGTATTTTTTTGGAGGTTGCCTCCCATGCTTCTCTGTGCCAGGTTCTGCTCCTCCTCCCTCTCTTCCCAGGTGGGAGGCAGGCGGTGGCTCTCCTCGCAGCAGCAGGCTGATGCTGGCAGAGCTGGGCTGAGCTGAGCGGCGTTTTCCCTGGGGCTGGATGTGCTCTAGCGATGGAGAGAGTATCTGGAGATATTTGAAGGTACCATCCTGTGCCGTGTGCTCCAGGTGATCCTGCTTGGCAGGGGGTTGCACCAAATGATCTCCAGAGGTCCCTCCAACCTTGGCCGTTCTGGGATGCTGTGACAGGTGGGGACAGGGGCTGGCTTGCACCACCCCTTGCTGAAAGAATAAGCAGCGCAGCTGCGTGCAGGCCTGACCCCTCGGTGGGGCTGTCCCTTGCTCAATTCCCTTGTCCCTGCTCAGCCTGCGATGGCTCAGCTGAGGCCCTGGTCCCACCTGACAGGAGGTGGTGGTGCTTGCCGTGGCCTTTTTGGGAAGGGCAGGCAGCGGTCCTCCCAGAGCTGGGCTGGGGGTGACTCAGAGACAAGGGACACACGGGGCCCAAGGCAGAGCCACTGCAGGAAGGTGCTGGTTTGTGCCTAGCACAAAAGGATTTCAGGCTCTACTCCAGTTGGTTTTTTCCTTATTCTCACTCGGGGACGTGCTCCTGGCCCACAGCTGGGAACTGTGGCTGCCTTCTGGCCACAGCCATTAAGGTTTGGGGCATCTCTCCTGGCATTCGTTTCTGCAGCGTGAATGTGCAGCTCCTCTTCCTGGGGTGCTCTGGGCTCAGTACAGTCAGATATTCAAGACCGTCAGTGTGTCTTTAGCTGTTTAAGTTGCCTTCACTTAGCACCAAAATGCTCAGCAGTGTTCATCCATTTATTTCCAGCACTACCTGATCCTGCAGTGGCCGTGGGATAAAAACTTCCCGGTTTTGGTGCAAACTGCTCACTTGTTGGTCAGCCACGGATTTCAGATTTCTTGCTTTGTTGCTCAGACTCACCTGAGTGCAGCTGTTATTTTTAAGCACTGGAAGAAGGCTGGTTTTAAGCCTGCTGAAACATGTCTGGCTTGTAAATAATTAACGGCACTTTCAAGGCATTTTTTTTCCATGTTGTGAGACCACCTTTTATCTCTTCTGACAATGCTCTTGAAATATTTCTGGGTTGCAGGATACCACATGGGCGCCACAAAAGTAGCCAAGTTGTCCCGTATCAGGATAAACAAGCTCTTGTGTCTAAATCTGTGTATGGAATTGAAGTATCTGCTGATCGGTCTTCCTCCGCTAATTGCTCTGATCTTTGCTGAAGCCAAGCACAATCGGAGGGAGCTGAAAATGCCAGCCCTGGCCTGAGCTGGCTCCGCTTCCTCGCAGCCTGGAAACCTGCTCATGCTGCAGAAAGCTGTTCTGTGCAAAACCAAAACAGGGTCTGTTGATGTTATTTCGAGTCCTTTGAGAAGATGACTTACTGGTCACATGTGCTGCTATGAGGTCATTAGGAAGTCTCTCAAACACACAACTTGAGAAGCGATGATGCCATCGCAGAAGTATGCTCCCTCTGCGCTGTGAGATGCGAAACGCGCTGCAGTGCTCCAGTTTGTAATAGCTTTGAGTGGGATCTGTTATCGTGCATTCTTGGGTCCGTTCCAGCGAAGAAAAAAGGGCTGTTTTCTGCTTTGCTTTATGCCTAGGGTTGATTAGGGAGCGCGCGCGGCGGGGTAAAGTTACATTTCAGAGGGCATCCAGCAGGGAGCCTGTTGCTGCGTCGAGGCGCTGAAGGCAGGCGAGGCCAACTGCAAGATCAGCGGATTTCTCCGTGCCTCCGCGGCGCCGTCCTGCCCCTGGGAAAGGAGCTCCTCAAACCCACGGGCAAGTCGGGCCCCTGCTCTTCCCGGGGCTGTGGGGGCATGGGAAGCTTTTGCCAGCCCCTCGATGCTGGTTTTGGGGTGGGCTTCGGCTCCTGTGCTGTTACTGGTGCCCCCCTTGGGTTCCCTGTGCTGGATGTCCCGAGGTGCCCTCTGCTGCTGACTGCTCGTGGCCAGCGGGGGTCCTGGTGTACCCCAGAGGCCTGTGCCCCGCTTGGGCCACGTGCAGTCATGCCGACAGGGCAGGCACCCATATTTTGGCAAAAAGCACATCCAAAGTGTTTTATCTGAATCGGTACCACCCTCTTGGGGTGGGGCTTCCCAGGCCTGGCGAGTCCTCGTGCCTGTTCATCTCCAGCCTGCTGCTCATCATGTGCTCCATCCCAAGCTGCAGATGAGCCCTAGGGGCTGTCCCCTCATCTGAAAAGATCAGCACGCTCAAACACAAGAAGAAGAGTAAATAGTTTTCTGTTCTCAGCACAGGGGTGGATTGTGTGGCTGAGTGGGGGCAAGGAGGCAGGGAGGAAGATGGAGCCAGGAGGCATCTGACTTGCCCATATGACCACGTCTTTCATCTCGCAGCTGCATTTTCCTGCTCGGATTTGGTGTGGGCACAGTCTGGCTCAAGGCTGCTGCTTCTCTTCTCTCTGAATTCCCCAAATACCTGCTACTTTTGTTCATGCTTCGCTGTGATTCCTCATTGAAGCCTAACGTAGCGTATAAATCTTGGAAGAATGGGCTGAATCGCTCTGCTGCCATCTGTGCTTCTCAGCCTCCCGCTGTGGAATTCCTGTGAGTGTCACCGCACACAACACCAGCATCTGCTTCCTACCCCTGCCCAGCCGCCCCTCGCCCAGAAGGACACGTCCCTCTGCTGGGGGTCTGTGCAGGACATCATGGCCCTGTCCCTGTCCCTGCCTTGTGGCTTCCTCGCTGGAGGGAGGCCAGCACTCGCATTTCCCAGCTGACGAGCCAGCCAAGCACTTTTCTTTTGCCTCCCTCTGCTGTTGTTTCCCTGCTGCTGGCCCCCTGACGGTGGGATTGTACCGGTGACCCCAGGTAATGTTCCTCTCAAATCCCAGCAGCCTCCATCACCCAGGTGAGCTTGGGCCCAGCCTGCTGGGGGCTGCCACGCTGTGGGGCTGTGGTGGCTGCAGCAGTGGCTTTGCAGCTTCACCCCCGGCCCCCAGAATCGACTGCATCTGGAGTGGGTTTCTGACCACTTGAGTGTTTACGTGTCTTGCTGTGGGCCCCCTGTGCTGTTGCTCTGCCCCCCCCAGCCAGCCCCTCGCTGCGGAGGCACTGGTTCCTCTACTTCTTGCTGCAGCTCCTGAATCAAACCCACGCACCCGCTTGCTCTCACGGTCACTGCGCTGATGCCCTCGTCCCAAAGGACTTGGTATAGCAGCGATGCCGTGGCAGGGTGCCACCTGCCTGGTCAGCCTTTGTGCAGTTCCCTCGTTTTGTCCCTGCTTTGAGTCCCAGCAATGCCAGTTCTCCTTGGTGTCTCTGCCCTGGGCTCTCTTTAGTGCAGTCCCCTCTGTCCCTCCTGCTTTTCAGCCTCTGCACTTAGAGGTGTCTGTTCATATAGCAACAGCAGCACGCTTGGTGGCCCAAAACATGAAATCATAGCGGTGCCCTTGAGCTGTGTCACCCATCTCAGTGCGCCCCTGTCCTTGGGGCTGTGCTGCAGACCCTGGTGCTGTTGCCTCTCGTGGCAGAGCACAGGAGTGGCGATGCTGGTGCTGTGGGCACCAAACAGACCGCGAGGACACCAAACACAGCAGCCACCTTACAGCCTTTGGGCGGGCAGGGACCCGTGACTTCCAGGAGAGCAGGCTGTGCTGGCGAGGTTGTCCTCCCCTTGGAAGGAGAGGAGGGGTCTGGGTGGCCCCACATCACTGGTGGGGTTTAAGCCTCCCGCTGGCCATGCCAGGGGGCAGGATCAGGAGATGGGTGCAGCTCCTGATGCCTTTCCACAGCTCCCCAGAGCCCTGGAGCTGTGGGGCAGCAGCACGAGGTGGAGGAGAGATGCAACTGTGCCAAAGCTGCCCCAACCCCGGTGTGGGTGCTGGGCTCTCCCTCCTTTGGGGCAGGCTCTGGCAGCAGAAGCCCAGGTGGTGGAGACGCCCCCCGCCCTGCTCTTTGCCTGCAATAATCCTGTTGGCTGGGCTTAATGAGTGACTAGCTGTGCCTTTGCTTTTTACCTTTCCCCCTTTCCCCCCGGCGAAGGGTTTTGAGCGGGCAGCAGGCTGTGCTGACGTCTGCCCGGGGTTTTTCCAGCGAGCACAAGCGGCCGCATTAAAACAAGAAGGTGCAGGCTGGCTCTGCCGTGCCGTGCCGGGGCCTGGCTTGCCCCTGGGACTACATGGGCCCTGCTTCCTGAGCAGGAGAGCTGCTTTATGTTGTGGTTTTACTAAATGAATTCAAAGCTTGGCCTCTCTCCAGGCAAAGCCTGGGCCAAGTGCCAGCAGAGCAGCCCCTGGGGAGAGCGCTGGAGCAAGGAGGGGCCAGCGGAGCGGGGAAGAAGCGGAGGAATCCAAGGAGGCCGGTTTGCCGAGCAAACAGCTCTGTTTCCATCTGCTGGGCCGGGAGTTGCTATAGGAACTGCGATGATAGAGGCAGGGCCATCTCTTGGGCCTGTCTGCGTCTCGCGGAGGGAGGGAGGAGGGAGGAGTTGCTCAAGTTTGAACATATCATGTGTGCTGGTGGAAAGTTGCAAGGAATGTCGAAACTACAGCCTGGCTGGGTCTGTGGAGCCCAGCAGCCACGCTGCCGTCCTTCCCCGCGCCCAGCAGCCCCCGAGCGAGGCAGGTAGGGTCCTTCCAGCGGGGCTCGGCTCTGAGCTCGCTCCAGCCAGCTCGCCCCGGCGCCTTTCTGTCCCAAACTGGCGAAACAGCCAGCTTCTGGGGGCTGTAGGGGTGGCAGAGCTGGGAGCTGGAGGCTTTTGGCCCTGCTGGGAGGGAGGTGGTGGCTCTCCGTGCCCTGTTTCGCTTCCCATGGCTGCGGGGGGATTCGCGGCCCTGCGGGTGTTGCCGCAGCGCTGCGTGCCCAGGGCCCTCCGGCATCTGGGCTCTCCTGTGTTTGATCGAAATGGGGAGCTGGCCGGTGCCATTTCCCCAGGACAAAAGCACTTTCTGGGGCCGGGGCTCTCCAGGCGAGCCCGTGGTGTTTGAGCTTTGTCAGTCGTGCCTGCGTGAAGTGCTGCGGAGCGGGCGGTGAGGGGGACGCACAAAAGCCAGGGCCGGCAGCAGCTCGCCCAAGCCCCACGGCTCCAGCCCCGTGCTCTGTTCCCAAGGAGGCGCAGACCTCCCTTTCCCCCCCTGATGCACCCACTGCATTTTTTTTTTTCTCAGTGTAAAACTTTTCAGGCTCACGTTTAGCCTGAAACACAGAAGTGGAAGCATGCAGGAAGCTGCTCCTACGAATCCTTGTTAGGGTTAACCACGGGGCTTTCCAGTAGCAGCTGCCCCTGGTAAGTCTGATTATTTCCCCGGTAAACCCCCTTTTTTCAGGTGCTGAGCACTTTCCAAAATATCCCCATTCCCACTGGGGCATTCCAGGGTTGCTCTCAGCTCCGTGGGTGTTTGTTTAATAGCTTTAGCTGAAATTTCATCCACCTCTTTTTGGGTCACGGAGGATAATCTGTTTAAAAAAAAAAAAAAAAAAAAGCGGACGGTGTTGTTGTCTTTTGAGAGGCCGCACAACCAGCTGCCCAGGCCCTCGGTGTGATCTCTGTGCCCAGACACGAAGCTTTCTGAGCTGGGTGGGATCGCAGCCCCCCTCCTCGCACCCATCTCGTCCCCGGCAGCGCCTGCCTGACGCCCGGCTCCTCGAGAGCTCGGCTGCGGCCACGGGGAGTAACCTGCCCCTGGAGGAGAGCTTCCTGGCCGTGGTAATTACGGGTCTGCTGCTGCCTGCCTGGATGAAAACTTGCATCCTGCACACCTTTCCTTTTACTCTGCTAACGTAACTGCAGATGTTCTCATTACAGAGATCCACTTCCAATATTTTACGGAGTTACTGCCACAAAGCAGTGCGGGAGCATGTCCCGGAGGCTTAATGTGCATGGTCTGCCACGGAATTTCATTTCCTCAACTTTAATTTGTTGTTTTTTAATTTCAGTTCATTTTCAATATGGAAAAGAGGTAAATGGGATCCTTTCTTTGGTCTAGACATCATTATTCTACATGTTTTATTTTCCTCGTGTGCTCTCGTATTTCTCTCCTCATTGCCTTAAACAATCCCAGGGTTTTCGGGTTTCCCCACAGCTACCTGCCTTCTCGGGGTAACTGTGAAATCTCGTTACTTCTCCGTGAGCTCCTGTTTCTGGTCCATCTTGAGGAAATTAGATCAGACTCTGCCTTTCTGCCTTTCCATGGCTGTGAAACGCTAGGAGAGCTTTTCCAGTGTTCTTGTATTTTCCTTTGTTTATAAACAAAACGTTTGGTTTGATTGCTTGCAATACACTGTGGTGAGCAGAGATCTTCCCTGGGCTGTCTCTGGTCATGCTAGGTATTTTGTTGGAACGCTGAGCTCATTAAAATTCCACGAGAAGTTAAACTTTATCTTTTCGGGTTGTGCTAGTAAATAGTAAACCCATCAGGACACGGTTCGACCTGCCTGAAAATCCTCCTGGGGCTCCGCGGGCTTGCGGCCGGGGTTCAGCTGGTGGGTAAGGGCTGCCACTCGCTGCTCCCCTCTTTGCCAGGCACTCCGTAAATGACACTTTAAAAGCACTTTGCGTAGTAAACAAAGCTCGAAGAGCACAGAACAGCCACGTGCACCCAGGCTTCTGCTCCTCGGGACCGCCAGCAGCCCGGCCCCTGGAGCGTGGGGTGGCAGGGCCAGACCCTGACCACTGCTGCCTGCACCTCGGAGTTGCTCTGCTCTGCGGGGTGCTGTCGGTGGTGGTAACGCTCAATTCTTTCTTACACTGGAAGAGCTTCCTCCAGTTTGGCCTCTTGTTGTAAATGCACGGCTTTGCACACCTACAGATGTTGTGTGGTAAGGTTACGGCAGAGCTGGTGGTGCTCCTGGAGCTTGGGATGAGGGCAGTGACAGGTGCGTGGGATTTCCTCCTCCTGAATGAAGGGACACTCTACAAAGCTCATAAAACGTAGCTCTTGGTGGTATTAGCATTTCTGCGGCGGTTTGATGGGAAGTAGGTTGCCAGCTAAACTCGTCGAGGTTCCAACACGGAGTTTCTGTTTTCATTTTCACTGAACCATCCCTTATGTGTTTGGCTTCCACCCCTGTAAAACCCAGCAGATTCTCAGCTTGGTGTTGGATATTGTGCACTGCTACGTGCGTTTGTTTGCTTCCCTTCTGGTATTGCAAAGAGCCTGGCCCGGTGATCGTTTCATCTTTTAATGCAAAGTGCTCTGCCTGGATTCTTGTAAAAAGTGCAGGTAGGCAGCCACAGCTGTGAGCTGGGGGTTTGGGAAGGCAGCAGTTAATGAGAGCTGAAGATAACTGAGAAAGTACAAGCGTAGCTCAGGGCAGTGAGAAATACTTTGATATGTGTGTAACAACAAATTTCATCAGTGGTGTTTATGTAGAACTGCTGGCAAAGATTTGAAAAACAAAAAAGACAAATACGCACTGATTACTTCTGTGTTGTTATTAGCAAAGCCTTCCCTCTCTCTCCTTTGTATGGCTGATGAAATACCTTCTGTTGCACTGGCAACGGGGAAGGCTGTTAAACACCAGATAACACTTCACAATCTTCGAAACTTGGGCACGACTGGAGCCTGCTTGAAGCAAATTGCCAGAACAACTTTCTGAATCCCGGCTGCTGGAGAACAAGGCTGGGAAGACTGCAGGGCTTCCAGAGTTTGGGAAAACATTCATGTTGGAGCGATGCTTTAAAAGATAGGGGGAGCAGGTGACCAGCAGGCAGCTGGGACTGACTCCAGGCCAGAGTGAGGTCTGGGGAAGCTGATGGGTTAGTAAATTGTTGTCAAATTAAAGAAGGAACCCACTCGGTGATCCACGTGCTCTGATAGAAAGCAGATCCCGTCCGAAAGTGCTCAGATTGTGGTTTTTAATGAGATTCCTGTCCCCGTTGCCAGAAGTAGCTGGGCTGATATCACGTACCTGGACCCGACCAAGCTCCCCGCTGCCGACCCCATGGTGCTGCTCCTGGGAGGCAGCAGCTTTGGGATGGCAGCGGGACTGCTCCCCCGGTGAGCTCGGGGCTGTGGGGCAGACACAGCTGGTGGGCTCCAGGCTGAGAGCCCCTCCTGGGGGGATGGTGTCTGCTCTGTGTCTGCCCCTAAGGTGCACGAAGGTGGCGGTGTCCCAGTTCCCGTGTTGCCAGTCAGTACTGCATTGGGTGGGCTGAGTTTTGGTGCCTCCTGGTAGCTCTCAGAAGTAGCAGGGAGTGGATCCGTGCTGGCCATAGCCCAGGCTCCTGCAGTACCCCAGCTCCATGTGGGATGAGCTCTGCTGGTCCTTGCCTTGCCCGTGAGGAAACCATGGGGAGATAGAGGAAAATCAAAGCAGGGCAGTCCCAGGGCTGACCTCTCCTGTGGTCATCAGGGAGAAAATATTAACGAGCTTCACCCTGAAAATGGCCTCACTTGGGAGGCTGGGGGAGTGAGGGTGGCTTAGCTGGGGCAAGAGAAGGCTTTGGGGTACCAAGAAGAGGTCATAAAGAGCCTGATCCTCTTCTTGATAGAGGCACGTGGCAGGAGGGCTGGCAGTGCTCACAGGTGGAAATAACAGGAAGGTCTGGCTTGGCATAAGGAGCAGAAAGCTTTGCCTCTGGGGACAGCCAAGCACTGGAGGAAGTTGCCCAGCGAGGCAGGGAAGCCTCTGTCCTTGGAGGATTTTAAGACCCAGCCAGCCAAAGCCCCGTGCAGGCTGCTCTGAAATTAGTGCTAACCCTGCTCTGAGCAGGAGGGGGATTAGATGCTCTCCCGAGGATCTCCTCCAGCCCGAATAATTCTGTGCCTCGGTAACCTGATCTCCTTCTGAGTGCGAGTTTGAGCGCAGTTAAATAAAAGGTTATGGTGGAGCCCCTTGAGAATGGGGAGGGAGGAAGGTGGTTTAGATTGAGTGCTCTTAATACTCCATCTGTCATCTGTGTGGTTAACGTGTCACATAAAGGGCTGCTACGTGAGACTTGGAGTGGGAGATGGTGGGTCTGGGGAGGAATACTGCGAGCTTGTAGTTGCTATGTTTTAAGGATTGTTTAAAAGAAAAAGTAAACAACCTCAAAAAAAAGAA